>NC_063342.1:18624846-18642983 GCF_021869965.1 Rhincodon typus | reverse complement strand
CACCTACACTAGAACACTAGGCTCACACACCTACATTAGAACACCAGACTCACACACCTACAACAGAACACCAGATTAACACACCAGCAACAGTGCACTAGACTAACACACCAGCACTAGACTACCAGATTAGCACACAGGTACTAGAACACCAGACTAAAACACCAGCACCAGATCATCAGACTGATTCACAAGCACTAAAAAACAGAGTAACACGTCCACACTGGAAATCCGGACTACAATACAACACCAGACTAACAGACCTACACTAGAAAACCAGACCAGCACACCTACAGTAGAACACCAGAGTAAGACAACAGCACTAGAATACCAGACAAGCACAGCAGCACTAGAACAGCAGACTAACACACTGCCAATGGAACAGCAGACTGACACATCATCCACAGAGCACCAGACTAACACACCAGCAATGGAACATCATACTATGAAACCTACACTAGAACACCCAACTAACTCACCAACAATAGAACAGCAGACACACCAGCACTAGAACATCAGATTAACATGCCTACACTAGAACACCATTCTAACACACAAGAAACAGAACACCAGACTAACACACCAGTACCAAAAAACCAGACAAACCCACCAACACTAGAACACCAAACTGACTGGAACACCAGGCAAACACATCAGCACTAGAACACCAGACCAACACACAAACACAAGAGCAGCAGACTAACACTCCAGCACAGAAAACTAGAATAACACACCAGACTATCACACCAGCTCTAGAACACCAGATGAAAACACCAGCACCAGAAAACTAGACAAACGCAACAATACTAGAACACCAGACTAACCCGCCTACACTGGAACACCAGACTAACACATCAGCACCAGAACACCAGACCAACACACTAACAATGGAACACCAGAAGAATACACATACACAAGAGCAGCAGACTAACACTCCAGCACCAGAAAACTAGAAATAACACACCAGAGTAACAAAAACAGAAGTTGCTGGAAAAGCTCAGCAGGTCTGGCAGCATCTGTGAAGAAAAAATAAGAGTTAACATTTCGGGTCCAGTGACCCTTCTGAGGAAGGTTTTTACACCAGACTAGCACACCAACTCTAGAACACCAGACTACGATGCCAACTCTAGAACACCAGACTCACACACCAGCACTAGAACCCCAGACTAACACACCAACTCTAGAACACCAGACTAACACACCAGCACTAGAACACCAGATCAATACACCAGCATTAGAACACTGGATTAACACACCAGCTCTAGAACACCCGACTAACACAACAGCACTAGAACACCATGCTAAGATAGCTACACTAGAATACCAGACTAACACACCAACACCAGAACACCAGACTAACACCCAGTACCAGTACCAGTACCAGAAAACCAGACAAACACACCAACACTAGAAAACCAGACTAACACACCTACACCAGAACACCAGTCCTGATGATCAAAATGTACAACTTTTTCAGTAATGTTCCTCACAACCTACATGGGGATGGATTTACTATCGAATGTGTGGAGGAGAAGATGGCTGATCTTCCAAATCTATAAAAACAGCTTGTGAATGCACTGACCTGTGCGGTACTGCAAACAAAAAAATTAAGAAAGGTTCAATCCTCTGCTTGTTGTTTTGAGCTAGCGGATACCAACAGACAAAGTACTTAGGGGTTCCGGTTCCACCTCAGTATCCCAGAATCAGGGATGGAAAGAAACAATTTGCTTTCCTGATCTTGAATACTAATCCATAATACATCTAACCAATGCCCTTTCTTGTTTTTGCTCCTACTTTAAGAATAGTCATTTGGTTGGGGTTCCTGATGGCATTTTGCTGAATGGAATGAGCCCGTATTTTTAAGAAAGGAGTAAAGTCATTTAAGAAAGGACAACTTTTGGTAATCCATCTAAAATTGTCTGGAAACAATCATAAGAAAAATGAGGCACACATGGGGCAACTTTCAAGAAATAGTTATGATGACATTTTCCAATACAGATAAAATAATGTACCATTTTAGATTCTAGTTCCCAACATTTAAACTTTAACAACATAAGTATTAGAACAAACCTATAACTAGAACTTTGTTTCTTTCATGCAGCTTCTACTAAAACAAAATATTTGCTGCTATTTATAAAATGGCTGTCAGATTCTAGTGCTGAACGCTGCGAAATGGCAGCTCAGTCACTCAAAAAGACACCCGGGCTCCCTGTGCAAATGAAAAGTGAAAGTAAAATTGTGATACACACAGCAGTTGGCTTGCTGCTCCAAACAGTACTCTGTGGAATCTGACTGCTGGTTCCAACCCATTTGTTAACCACTTAAAATGCAAATCATCACTCAGCTTTGCTTACTGGTTTTTCAGAAAACGATCTGAAATTGTACACATGCATTATCAAATCTAATTTGACTTATGTGTCTCTGTGGTTTCTTGTAAATTTCTTCAAAGGGAATAAAACAGAGTATCAGCAGCCATACATTGTGCCAGTTTTATTTTCGATTGGCTTGGAATGGAAAGCCATGAATTTTAATTTCATGCCGAGCAAAGTGACAGACAAAATGAGTCTCCATGGCAAACAGAGTTTGATCCCTCATACTCTGAACTTCCCTGGAAAGATCATCGAGCATATCGTGAAAAATCACTTGCCAATTATTTACAAGCTTGTTTGCACTGATGCTATGGAAAGAAACCATGCCTTCAATGCAGTACTGAATGCCTCCTACCTGTGGGTTAGTGTGAGCAAATGAGTTAATATGGAGCAATACCTTTTTAACTGTTTGTTCTTGCAGACTAGAGGTGTTGTTGATGCAAATTATTGCCAGAAGGAAATGGGGTGTTTGCAGTATAGCAGTAAAGACAGGAAAAGGGCTTGGATTTTATAATTTTCACTACATTGCACATAAAATCCTAGAATATCTAAATGTGCATTGCAAAGAGCAAGCGGGTTCCTGGCAAGTTTGGAAGGAGAAACCAAGGAGGTGACTCACTTGCTTGGCTTTTCTTGCTTTCTGCCATGTCCCCTGTCATTCAGGGCTTTAAATAGCTGCTTCTCACTGTTTTCAGGTGCTGGCCCTGATAAATGACAATCATGCTTCACTGCACTCTCCATTGTGCATTGTGCTACAGTGCACACTCGATTACAAGCGGGTCAAGCAGTTGAACCTGTGATTCAGAAACATCTTTAATTATGCTTGTAAAACTCAAGCAATGCTTGTTAACCCTTTCTGAGCACAAAAACAGCAATCTCCAGCCTTGTGTGTTTAATGGTTCTTGAGAAAGAATAATATGACCATCATGTTCTGAAGAATATTTTAAACAATTGGAGATTTTGTAATATCATTTCCAGGCTTCTAATACTTTCTTGGTAGCTTTGTTTAAAAAATGATTCATAATAGACTGGCTGACTTAATGTATTAGTTCAAATTCAGATCAGATCCAAGCTCTGCAGTCCTGTCACATCCAGTCATGGACAATTAAACATCTCACTAGAGGAAGAGGCTCCATAAATATCCCCATCCTCAATGATGGAAAAGGCCAACATGTCAGTGCAAAAGAGAAGGCTGAAACATTCGCAGCAGTCTTCAGGCTAAAGTGCCAAGTGGATGATCCATCTTGGTCTCCTCCAGTAGTCCCCAACATTACAGATGCCAGTCTTCAACCAATTTGATTCACTCCACATAATATCAAGAGGCACTGAGTACTGCAAAGGCTATGGGACCTGACAACATTCTGGCAATAATACTGAAGACATGTACTCCAGAATTTGCTGCTACCCTAGGTAAGCTCGTCCAGTACATCTACAAAACTGGCATCTATTCGACAAGGTGGAAAATTGCCCGGGTATGTCCTGTACACAAAAAGTAGGACAAATCCAGCTGAGCCAGTTACAGCCCCATCAGTTTATTTTTGATCATCAGTAAAACGATGGAAGGTGTTATCAACAGCGCTATCAAGTAGCACCTGCTCAGCAATAACCTGCTCAGCGATGCCCAGTTTGGGTTCCAACAGGGTATACTCAGCTCCTGATCTTATTACAACCTTGGTTCAAACATGGACAAAAGAGCTGAATTCCAGAGGTGAGGTGAGAGTGACAGCTACATTCGACCGAGTGTGGCATCAAGGAGCCCTAGCAAAACTGGAATCAATAGGTATGAGGGGACAAAATCTCTGCTGATTGGAGTCATACCTGGCATATAGGAAGATGGTCGTGGTATTTGGAGGTCAGTCATCTCAGCTCCAGACATCTCTATAGGAGTTCCTCAGGGAAGTGCCCTTGGCCCAAACAAATTTAACAGATTTATCAATGACATTCCAGCATATGGGTTGAAGTGGGGATGTTTGCCAATGATTGCACAATGTTTGGCACCATTTGCAACCCTTCAGATGCTAAAGCAGTCCATGTTCAAATGCAACAAGATCTGGACAATATCCAGGTTTGGGCTGAGTGACATTCTGTTGCCTGGTACAGTTTAAACAAGTTGCAGACAACTCCAACCAGAATGTCATGGATGAATTTGCCCAGGTGTCCCACAATACTGAAGTAGTGAAATCAATATAAACACAAGCCAATACCAAAGCAAAACGTTCCCACTTTATTACAAACACAATTACAATAATTAATACTGAACATACTATCCCTAATCCTATTTGGCCCCTTAAGGTTACAATACTTCCCAAGTCTCTCGTAAATTTACGCAGCCGCTCTCTCTGTAGCTCTGTCTCTGGGTCAGCGAAGCTGCTTTCTTCCTCTCTCTGTCTGAATGGTCTCTGCCTCTTGCCACGCTGGTCTCCACAGAAGGCTTCAGAGCAGTTCCAGATCAAGATTTGCAGGTGAACCCTGTTTTTATACCTTTCAGATGTTTTTCTGGAACTTTCTATAGTTCTGGCTAATCAGGGCGATACACTTAATACTTTGAAACAAGAGTCAATCAGTTAGGTGGCATGTTCCTATTAGTTTCTTTGTGTAGCAGGACCTGGTGCCTTTCTGTCTGGGCCCTCCTTGTTTTGGTGGATAAGTTGTTGGGGTATGTCTGTTCAGATTAACTGTTACTCTCAAACTTTTCCATTTCTCACCAGTTCTGCGGTTACAGCACTTGCAGATTGCCTGCACTCTTTGGACAGAACTATAGCTGACTGCTTTTTCTTTGAGCTGAAAACTCTTTCCCTGAAGATATTGTCTCTCGGAGACATTCCTGAGAAGCTTCTTTTTTAATACAGAGTTTCTCAAGTCCATGCAGATGAAATTTAAGATGGCTACTCTGTTAGTTTTTTCATGAATCATTCTCCCGAAAAGCAAGTGGAAGAACTTTCTACGAGATTTCTTCCAGCATCTTGCTTGTTATCTCAAAAGCCTTCAAATCTCACATTTAAATCCGTTACATTATCTTAAGGAGTAATTGGATTCTGAATGATTCCCTTTGTGGTTACTATTGGGGTAACATATCAGTCTGGCTGGCTGTAGTAGATCAACATACATCAGTAGTGTACCTTCTGACAGGTGATGTTTCGATGCTGTATCTATTATTTAACGTCAATGTAATGTTTTCATTATTAAATATCAAATAGCATAATCACACATTTATGACCCTGATGCTACCTGGATTGAAGAAATGCAAATGATGGGATGAACAAGGAATTGTAAAGGGTTGAATTCAGAAGTAGTGGGACCTGCGAATATATATACACAAATTATCAAAGGTGACGGTTGAGAAAGGAGCAATAAAATATTAATGGGATCTTGGGCTTTATATAAAGAGACCTTGAGTTGGATTTTAGGTTCATCTATTGATGGTTATGAAGGCAGGGGCCTTGTAAAATTCAGCATCTTAACCTTCTGACCACTTAACCAACACCTACCCAATGGGCTACCTCTTTCTCAGTTCTAGGGAGATGTGGAGGTTTCAGGCAGCCCACTTATCCTTGGGCATCTTGAGGCTCATCCTGCTCCTGGTGTTGCTTTCTCAGTGGCCAGGAAAGGCTCAGGCCAAGTAGCCTGACAGTTTTAGCTGTACGGACTGATGTTTGGTAAAGGAGGAGGAGATCTCTTTTGTGGGCTGCCTGTGCCCATTAGGGGCATCACATCTATCCCCTCCCTCCAAGATTACACAGCCTCCATTACCTTCCCTTCCTGTAGCCTCTCAGAACAGGCTCCACCTGCCATTTCTTTTGCCACGGCCTGCCAGCCTGACCCCAGCAAAAGCTCCCCCTTGCTCCCCCAATGACTTTGGTGCCCAGATGTAGCAACGGTCTCCCCTGAAGATCTCCTGTAGCATTAGCTACAGTCTGAGACTGCTAGGACCAAAGAGCTGACAACCATCTGATTACTGGTAACAGTCCGAGGCAGGCTGCTGAAGGGTGGAAATCCTGTTTCCAGCTTATTAATGGCCAATTGGTCATCAAACTTCAGGGCAGCTCCTCATTGATGTTTTAGCAAGTGGGACAGGGATCACAGCATTTCAAAAATCCAAGAAGTCATGTTAAACCTGTAGAAAATGCAGGTTCAGCCTTAGCTGGGGCATTCTGTCCAGTGCTGGATATCAAACTTTAGAAAGGATGAACCACTGAAATTGGTTCAGAACTGATCTAATGGTTCCAGAGATGAGAGATTTCTATTACGTGAAGAGAATAGAGAAACTGGAAGGTTTCTGAGACTAAATACGTACAGCCAGACTATAACTATTAGTGGAAGTGTTGAGAACTGGACAGCACTGATTTTAAGTGGCAAAAGACCCAGAGGTGTCAGAAAGTGAAACCATTTTATGTGGAAATGGTCGACGTTGTTTTCAAAATGGAATTGGTTAATTGCCGTATATGTGGACTGCTGCAGTTCAAGAAGGCAGCTCAACGCCACCTTCTCAAGGGCATCTAGAGATGGGCAATAAAATGCTGGCCAGTTAGTGATGCCCACATCCCATGAGTGAATAAAAAAAACCATACTTGTGAAATGAAAGGCTTTGGGGAAGAGGAGTAGTGTGAATGTAAACTAATACTTACATAAATAAATACAATAATTATGATGAAAACATACTTTGAGGAGATACTGCACATTGCCTTAAAGGAGTCTGAAATACTTGATTGAATACAGCAAAGACCACCCATTATGATGATGATCACAGGGCTTTGGGATAAGACAAGAAAGAGTTTGTAGGAGACAAGACTGGGTCTAATGTACTTCTAGCAGCCTGTGTTGTAACATTTGTATAACCTGTAAATAGTTTCTGGGACACAATAACCTTCATATTGTTCACTCAACAAAACTATTCTAGTTAGATCAGTATGGTGGATGTGGCATTTTCTCAGATGACCACTCCTAATACCATATGATATTTTTAACCTTCAGCGATATGTGGTATGGGTTATTTGAGGTAGTTCTCTGTGACTAATCCACTTTTGTCATTGCCTTGTCTTGGCAATGAATCATGGTAGAGGATTCACCACCCTAGAATTTCCACAGAGAAGGTACTATCTTTAGGAAATAAGAAGGTTTAGTGCAGTTGTTAGTCTAACTTTGTTCTATTCATGCAGACTTTCTTGGACCTTGGCTATTTGCAGTGCAATACTTTAAACAAGTAGAATCAATCTGCCAGTTTTAAAATTTAAACAAAGTTTGACAGTTAACTGTCAGTTGTCATCAACTGGTTCATTTTCCATGTTAGCGCCTCTAGCAATCAGACATCTCTTGCAATCAATCAGCATTCTACTGTCATGCATTATAAATGTTGGTGTTTCCCTTAAATTGGTATTTTTGTGAATTGTCCTGATGAGTGCAAATGAAAAGCTTCAACAAAATGTGCCGCTTTTTCAGTAATATTCAAGTAAGCACTTATTATTCACTTGACAACACTCTTCTGGGTAGACTTCAAAACTGCATTTCCTAATCCAGATTAGATCACTTTGGTCTTGAAGGGGCTGTCACTCAACTGGAAAATTATCTAAAGAGAAAGCATTTGCTAGGCTACTCACTTGGTCACATACTCTACTGGTTGCTATTTCACTTCCTCTAAAATTGAGCACAGATAGAATTCTTATCTCTGTGTTTTTGGTTGCAAATTGCCTTGCAATCTTCTCTAACGGACAACGCTCTCTGATCTCTGGATATTAAAATTCTGTCCTCTTGTGCATCTGTGATTTTCATTGCTCCGCCAATGGCACTGTAAGATCAGCATAAACCTTCCTGAACCTCTCTACATCTTTCTCCTCCTGTAAACTGGGATTTAAAGACTGCTTATGTGGCTCAATGTCAATTTTTATTTGATAAAACACGTTTGTGAGTGCTCCACATGAAAGTCATAAAAGGTTGTTCTTTTGGACTGTTCATATATTGATGTGATTTTACTTTAAAAGGTAAGTTAGCAAGTTAGATCATGCAATTGGAAGTGTACAAGATGAAAGGAAAAATATTATACAGGAAAATATTTAAAACAATAGCTTAATGAAGAAATAGTCAATGTGTGTCAATTTTGTTTTGAGTACAATAAGAACATTGACTTCAAATATGTAATTGATATTTAATTTATTTCCTCGTGTATCTAATATCCAAGAAATTCACTTAATAAATAGTCTGGCATTTTCCTGTGAGGCAAGACAATGCCTATTATAGGTGGACTGTTAATCCAAAGACCTAGCAAATGTCTTGGGGATTCAGGTTCAAATCCCACAATGGCAAATGGTAGAATTTCAATTCAATTAAAATCTGGAATTAATAGTCAAATGATGACCACGCAACCATTGTCTATTGTTGGAAAAACCCATCTGGTTCACAAATGTCCTACAGGGAAATAAGCTGCCATCCTTACCTTGTCTGGCCTACATGTGACTCCAGACCCACAGCAGTGTGGTAGTGCAGGGTTCCCCTGTGACCATTCCCCTCGATAACAGGGGGATGACCTAGCAGCAGGCCAGCTCTGAGCCTCATAGGGAAATGGTGCAATACTGATAGGAGACTCAGTTGTGAGTGGGACAGACAGAAGATTCTGTGGCTGCAGAAGAGACATTAGGATGGTGCGTTGCCTCCCAAGTGCCAGGGTCAAGGATGTCTCTGAGTGGTTTCAGAACATTCTGAAGGGGGATGGTGAACATCCAGAGATCATTGTGCACAACGGTACAAATGACATAGGTAGGCAAAGGGACGGGGTCCTGCGAAATGATTATAGGGAGTTAGGTAAGAAGTTAAAAAGCAGGATCTCAAGGGTAGTGATCTCCAGATTACTCCCAGTGCCACGCACCAGTGAGGATAGAAATAGAAAGACAGGCCAGATGAATGAGTAGCTGAGGAGCAGGTGTAGGGGGCAGGGTTTTCAGTTCTTGGATCATTGGGATTTCTTCTGAGGTAGAGGTGACCTGTACACGAGGGACGGGTTGCGCTTGAACCAGAGAGGGTCCAAAAGCTTCGTGGGGAGATTTGCTTGTGTTTGGCAAGGAGGGTGTGACTCTGAATAAGAATGGGGCCATCGAAAAGTCAGGGGAAAATACATTAGCCATCAAGGGTAAGTTTACCACTCAGGATAGCCAGGGGCACCTCCTTTTGAAGAGGTAACCAACAGGATAGATATGGGTAGGGCAATGGATGTATGGGTAGGGCAATGGATGTTGTCTACATAGACTTTAGTAAGGCCTTTGACAAGGTCTTGCATAGCATGCTAGTCATGACAGTTAGGTCGCATGGGATCCAGGGAGAGCTAGCCAATTGAATTCAGATTGGCTCGATGGTTGGAAGCAGAGGGTGATGGTTGAAGGTTGTTTCTCAGACTGGAGGCCTATGACTAGTGGTGTACCACAGGGGACGGTGCTGGGACCTTTGTTATTTGTTATTTACCTATGATTTGGATGTGAATGTACAAGGCATGATTAGGAAGTTTGCAGATGATACAAAATTAGGAGGTATTGTTGATAGCGAGGAATGTTATCAAAAATTGCAGAGGGATCTTGATCAGATGGGGAAGTGGGCTGAGGATTGGCTAATGCAATTCAATACAGATAAATGTGAGGTGTTGCACTTTGGAAAGTCAAATCAAGGTAGGACTTACACAGTAAATGGTAATATCCTGAGGAGTGTTGTAGAACAAAGAGACCTAGGAGTACAGGTACATAGTTCGTTGATGTCACAGGTGGACAGGATGGTGAAGAAGGCATTTAGCACGCTGGTCTTCATCAGTTGAGACATTGAATATAGGAGTTAGGATGTTATGTTACAGTTTATAAGTCGTTGGTGAAGCCACACTTGGAATATTGTGTACAGTTTCGGTCACCCTGTTATAGGAAAGACATAGTTAAACTGGAAGGTGTGCAAAGAAGATTTTCAAGGATGTTGCCAGGACTAGTAGACCTGAGTTATAGGGAGAGGTTGGTCAGGATAGGACTTTATTCCTTGGAATGTAGGAGAATGAGGGCTAACCTTACAATCATGTGTACAATCATGAGGGGCATAGATAGGATTAATGTATATAGTCTTTTTTCCCAGGGATTTGGAATTGAAAACTAGAGGGCATAGGCTTAAGGCGAGAGGGGATATATTTAAGAAGGACCTGAGGGACAACTTCTTCATGCAGAGAGTGGTGCGTATATGGTATGGGCTGCCAGAGAAAGTGGTTGAGGCTGGTACAATAGCAACATTTAAAAAATGCTTGGATAGGTTCATCGATAAGAAGGGTGTAGAGGGATATGGACCAAATGCAGGCAATTGGAACTAGCTGAGTGGGCACCATGATCAGGATGGACCAGTTTGGGCCGAAGGGCCTATTTCCATGCTGTGTTACTCTGTGGCTCTATGACTCTAAAGAGCTGAAGATGATTGGGCCTAAGATATTCCCCTGAGGAACTCCTGCAATGATTCCATCGGACTGAATTGATTGAACTCCAACAAAGTTGAATTTGTGCTTAGTTTGACTCCGTCAATGAGGTACCTCTCTCTGATTCCCATTGACATCAAATTTTTAGGGGCCCATAATGCCATGCTGCCCTGATGTCAAGACGAGTTGCTCTCACTTCCTGTTTTATCCCTCTTATGGTTTACATCCAAATTTCTGGCTTGTTAGGCCATATCAAAAATTACAGAAGGATCTTGATCAGATGGGGAAGAGGACTGAGGATTGGCAAATACAATTCAGTGCAGATAAGTGTGGGGGGTATAGAGTCGCGTTAGGCAACAGATTTTATTCCCAAAAACACACTGCAAACCAGATGGCTTTTACAATGATCTTGCAGTCCCGTGGTTACTGTTCATGGTACCAGTCTTTTATTTCTCCCCCAGTAAGCAGTAGGGGCTGGGCCATTGAGTACATTGAAAGCTGAATTTGATAGATTATTTATTAATAATGAATAATTATAGATTATTGATCAACAATGTTGACATTGTACAGGATGTTACTGAGACCTCTTCTGAAGCACTGTTCTGTTCACCCTGCCATAGGAAGGATTAATCTGGAGAGTGTTCAGAAGAGATTTACTAGGATGTTGCTGGGAATGGAGGGTTTGCGTTATAAAAAGAGGCTTGATAGGCTGGGTCTTTTCTCACTGGAGGGTAGGAGATTGAGGGTTAACTTTATAGTGATTTATAAGATCATGAGGGGTATAGATAAGGTGAATAGCAACTGTATTTTCCTTAGGGTGGGGGATTTCAAGACTAGGGGGCATATTTTTAAGGTAAGAGGAGAAAGATTTTAAAAAGACATGACGGGCAATTTTTTTTACATAGAGAGTGATTTGTGTGTGGAATAATTTTTGAGAGGAAGTGGTGGATGCAGGTACAGTTACAATATTTAAAAGACATTTGGATCAATACATGAATAAAAAATGTTTGGAGGGATATGGGCCAAGCATAGGCAGGTGGGACTAGTTTAGTTTGGGATTATGGTTGGCGTGGACTGGTTGGACTGAAGGGTCTGTTTCCGTGCGTATGACTCTATGACTCAATAACCAGGGAGCCAATGGTTGAGGTTGGGGTGGGCCTGGATGGTAAGGGGGGTCAGGAACAGGTGGGAAAATGGGATTGAGGCCAATGGATCAACTGAGATCCTACTGAATAACAGAGCAGGATCAAGGGGCCGAATAGCCTACTTCTGTGGATAATTCTTTGTGCTCTATTCTGGATTCATTTACTTAGCTGCATTTAAATTCCCACCAGCCACAACAGAAGTTGAATCTATGTTTCTGGTTTCTGGTTTCGGAGTTTGGACTTCTGGATTTTCAAGCCACTAACATACTGCCAAGTAATGCTGCTGTATCCCAGAATGTTTTTCAAGAGGTTTTCCATTTGATTTTCTGCTGATCTATACATGCCATCTGATTTTTGGTAGCGTATGAAAATGTAATCCTTGAAGTGTGAAGTGAGATTTAATGTTATGATTGTTTGCTACTTTTCAAAGACTTGAGGAAATCATCTTAAGTCACAAGATAGTTTCAGAATTCATTATAAAGCAAATAATTCTGTTTGTCATCTTAGGCACTTTACCAAAGTTTTCCTATAGAACAGCTCCAGTGAGAATTAGCTTCAGGGCATGTGGATTGCAAAAATGTATTTTTGAAGATAAAAGAACAAAAAAGACTCCAAAAATCAATGGATATTTGCAATTTTAGATCAGACGAACTAATGGCATAATGTAAAGCTTGGAAATATTGAATAGTGCTTGAGGGTAATAAATAAAAGATGAACATAAATTATCTGAAGAATTGTGCTTGTGGAATAAATTAAATTTCTTTTCAGTTTCCTTTGTATATTTGTTCCATGCACCTTCTCTGGGCTAGTCGCCAAGTGATTGAGGTTAAATCCTGCTCCCAAGGCCCTGCCAGTGGCATTGCATGTCCTGGTTAGAAATGTGCAAGACTGGCCCTCAAATGTTTCATTTCCCCACCCTATCAAAAGGTATTTGGCCATTGGCAAAAGATGGCACCTAAGGATTGGCGACTTTGATGTTGGTTGGGTCTGGCATAGACAGGTGGCAAAGTGGTGGCAGAGGGATGGAGGCAAGAATGAGGGGGGGATTTCATAGAACCTTATAAAATCCTAATGGGACTGGACAGGCTAGATGCAGGGAGAATGTTCCCGATATTGGGGGAGTCCAGAACCAGTGGTCACAGTCGAAGAATGAAGGTTAAGCCATTCAGGACTGTGTCGAGGAAGAATTTCTTCACTCAGAGAGTTGTGAACCTGTGGAATTCTCTCCCACAGGAAGCTGTTGGGGCAATTTCATTAGACGTGGCCCTTGTAGCTAAAGGGATCAAGGGGTATGGAGAGAAAGTGGGAATAGGATACTAAGATTGCATGATCAGCCATTGTGGTGCTGAATGGCCTATTCCTGCACCTATTTTCAATGTTTCTATGTTGACGTTGATGAGCTGGCTCAGGACTGATGGACTTTTTTCAAGCTACATCTTTTTTTTCTCTTAATCTTAAATTATTCAAAATGGCGCTGTTTCATGATGACAAATGAAAGCTTTTCATGGTGTTTTATTGTATTCTCACTGTAAAATGCACACATTACAATAAAATCAAAATCAAAATTAAATCAACTCTCAAGCTCCATGGTTGAGATTTTAATCTCAAGGAAGAGACTCGATTGAAATATACAAGATCCTCAGAGGATCTGAGGAAGGGTCACCCGACCTAAAACATTAACTCTGTTTTTGCCTTCACTGATGCTGTCAGACCTGCTGAGCTTTTCCAGCAACTTTGTTTTCATTCCTGGTTTACAGCATCCGCAGTTCTGTCGGTTTTTATTAAGATCCTCAGAGGTCTTGACAAAGGTAGATGTGGAGAGGATACTTCTTATTGTGGGAGAACCAAGAATCAGGAATATTGTTTAAAAATTAGGGGTTGCCCATTTGAAACAGAGATGGGGAGGAAGCTTGAATGTTTGGAACTGTCTTTCTGAAAGACTGAAAGGTGGAACAAAACAATGAATATTTATAAGGTACGGGGAGATGAATTTTGTTAAGTAAGTGAATGAAGGGTAATCAGGTATAGGTGACTCCTGACATGGGTGAGAGTGCAGACTGTAGGAAGGATGAGTGAACTGGAGAAAGCACCATGGTACACAGCACCACTCGAGGGTGGGGAGAAAACAGAAATGTAGTGGCAATAGGATAGCATCGTTAGTGGGGGAGCGGGGTTGATATATGCAGCAAAGACAGAGAGTCTCAAAGGCTGCGTTGCCTGTCTGCTTCAGGACATCTTTTCTGGGCTGAATAGGAACTTCAAGTAGGAGGGGAGAGAACCAGTTTCCATGGTCCATGTAGGTGGCAATGTCAAGGTAGGATGAGGAAAGAGAGTTTGCTGAGGGATTACAATCAACTAAGGGTTAAGTTAAAAAGCAGAACTGTAAAAATAATAATCTCGGATTACTACCTGAGCCACATGCGTATTGGCATCGGATAAATAGGACTGGAGAGGTAAATGCATGGCTGTGGGAGAAGTGGATTCCAATTCATGGGACATTGGCATCAGTAATGGGGAAAGAGAGAGCTGTTGCATTAGGATGGGCTTCATTCGAGTCATACTGGGACCAGTGTCCTGGTGAATCATATAACTGGGGTTCTAGATATGGCTTTAAACTAATTGCTAGGGAGAAGGGTTCAAAAAGAAACAAAATATCAAAAGTGTAGGGTAATGAAAAGGAGAATCATAATGAAAGTGTGACAGGAAGGAGCAAAAAATATATCGAGAAGAGTTCATCATAAGTTAGAACAGAATAAGTAATAAGGGTAAAAACTCAAAGCTTAAAGCTTGTTATCTGAACACACACAGCATTAGTAACAAGATAGATGAGTTAAGTTACAAATAAAAATAAATGAATACAACTTGATAGCTCTTATAGAGAGTTGGATTCAGTGTTACCAGCACTGAGGACTCAATATTCAAAGGTACTTGACTTTCCAGACAAATAAGCAAAAATGAAAAGGAGCTGGAGTAACTTTTTTTAATAAAGGAAGGTATCTGTGCAGCGATGAGTAGTGACATATGTGCAATAGATCATGTTATGCAATCAGTCCGGGTTGAAATAAAGAATAGCAAGGGGAAGAAATTGCCTATAGGCCCCTGAAGAATTACTTCACTGTGGAATGAAGTATAATTCAAGAAATGATGGAGATGTGTAAGAAGGACGCTACAATTATCATGGGTGATTTTAATCTGCACATTAACTGGACGAATCAGATTGGCAAGGTTAGAAGAGTGCATCAGGGCTCATTGCATGGAATAGTACACTGCAGAACCCACCCCAAAACAGGCTACTTCAGATTGATTTAGAATGAGATAGGATTAATAATAGATCACACAGGTAAGGATACTCAAGGGGGTAGAAATAGCAACATGTCAGAATTTCAAGTTCAGTTTGAGGGAGTTTGGGCCTCATGCAAGTTAACTTAAATAGAGGCAATTAGAAGAAAGAGCTGTCTAAAGTGGACTGGGAAATTAGGCTAAGGGAAAAGTCAATAGATGAGCAAAGGCAGACATTTGAGTGGCTATTTTGTAACACCTCAGTATTGTATCATGCCACGTTCTGGTAAGTCACATTTGGGAGGATGTTGTTTCTTTCATTGTAATGTTTGTTCATTTTCTGTTTTCAAAAGTACCTGCAATCACACAGGAGCAACTTACCAGCTCACAGCAGGCACCAACAGATATACAGCAACCTGAGGAGAATTTGATGTCGACCCTGAGGAAGGTGCACGCTGTGAAGCAGAGCTCATTAGTGAGAAGAAGGAAACAGGAATGGAAGCAGAGTAGCTAGAAAATGTTAACTTCAAGACAATGCTTAGCTGCTGTGATTAGATCCACTCAGAGCCTTAATGAGTAAAATGATTCTGCTCCCTGAGTTCTGACAGTTTATCAAGATATGAACAGCAGGTAGGCAATGACCAACTGTTCCCACCATGCTCAGCAACCTCTACATCCTCAAACCCCAAAGTTATACACTTGCATGGGAAGGGGTGGCACAAGCAATGTTCATGAGGGAGAGTCAAGAACAGGGAAAGTTTCCCTAACTCCCTCAGGCAACTGAGATCAGACCAGGCGATTATGGCCCATATGCACATTGATAGCTAAATCAGTTAATTACAATGTTATAATCATTGTTCCAGCCAAGTCGAACGCTCTTTTAAAAACATGCAGAGAGTCAGTGCAAATTACATACTGTAAGTTCTTCACTGTCTGGGAGAAGGAAAAGCACCTGTCATCTAGTCAGTTCCTATTTATGCAGGTTAGGCACATATTCTCTGGCCCTCCCAGTCGATCAAAGTGAAATAATCTATCAATTGTGGAGAATACTAAGAATTAAAATGTTAATGACTTGGTGAGATATAAAATAATTTAACATCGACTTAATCTCTCCACAAAAGACCTTGCATTGAAAGCAGTCCAGAGAAGGTTAACTAGGCTGATACCAGGTATGGAGGGGCTGTCTTATGAAGAGTGATTGAGTAGGTTGGGCCTAGGTTGTATTCATTGTAACATAGAAAAAATGAGAGGTGACCTTATTGAAACATGTAAGATTCTTAGGGGACGGGACAGGGTAGATGCGGAAAGGTTGTTTCCCCTTGCGTGAGAATGCATATGCAATAACATGATGACTGATGATCATGCGGAGGGGTGCACTAAAGCTTGGGGCAGGTGCTGCCAAGGCACAGTAGGGAAAGACCACCATTTGGGTCTTTCTGCCGAAGTTAAATGGGCGTCCGTTCAGTTATCGGATCCTCAGTGTCTCAAATGCGTGTAAATATATAGTCTTGTATAAGTGAGAGACGCCTTTGCTTTGTTTGTTGGATAGAGTCAAACTCCAATGTTTGTTTGCTCCTTTATATGTTACTGTACAGAAAGGAACTGTGTTAGTGGCTATTAATGCACATAAAGATATTTTTATGAATAAAGTATATTTTCAAAATAAGAAAAGATGAATGATAAGCTGATGTGACATTGACATTAGCAGTCACAGTCCATCAAAACTCTGAGAAGAGTGGATGGAATAACCTGCACTATAGAGCTGTGATCCAGAGATCTTCTGTATAATAGCGTGGAAACACAAGAGTTTGTTGGAATTGGAGATAGTAGGAACTGCAGATGCTGGAGAATCCGAGACAACAAGGTGCAGGGCTGGATGAACACAGCAGGCCAAGCAGCATCATAGGAGCAGAGAGGCTGATGTTGCGGGCCTAGACCCTTCATCAGAAAAGGGGGAGGGGAAGGGGGTTCTGAAATAAATAGGGAGAGAGTGGGAGGCGGATAGAAGATGGATAGAGGAGAGGACAGGTGGAGAGGAAACAAACAGTTCGAAGAGGGGGGGATGGGGCCAGTAAAGGTGAGTGTAGGTGGGGAGTTAGGGAGGGGATAGGTCAGTCCAGGGAGGACGGACAGGTCAAGGGGGCGGGATGAGGTTAGTCGGTAGGAGATGGAGGTGCGGCTTGAGGTGGGAGGAGGGGATAGGTGGGAGGAAGAACAGGTTAGGGAGGCAGGGACGAGCTGGACTGGTTTTGGGATCGGTAGGGGGAGGGGAGATTTTGAAACTTGTGAAATCCACATTGATACCATTGGGCTGCAAGGTTCCCAAGCGGAATATGAGTTGCTGTTCCTGCAACCTTCGAGTGGCATCGTTGTGGCACTGCAGGAGGCCCAGGACTCCCACATCTCCCGCAACTCATCCCTCACACCCCGTCCACGCAATAAGAACCAAAAAAGAATCCCCCTCGTCCTCACGTACCACCCCACCAACCTCTGGATCCAACGCATCATCCTCCGACACTTCCACCATCTGCAATCCGACCCCACCACCAAAGACATCTTTCCCTCCCCACCCTTATCTGCTTTCCGGAGGGACCACTCTCTCCGTGACTCCTTTGTCCGCTCCACACTCCCCTCCAGCTCCACCACACCCGGCACTTTTCCCTGCAGCCGCAGGAAGTGCTACACCTGCCCCCATACCTCCTCCCTCACCCCCATCCCAGGCCCCAAGAAGACTTTCCACATCAAGCAGATGTTCACCTGCACATCTGCCAATGTGGTATACTGCATCCGCTGTACCCGGTGTGGCTTCCTCTACATCGGGGAAACCAAGCGGAGGCTCGGGGACCGCTTTGCAGAACACCTGTGCTCAGTTCGCAATAAACAACTGCACCTCCCAGTCGCGAACCATTTTAACTCCCCCTCCCA
>NC_063342.1:18601331-18624446 GCF_021869965.1 Rhincodon typus | reverse complement strand
ACATGTCCATCCTGGGCCTCCTGCAGTGCCACAACGAAGGTTGCAGGAACAGCAACTCATATACCGCTTGGGAACCCTGCAGCCCAATGGTATCAATGTGGATTTCACAAGCTTCAAAATCTCCCCTCCCCCACCGCATCCCAAAACCAGTCCAGCTCGTCCCTGCCTCCCTAACCTGTTCTTCCTCCCACCTATCCCCTCCTCCCACCTCAAGCCGCACCTCCATCTCCTACCGACTAACCTCATCCTGCCCCCTTGACCTGTCCGTCCTCCCTGGACTGACCTATCCCCTCCCTAACTCCCCACCTACACTCACCTTTACTGGCCCCATCCCCGCCTCTTCTACCTGTTTGTTTCCTCTCCACCTATCCTCTCCTCCATCCATCTTCTATCCGCCTCCCACTCTCTCCCTATTTATTTCAGAACCCCCTTCCCCTCCCCCTTTTCTGATGAAGGGTCTAGGCCCACAACGTCAGCCTCTCTGCTCCTATGATGCTGCTTGGCCTGCTGTGTTCATCCAGCCCTGCAGTTTGTTGGAATTGTTGAGAGTTAGACAATAGTCACTCTAAAGTAAGGCAGAGACATAAATCCAGCACACTAAGAGTGAAGACAGATCAAACAAATTAGATATACAGCCCAACCGTTCACTGTTTTATAGATCTCTACCAGCTGACCTCCAAAGTCCATGTTGCTCTATAGCACTTTGACTCGGATTTATAATTCTATTTGTGTAACTAAACATCCCCGCTACTACATTGTTTTGGACAGGGGAGCTCTGCATTATTTACGTTAGAAGCTTCATTCCAACTATCACATACTGTCAGTATCTGTGCGTAAGTCAGCAAGGAGTCTGCAAACACAAGGCTGTCAAGCTTTAATTTTGTTGTTTGTGAGCTTCACTTCCTACAATCAGCTGGGGCACCTGCACCTGTCCAATATGCTTCTCTGGTTATTTCATTCTGAGCTTCAGAATGATCCTGTTCTGTGCTGTCAAAGATCCTCTAGTGGCAGCAACACAGTTTGGGAAAACTTGGTGTGCGCACACCCGAGTTATGCATGGCATCACAACAAAGCCTAGCTGCAACCATCCGTTGATAATTACCATCAGATTAATTCAGAAGTCTAGGAATGTACTTATAATCTTGCTTTATATGTAACCGAAGTGAAAGCTTTTGTACATTTTTTTCACAGTCTTGAGTTCTGTTTATTAATAATCCAGAGCCGCAACAGAAGATGTGGGAAGGAGAATATTTAATAGAAAATGTACAATATTTGTTACATGATTAAGAAACTGATATTAATGAAGGCATGGTGGTTGAGTCATCCTTTAGCACTGTTTTAATCCTGAGATTCTCCCTGTTGGCAGATAACAGTCAATGCTATTTTGAATTGAGTTAAAATTCAGTCCCTAGTTCACCTTGGACTGTGGTTGTTCAAAAATTGATAGTGTCCAATCTCTCCCTCTATCACATTGATTTCTTCATGCTTGAAGTATTGCAACAGAAATAATTGAGCTATGTGATGATCGAAAAAGTGTTAACACAAAGATAGTGCATCTCTGCATCCTTGTTGTGAATCAGCTGAAAGGCATTTGACTCCTTACAATGATGTAGAACTTGGGTATTGCTGAAGAAGACGCATTTTGTCAATGCTACTTATCTCACGTTCATCAATCCAGTTCAAAAGAAATATCAATGTAAAGACAAAGCAACCTGTTAATGCTGTTTGAGAAGAAACTGCTGTGAAGAATGCCAACCTTATCTAGATTTAAACCAAGCCAAATGACTCTGATTGGAAATTGCCCTAAGAAATGAATAAGAGAATGGCTACCACATGTTTTGTTGAATTGAAACAAGTGCAATGTATGGACATGTTCTTTCTGTCTGTGAAGAACAGTGCTCCTGTACGTTAATACGTGCAATTTTCAGTTGTGCAACTGAGTTACACTATGAACTGACTGACAACATTAAATTGGTTGTCAAAGAAATCCTTAGTCTCTTTAGGACTATTTAGCAAATGTTGTCCAAAGCAGAATCACATCTATTGTAGCACAAAATTGAATATTGCAAGAATAGACCGGTTGGTACAGTCAGTACCTTGCTTGTTACAAATGTCAAAAAGGATGTGCTATTTGATATGATCCGTGAGTCTTTGGGATGTATGGTTTTACATATGGCAGCACGCCAGCACTAAAATCAACTGTCCAACACCACCCAACTGCTACTTTTCCCATGGAAATGACCCTACCAATTGGAGTTCACTTGACAAAAATCGGCACTCTCTTCTCATTTTCCAAAAGTTGCATTTCCTCAACGTTATCGATTCTTGTGAATTGTCTTGAGTGCAAGACAAAAAGCTTCCAAAAAAGAAAGATTTTTTTTCCTCAAGTTCTGTGCTACCAAACAGCTATTAACCCAAACCTCACGATCAGTTCTCTACCTGAAAATAGGTCTGAGCCACAATGCTACGATTAATGTGCGGAGGTCTCAAATTCACCCTAGCCAGAATGGGGTTTGAACACTGTGCTGTTTACATTGATCTTATCCACAGCAGCCAATTGAGCCAGCTGGTCCCTAAACGAATCAGAGTTAGAATCCCTAGAATCATAGAATACCTAGAGTGTGGAAGCAGGCCATTTGACCCATTGGGTCTACACTGACCCTTCGAACAGCGTCCCACCCAGACCCACCCCCAACCCTATAACTCTGCATTCCCATGGCTAATCCACCTAACTTGCACATATCTGAACACTATGGGCAATTTAGCATGACGGGGGAGGTGATGGCCTAGTGGTATTATCGCTGGACTGTTAATCCAGAGACCCAGATAATGTTCTGGGGACCTGGGTTTGAATCCCGCCATGGCAGATGGTAGAATTTGAATTCAATAAAAAAAAATCTGGAATTAAGAATCTAATGATGACCATGAATCCATTGTCGATTGTCAGGAAAAACCCATCTGGTTCACTAATGTCCTTTAGGGAAGGAAACTGCCATCACTACCTGGTCTGGCCTACATGTGACTCCAGACCCACAGCAATGTGGTTGACTCTTAACTGCTCTCTGGCAATTAGGAATGGGCAATAAATGTCGCCTAGCCAGTGACACCCTCACCCCGTGAATGAATAAAGAAAAAAAAAAGACCAATCCACCTAACCTGCACATCTTTGGGCTGTGGGATGAAACCAGAGCACCCGAAGGAAACCCATGCAGACACGGGGAGAATGTGCAAACTCCACACAAACAGTTGTTCGAGGGTAGAATCAAACCTGGGTCCTGGCACTGTGATGCAGCAGCGCTAACTACTGAGCCAATGTGCTGCCTGGGTTGCTGTTACAAAACACACTTTTCCATGCACTTTGTAGCTTGGTGCTATGGATAATGATGGTAGAGTCTCCAATTCCATCACATGCTATAGATATATGTGGGAAGGATTTACAAGCTGATCCTCAGCCTGTTTGGTTGCATTGTGAACCTGCCATCCTTAACATCTAGTCCTGGAGTAACATAGAACTTGTAAAATTTTCATGATCCACACAATAAGGTCTGGGTTTTGTTTAAGAAAATTATCTGGCTTCGGGTATTTTGGTAAATGTAACAAGACAAAGCGATCACAAATAAAAATAAAATATTGCAGCTGCTCAAGGTCTGAAATAAAAGCAGAAATGACTGGAGAAAGTCAGCCAGTCCAGAAAGGTTGAGTCTAATTTGTGTTCAGTTTCAAAGAAAAGCAATTCTTGTCTCTCCATTTCTCTCCCTGCAGATGCTGCCAGGCTTGCTGAGTTTCTCCAGCATTTTCTGTCTTCATATCTTCTGAAATTCCAGCTGGTACAATTATCCTCCAATAACTCTTCAGGAAATCGGATCTGTTCATCAGGCTTCTCTACGTTACATTGAGATGGATTGGAGATCAGGTTCCCAATTGGTCAGGATTTCTCAGAATACACAAGAATTGAAGGCATCTCTGTGATCAACCAATGAGTACCATTTTATGGGAAATTTGAAAATCACATTTTTAAAAAAAATACTTTTTCTCAGTTCTTTTTATTGTTGAATGTGAGAAAACCTGACGTGGGAATAAAAGCTGATGAATAACAGTGAGGAATTATCCAGATGGATAGTCTGTAGATTCTCTTTCTGATTGGTGTAAGAGGCTGAGGATGGATATATTGAGTGACCAATAATGTGAGTGTGTGGCTGTGGAGTGTTGAGGAGGCGAGAAGTCCCACAGAGAAACCTTTCGGAATATGTCCGACCAGAGAATTGGTAACACAAACTTGGTGGGGGGGTGCAGGAAGTTTAAATATGCCCCAATTATTTCCATGAAGATACAAACAAAGGTGTAAGAGTAGGCCATTCAGCCCTTTGGACTTGTTCTGCTGATCTAGGTCCTGGCTGATCATCTAACTCAATGCCATTTTTGTGCACTATTCCATATTCCCGTTTGTAATTAGTAGCTAGGAATTTAACTATCTCCATCTTGGGTAGACTTAATGATTAAATCACCATAGTTCTCTGGGGGTACAGAATTCCAAAGATCTACCATCTTCCAAGTGAGAATTATATTCTTGATTACGCCACATCCCCTTCCCACTGCCCACGAATCTCTGGCCCTGCATCCCTCCTGGAGCTGACCCCAGAGGCTGAGAAAGCTTCAGTGTGCAAAGTGAGGAGTGAGCTTAAATTAGATGCACCATATCTGAAGCTGACCAGAAGATTGATCTGGGCCTTGCATTTCACTCTGGAGTTTTCATTGTTCCTGTGCTTTGGAGAGGAACTGTGGACATGAAGGAAACAAAGATGAAAGCCAACGGCTACACATTTTGAGAAAATATATATAGACAACACTGAAACCAATTGATCTCAACTTTTCCCATAGGCAACAACAATTTATTCATGGAATAAAACATCCGAAGGAACTTTGCAGGACCATTGTTACATGAAATATAACACTGAGCTATATGTAGTGATATTAGGCTAGTTGACCAAAAGCGTAGTCAAAGACATAGATTTTAAAGTTTGTCTTAAAGGAGCAAGATGAGGTAGAGGGGTGTATGTTGGGCATTCCTGAGCTCAGTGCTTCAGTAACTTAAGGTATAGTGACTAAAGATGGAGCAATTGTAATTGAGTCTGTTGTAGAGCTACTGGACTGAAGGAGTTTACAGAGGTATTGGAGCATGAGACAGTGGAATTATTTGGAAATAATGACGAGAACTTTAAAATTATTTGAGAACATTTCTTAAAAAGGGAGCCGATATAGGTCAGTGAGCAAAACAACTGAATGAAATCAGGTGTGAGTCAAGATTTAAGCAGCATTCGATGATCTCAGGCTTATGGAGAGTAAAGTGAGGGGGAACGGCCAGGAGTGAGTTGGAAATGTCATGTTGAGAGGTGAAGAAGGAAGGGAAGAGGGTTTCAGCAGTAGATGAACTGAGACAGGGCAAAGTTGGGCAACATTTTTGCAGCAGCAGTGGGAGCAGTGAGAGCGAGGACCGGGGGCTGCCGGGAAGGTAAGTTAATCCTTTAAACACTTACCTCGTGGGATCAGCAGCCTCCATTTTTGCAGCAGCAGCGGGAGCAGTGAGAGCGAGGACCAGGGGGCTGCCGGGAAGGTAAGTTAATCCTTTAAAAACTTACCTCGTGAATAGGCGGAGCGCACGCTGAGCAGGAGCAGACATGGGATGGCTGAGTAAGTGAGGTAATATATTTGGGCGGTTGCTTTACCCGAAACACTACTTAGGTAGTGTCTCCCACCCATCCTCCTCCTCTAACCAAAAAAAAGGTTCTGAGCACCGATTTGGTAAGGTTACTAGTTGTTTTTTTTTTCTCAATAGTCTGTTTGGGAATTCGGAACAGTGGGAATGGATGTCAGGGCAGTTGCATGCTCCTCCTGTAGAATGTGGGAGGTAAGGGTCACCACTAGTGTCCCCACTGACTTCATCTGCGGGAAGTGCACCCAACTCCAGCTCCTCGGAAACTGCGTTAGGGAACTGGAGCTGGAGCTGGATGAACTTCGGATCATTTGGGAGGCTGAGGGGCTAATTGAGAGGAGTTACAGGGAGGTAGTCACACCTCAGGTACAGGAAAAAGGTAGATGGGTTACAGGCAGGGGACGGAAAGGGAACAGGCAGACAGTGCAGGGATCCCCTGTGGCCGTTCCCCTCAATAACAAGTATACCGTTTTGGATACTGCTGGGGGGGGGACGACTTACCAGGGGTAAGCCATGGGGTACAGGTCTCTGGCACAGAATCTGCCCCTGTTGCTCAGAACGGAAGGGGGGAGAGGAGGAGAGCATTAGTCATTGGGGACTCCATAGTTAGGGGGACAGATAGGAGATTCTGTGGGAACGAGAGAGACTCGCAGTTGATGTGTTGCCTCCCAGGGGCCAGGGTCCGTGGTGTCTCGGATCGTGTTTTCGGGATCCTTAAAGGGGAGGGGGAGCAGCCCCAAGTCGTGGTCCACATAGGCACCAACGACATAGGTAGGAAAAGAGATGGGGACGTAAGGCAGAAATTCAAGGAGCTAGGGTGGAAGCTTAGAGCTAGAACAAACAGAGTTGTTATCTCTGGTTTGTTACCCGTGCCACGTGCTGGCGAGGCGAGGAATAGGGAGAGAGAGCAGTTGAACACGTGGCTACAGGGATGGTGCAGGAGGGAGGGATTCAGGTACCTGGATAACTGGGGCTCATTCTGGGGTAGGTGGGACCTCTACAAACGGGATAGTCTACACCTGAACCAGAGGGGTATCATTATCCTGGGGGGAAGTTTGCTAATGCTCTTCAGGAGGGTTTAAACTAATTCAGCAGGGGGATGGGAACCTGAATTGTAGCTCCAGTGTACAGGAGGTTGAGAGTAGTGAGGTCATGAATAAGGTTTCAAGGTCGCAGGAATGGACCGGCAGGCAGGAAGGTGGTTTGAAGTGTGTCTACTTCAACGCCAGGAGCATCCGGAATAAGGTGGGTGAACTTGCAGCATGGGTTGGTACCTGGGACTTTGATATTGTGGACATTTTGGAGACATGGATAGAGCAGGGACAGGAATGGTTGTTGCAGGTTCCGGGGTTTAGATGTTTCAGTAAGATCAGGGAAGGTGGTAAAAGAGGGGGAGGTGTGGCATTGTTAGTCAAGGACAGTATTACGGTGGCAGAAAGGACGTTTGATGAGGACTCGTCTACTGAGGTAGTATGGGCTGAGGTTAGAACCAGGAAAGGAGAGGTCACCCTGTTGGGAGTTTTCTATAGGCCTCTGAAAAGTTCCAGAGATGCAGAGGAAAGGATTGCAAAGATGATTCTGGATAGGAGCGAAAGTAACAGGGTAGTTGTTATGGGGGACTTTAACTTTCCGAATATTGACTGGAAACACTATAGTTCGAGTACTTTAGATGGGTCAGTTTTTGTCTAATGTGTGCAGGAGGGTTTCCTGACACAGTATGTAGATAGACCAACAAGAGGCGAGGCCACATTGGATTTGGTACTGGGTAATGAACCAGGCCAGGTGTTAGATTTGGAGGTAGGTGAGCACTTTGGTGGTAGTGACCACAATTCGGTTACGTATGCTTTAGCAATGGAAAGGGATAGGTATATACCGCAGGGCAAGAGTTATACCTGGGGGAAAGGCAATTATGAGGCGATTAGGCAAGATTTAGGATGCATAGGATGGAGAAGGAAACTGCAGAGGCTGGGCACAATTGAAATGTGGAGATTGTTTAAGGCACAGCTACTGCGTGTCCTTGAGAAGTATGTACCTGTCAGGCACGGAGGAAGTGGTCGAGCGAGGGAACCGTGGTTTACTAAAGAAGTTGAATCTCTTGTCAAGAGGAAGAAGGAGGCTTATGTAAAGATGAGGCGTGAAGGCTCATTTAGGGCGCTTGAGAGTTACAAGTTAGCCAGGAAGGACCTAAAGAGAGAGCTAAGAAGAGCCAGGAGGGGACATGAGAAGTCTTTAGCAGGTAGGATCAAGGAAAACCCTAAAGCTTTCTATGACTAGAGTAAGATTAGGGCCAGTCAAGGACAGTAGTGGGAAGTTGTGCGTGGAGTCCGAAGAGATAGGAGAGGTGCTAAATGAATATTTTTCATCAGTGTTCACACAGGAAAAAGACAACGTTGTCTAGGAGAATACTGAGATACAGGCTATTAGACTAGACGGGATTGAGGTTCATAAAGAGAAGGTATTACCAATTCTGGAAAGTGTGAAAATAGATAAGTCCCCTGGGCCAGATGGGATTTATCCCAGGATTCTCTGGGACGCTAGGGAGGAGATTGCAGAGCCTTTGGCTTTGATCTTTATGTCATCATTGTCTACAAGAATAGTGCCAGAAGACTGGAGACTAGCAAATGTTGTCCCCTTGTTCAAGAAGGGGAGTAGAGACAACCCTGGTAATTATAGACCAGTGAGCCTTACTTCGGTTGTGGGTAAAGTGTTGGAAAGGATTATAAGAGATAGGATTTATAATCATCTAGAAAGGAATAATTTGATTAGGGATAGTTTTGTGAAGGGTAGGTCGTGCCTCACAAACCTTTTTGAGTTCTTTGAGAAGGTGACCAAACAGGTGGATGAGGGTAAAGCGGTTGATGTGTATATGGATTTCAGTAAAGCGTTTGATAAGGTTCCCCACAGTAGGCTATTGCAGAAAATACAGAGGCATGGGATTGAGGGTGATTTAGCGGTTTGGATCAGAAATTGGCTAGCTGTAAGAAGGCAGAGGGTGGTGGTTGATGGGAAATGTTCATCCTGGAGTTTATTTACTAGTGGTATACCTCAAGGATCTGTTTTGGGGCCACTGCTGTTTGTCATTTTTATAAATGACCTGGATGAGGGCGTAGAAGGATGGGTTAATAAATTTGTGGATGACACTAATGTCGGTGGAGTTGTGGATAGTGCGGAAGGATGTTGCAGGTTACAGAGGGACATAGATAAGCTGCAGAGCTGAGCTGAGAGGTGGCAAATGGAGTTTAATGCGGAAAAGTGTGAAGTGATTCACTTTGGAAGCAGTAACAGGAATACAGAGTACTGGGCTAATGGTAAGATTCTTGGTAGTGTGGATGAGCAGAGAGATCTCGGTGTACATGTGCATAGATCCCTGAAAGTTGCCACCCAGGTTGATAGGGTTGTTAAGAAGGCGTACGGTGTGTTACATTTTATTGGTAGAGAGATTGAGTTTCGGAGCCATGAGGTCATGTTGCAGCTGTACAAAACTCTGGTGTGGCCGCACTTGGAGTATTGTGTACAGTTCTGGTCGCCGCATTATAGGAAGGATGTGGAAGCATTGGAAAGGGTGCAGAGGAGATTTACCAGGATGTTGCCTGGTATGGAGGGAAGGTCTTATGAGGAAAGGCTGAGGGACTTGAGGCTGTTTTTGTTAGAGAGAAGAAGGTTAAGAGGTGACTTAATAGAGACATACAAGATGATCAGAGGATTAGATAGGGTGGACAGTGAGAGCCTTTTTCCTCGGATGGTGATGACTAGCACGAGGGGACATAGCTTTAAATTGAGGGGTGATAGATATAGGACAGATGTCAGAGGTGGGTTCTTTACTCAGAGAGTAGTAAGGGCGTGGAATGCCCTGCCTGCAACAGTAGACTCGCCAACTTTAAGGGCATTTAAATGGTCATTGGATAAACATATGGATGATAATGGAATAGTGTAGGTTAGATGGGCTTCAGATTGGTTTCACAGGTCGGCGCAACATCGAGGGCTGAAGGGCCTGTACTGTGCTGTAATGTTCTGTGTTCTATGTTCTATGTTCTAAGGTATCCACCTGGCTGACATTATTCCAATCACTACAGAATGTCAATACCAGATCTCGCTTGGAATTATAATGTTCCAACACCTTAGAAGATGATGGCTGTTTCTTCACTTCCCTGAAAACTATGACTTGGCTGCGCAACCATTTCCAAGGCTGTTTAAGAAAGGAAGCAGGGGTTTAATCTAGGAAATTATAGGCCGATGAGCCTGATGTCTGTGGTGGGGAAGATCTTTGAGAAGATACTGAGGGACAAGATATATGCGCATTTGGAAGAAAATGGACTAGTTAGTGACAGGTGACATGATTTTGTACGGGGAAGGTCATGTCTCATCAACCTGATTGAAATTTTTGAAGAGGTGACAAAGATAATTGGTGAAGGAAAGGCTGTGGATGTAGTTCAAATCGACTTTAGTAAGGCATTTGATAAAGTCCCACATTGGCAGATTGGTACAAAAACTAAAATCACATGGGAGTCAGGGTGGGCTGGCTAGATGGATACAAAACTGGCTTGGTCATAGGAGACAGAGGGTAGTGGTGGAAGGGTGTTTTTCAGAATGGAGACTGGTAGCTAGTGATGTTCCACAGGGATTAGTCTTGGGTCCCCTGTTGTTTGCAGTACATATAAATGATCTGGAGGAAAATGTGGATGGTCTGATTAGTAAGTTTGCAGATGACACGAAGATTGGTGGAGTTGCTGATAGTGCCGACGACTGTGAAAGGATACAATAGGATATAGATAAGATTGGAGACTTGGGCACAGAAATGGGAGATGGAGTTTAATCCAGACAAATACGAGGTGAATGCATTTTGGAGGATCAAATTTAGGTGTGAATTACACTGTAAATGGCAGACCCTTAGGAATATTAATATTCAGACAGTTCTGTGCATGCAGGTCCACAGTTCCCTAAAAGTGGCAATACAGGTGGCCAAAGTGATTAAGAAGGCAAATGGCATGTTTGCCTTCATCGACCGGGACATGGAGTACAAGAGTTGGCAAACCATGTTGCAGCTATATAAAGCCTTTTTTAGACTGCATTTGGAGTATTGTGTGCAGTTTTGGTCGCCAAACTACCAGAAGGACTTGGAAGCTTTGGAGAGAGTATCGAGAAAGTTCACCAGGATGTTGAAGGACATTGGCTATCAGAATGGCTAAAATGACTAGGATTATTTTCACTGGAAAGTCTGCGGCTGAGAGGAGACCTGATAGAGGTCTACAAAATTATGAGAGGCATAGATAGGGTGGATAGTCAGAGGCTTTTTCCCAGGGTTGAAGTTTCAATTACAAGGGGGCACAGGTTCAAGGTGAGAGGGCATAAGTTTAAGGGAGATTTGCGAGGGAAGTTTTTCACATAGAGAGTGGTAGGAGCCTGGAATGCACTGCCAGAAGAGGTGGTGGAAACAGGCACGTTGATGACATTTAAGAGACATCTGGATGGTTACATGAATAGGGAGGGAATAGAGACATACGGACCAAATAAAGGCAGAAAGTTTGTTTTTTAGACGAATCAGGGCATGATGATCGGCACTTGGAGGGACGAAGGGCCTGTTCCTGTGCTGTACTTCTCTTTTGTTTTCTTTTGTTTGGCCCTTTTTTAAGAGTTGATGCAAAGGTACCAGGATGGAGGACGGGCTTGTAAATCATTTCTAAATGTTGACAGTCATGAAAACTGTTACATATACGTCATTTTCTTGGTACTATTTAATGAATTGTGGCAGTGAAAAGGCTTAGTGTGTTGGAAAATTCCAAGTAAATTCTTAAATTCTTGCTGCCAATGTACTCTTTCGGTTTTGTTTTCCACCTTGTTAGGCTCCCTGTTGAGAAGTTAACTTAAACTTCCTCCTAGATCTCTGAACTATTATGTTTGAACCAGTAATTGGGAAGTGTTCTGTGTCCGTTTCAGGGTTACTCAACCTTCCAACTTCCCCTCCTCATTAAAACTGCTTTCAGCTGGAAACCTGATTCCAGGTGTTGATTTGTTGGCATGACATCAGACCATTTGTCCTCAAAGCAACCTATTCGTTAAACAATATGCTATAAGTCATTGTTTCCCTGTGTTTTTTTATAAATCAGCAAGGAATGTGCACATACCGGCTGTGCATAGTCACATAATTTTGTTACTTGAATCTAGTAAACATGCCAATTAAATCACAATCCTGGTATTATCCGAATAATTCCTGACTCGCTGTTACAACACAATTACAGTGACGCATCACATAAAATGTTGGCAGTTTGTAGATGCTTCCTGTTTGACGGTGTTATGTTAATTTCTTTTGGTGATCATGTTTCCTTACAGTTATAATCTATGGCTGTCAGTCTGTTAAAACAATAATCATGATTAATCTCTCCATTATAAACTATAATCACAGCTGACCTACATAATAATTGCATATTTGCTTGGCACAATTCATGCATGAATCTTACCCATGTTTGCTTATCATTACTGCTTTTATTAGATAGAAAAGCTGAGTTGGTTATTGAGCAAAAAAAGTGAAAAGCTTCTGAGTCTTTGGGAGGAATTTTAAATTCCAATTGGAGGAGGGAATGAAGGTATGAAGACATGAAAATCAACAATGGAGGGTGGTGTCCAGGTTGTCAACATGGGCCATTTTCATCTAAAGATGTGAAGGGGAGGAACTGATGATGATGGTTACTTATCCTGTAAGCAACCGGTAGCCTATAAGGCTAATTAAATGGTAAATTTAATTGATAAGTGGTAAATTAAATGGTAGAGGTCACATGCCTATGGCAGCTGAGTGTACACATTGCAGAAAAACACATTTCCCCAAAGTCCTTCCTTTGATTAAAAAATGCAATTTTGCATACATTAACATTTTCAGTTACAAGTTACATGGTCAATGTACATTGTCAATAAGGAAAGTTATTGTTCACAGACAAAACTCTTACTGTGCATGAACAAGAAGACTTTGTTCTTTCTATTCTAGGCCACCTTCATCTGCTCCTTCACGTGCATTGTACGCGTTATTTTTAAAATGTGAAGCTCTTCTAACTTTATGCATGTGCATTGTTGTTTGCTTTTCATTTGCTACCAGCCTGTTCCTGGGGCGATGTTTCTTCACTGCAAAATGCCTTTCCTATGGCTAACCCGAACCTGACCACTATTAAAACTCCTGTTGATCTGTTGCCCTTAGTGGGGAACAGTGGAACATATGGATTTATGGATGCACTGTACTTCATGTAATTGGTGATGTCACATCTTCCTCATCAGCTGTCTGCACTGAAGGAACAGCTTTTTGAGTTGTACGTATGCCTGTGATTGCAGCCCTATTGCAGCTTGTTCATGCTCACTGTGTCTGAGTGAGATCACAACTGCTCTATGCAGATCACAGGTTGGCATGTGGGCTTTCTCTTGTTGATGACATTGAATCTTTGCATTCTGACTGGTTCCAATGCTCAGCTCTGACAGTTTTATCAAAATGAAATTTGGCTTTCCATCATTTCACTTTGATTCTGTTGCTCATTCCTGATATTCTTGCTTGAGTTTTGTTTAGTTATTGGAAGAGTATGTTGCTTGATTTTAGCATGAGGTTTGTCTTTTGGATTTAATGTCAATGCTGTCTCGATGACTCCCTAAGTATGCCAAACTGTTGCTTATCATTGAACCTGGAAGATTTTACATTCTGTACTAGTATTTTCATCTTTCTTCTTCTTGTTCCATTCTTATTTTCCCATCACACTTTTTTCTTCTGTGATGAATGTCATTTTTGCTTTCACATGCTTACAAACAGCTGCCAGCTCCTTAAAGAAAGATTTTTTTTGCTTCAGAGTCATAGAGTCATAGAGATGTACAGCACAGAAACAGACCCTTCAGTCCAACTCAACCATGCCAACTGGGTATCCTAAATTAATCCAGTCCCGTTTGTCAGCATTTGGCCCATATCCCTCTAAACCCTCCCTATTCGTTTAGCTATCCAGATACCTTTTAAATGTTCTAATTGTACTAGCTTCCACCACTTCCTCTGGCAGCTCATTCCATACAAACACCACCCTCTGCGTGAAAAAGTTGCCCCTTAGGTCCCTTTTAAATTTTTGCCCTCACACCTTAAACCTATGCCGTCTAATTTTGGACTCCCCCACCCCAGGGAAAAGACCTTGTTGATTTACCCTATCCGTGCCCCTCAGGATTTTATAAACATTGATAAGGGCACCACTCAGCCTCCAACACTCCAGGGAAAATAGCCCCAGTCTATTCAGCCTCTCCCAATAGCTCAAACCTTCCAACCCTGACAACATCTTTGGAAGTCTTTTGTGAACCCTCTCAAGCTTCACAACATCCTTCCTATAGCAAGGAGACCAGAACTGCACACAGTATTCCAAAAGTGGCCTAACCAATATCCTGTACAGCTGCAACATGACCTCCCAACTCCTATACTGAATGCACTGACCAATGAAGGCGAGCATGTCAAAAGCATTCTTCACTATCCTATCCACCTGCGACTCCACTTTTGAGGCATTATAAACGTGCTCTCCAAGGCCTCTTTGTTCGGCAGTGCTCCCCAGGACCTTACCATTAAGTATATAAGTCCTGCCTTGATTTGCCTTTCCAAAACGCAACACCTCACATTTATCTATATTAAACTCCATCTGCCACTCCTCAGCCCATTGGCCCATCTGATCAAGATCCTGTTGTGCTCTGAGGTAACCTTCTTTGCTGTCCACTACACCTCCAATTTTTGGTGTGTGTCTACAAACTAAGTAATCATACCCCTATGTTCACATCCAAATCATTTATATAAATGATGAAAAGCAGTGGACCCAGCACTGATCCTTGAGGCATATTGTTGGTCACCAGCCTCCAGTCTGAAAAGCAATCCTCCAACACCACCTTCTACCTTTGAGCCAGTTCTGCATCCAAATGGCTAGTCCTCCCTGAATTCCATGTGATCTAATCTTGCTAACCAATCTACCATGAAGAATCTTGTCGAACACCTTACTGAAGTCCATATAGATCACGTCCACCACTCTGCCCTCATCAATCCTCTTTGTTACTTCTTCAAAAAGCTCAATCAAGTTAGTGAGACACGATTTCCCATGCACAAAGCCATGTTTACCCTTCCTAATCAGTCCTTGCCTTTCGGAATACATGTAAATCCTTTCCCTCAGGATTTCCTCCAACAACTTACCCATCACCAATGTTAGGCTCACTGGTCTGTAGTTCCCTGGCTTTTCCTTACCACCTTTCTTAAATAGTGGCACCATGTTAGCCAACCTCAGTGTTCCAGCACCTCACCTGTGGCTATCGATGATACAAACACCTCAGCGAGGGGCCCAGGAATCACTTCCCTAGCGTCCCATGGAGATCTAGGGTACCCCTGATCAGGTCCCAGGGATTTATCCACCTTCATGCGTTTTAATAAGTCCAGCACCTCCTCCTCTGTAATATGGACATTTTTTAAGATGTCACTATTTATTTCCCCACATTCTATATCTTCCAAAGCCTTCTCCACAGTAAACAATGATACAAAATACTTGTTTAGTATCTCTCCCATCTCCTACGGTTCCACACATAGCCGGCCTTGCTGATCTTTAAGGGGCCCTATTCTCTCTCTAGTTACCACTTTGTCTTTAACGTATTCATAGGATCCCTTTGGATTCTCCTCAACACTATTTGCCAAAGCTATCTCACATCCCTTTTTTGCCCTCCTGATTTCCCTCTTTAATATTCTCCTACTGCCTTTATGCTCTTCTAGGTATTCACTCAATCTCTGCTGTCTACACTTGACACATGCTTCCTTCTTATTCTTGACCAAAACCTCAATTTCTCTAGTCATCCAGCATTTGCTACACCTACCAGCCTTACCCTTCACCCTAACAGAAACATACTGTCTCTGGATTCTTGTTATCTCATTTTTGAAGCTTTCCCATTTTCCAGCTGGTCCTTTGCCTGCAAACATCTACTCCCCAATCAACTTTTGAAAGTCCTTGCCTAATACGTCAAAGTTGGCCTTCCTCAAATTTAGAACTTTAACTTTTAGATCCAGTCTATCCTTTTGCATCACTATTTTAAAATGAATAAAATTATGGTTGCTGGCCCCAAAGTGCTTCCCACTGACACCTCAATCACCTGCCCTCAGTTCTGAGGAAGGGTCGTCGGACCCAAAAACGTTAACTCTGTTTTTTCCTTCACAGATGCTGCCAGACCTGCTGGGTTTTTCCAGCAACTTTGTTTTTGCATCTACCCTGCCTTATTTCCTAAGAGTAGGTCAAGTACATCCACATACTGAATCAGACACTTTTCTTCTACACACTTAACAAGTTCCTCTCCATCCAAACCCTTAACACTATGGCACTCCCAGTCTACGTTTGGAAAGTTTGGAAAATCCCCTACCATAGCCACCCTTTTATTCTTACAGATAACTGAGATCTCCTTACAAATTAGTTTCTCAATTTCCTGCTGACTTTTTGTGGAGCGTAATCTATAGTACAATCCCAATAAGGGATCATCCCTTTCTTATTTCTCAATTCCACCCAAATAACTTCCCTGGACATATTCCCAGGAATATCCTCCCTAAGTACAGCAGTTAATGTCATCCCTAATCAAAATCTACACTCCTCCACCTCTCTTGCTCCCCTTTCTATCCTTCCTGTAGCATCTGTACCCTGGAATATTAAGCTGCCAGTCCTGTCTATCCCTGAACCACGTCTCTGTAATCATAATGACATCCAGTCCCATGTTCCCAACCATTCCCTGAGTTCATCTGCCTTACCTGTTAGGCCTCTTGCATTGAAATAAATGCAATTTAATTTTTCAGTCCTACCCCATTCTCTGCTTTGTTCCTACCTGCCCTGACTGTTTGACTTACTCCGTTTCCCAGCTGTGCCAGTCTGAGACTGATCTCTCCCCTCATTATCTCCCTGGGTCCCACGCTCTCCTATGCTCAACCTTACTAGTTTAAATCCTCCTGAGCAGCTCTAGCAAATCTCCCCACCAGTATATTAGTCCCCTTCCAATTCAGGTGCAACCCGTCCTTCTTGTACAGGTCACTACTACCCCAGAAGAGATTCCAATGATCCAAAAATGTGAATCCTTCTCCCCTGCACCAGCTCCTCAGCCACTCATTCATCTGCTCTATCATCCTATTCCTATCCTCGCTAGCTTGTGGCACTGGGAGTAATCCTTGAGGACCTACTTTAAATTCCTCCTTCCTATATTCTCTCCTCAGAGTCTCGTCCTATTCTCTTCCTATGTTGTTAGTTCCAATGTGTACAATGACCTCCTGCTGGTCCCTCTCCGCTTTGAGAATATTCTGCACCGTCTCCGAGATGTCCTTGATCCTGGCACCAGGGAGGCAACACACCATTCTGATGCCTCACTGTTGGCCACAGAAATGTCTGTCTGTGCCTCTGACTACAGAGACCCCTATCACAATCAACCACTTGGAACCTGACATACCCCTCATTACATTAGAGCCAGTCTTGGTACCAGAATCCTGGTTGTCCGTGCTACATTCCCCTGAGAGTCCATCACTCCCTACATTTTGAAAAACAGCACACTTGTTTGAGATGGGGATAGCCACAGGAGACTCCTGCACTACCTGCCTCCCTCTCCTACCTTTCCTGGAGGTAACCCATCTACCTGACTGTATCTGTGGTTTATCTCCCTTCCTGCAACTACCATCCATCACACCCCCAGCTCCTGTAAATTCCTCACTGCCTCTAACTGCTGCTCCAAACAATCCATGCGATCCAATACCATTCACAACCAAATACACTTCCTGCAGACAGGATCCTCAGTAACATGGAAACACTCCCTAATATCCAACATTTGTCCTTTATTCAGGATCTTCCAAGCCAGTGAGACTGCTGACCATCATGTCTTTCAGGCTGAACTTGAAGAGATCTGGAACTGTCCTTGGCAGATGCTGAGTTGATCTCACACTGTCATCTACTTGAAAATGATATTTGCCAGGAAGGCATCCACTACTTGTAAAAACATTCTTGTAATCTTTTAGGATTGTTCAGCAGTCAGCAGCAGTCATCTGCATTATACTGCAAATCACTTCCAGTATATGGCTTGCCAGTCCAAACTGTATACTTGCTCCAGCTGAGATGATGGTCATTACTTAATGTCTTCCATCCAGATGTGCAGATCTTCATTCTTCCAATGCATTGGGTTTTTGACTTTGTTTGTCCTCTTAGGATGGCTATCATTCTATCATATAGCCTTAACTTTACCTTATAGTCCATGCCTTTTGGTTCACTATCTTGAGCTATTTTGCATAGGTCTGCAAAGATTGTGATGTTGCACAAAGCACTGATATTCATCTGACACCTCACATTCACTTGATGCTCTCCATCTGTGTTCACAGTCCTTACAGTAACAAACCAGTTATCACCTTTAGATCAATCCATACCACCCTGTTGAATGATGTAGCGTGATTGCTCAGACAAATTGTCTGGAATTTCTCCAGCAGCCATCTTTCTAGTTTTTTTTTCCTTTCCAGCAAAACACTCACATGCAAACTGTTTCATCTTCTTGCAGTTAGATCATAGCTTTCCCTAGGCTGGACATCCCTCTTGTTCTTTTGCATGGTGTTCTACACAATATTTACTTGTTGTAATCTAGATCTTTCTGCTGGCCCTTCTGCAAATCCTTCTTCCTTTTCTGCATTATGTTGTTATTTTTAGGCCTGGACTGTCTGTCAGCATAATGTAAAGTCTCAAATAGTCATTAATATTCCCTATGATTGATAACCACAGATGTTTTACTCAGAGTCTGCTAGATATATGCACAGACTTGCACTTCATTGCTCTAGCCATTAGTGTTCAGCACCAATGGCAAGGTGATAGAGGGGACAAGGGAATTTGACCTCAGTCCAGGTGCCTCTTCATGACAAGGAGACACAGAGGTGCAACAGACAATCAACCGAAAGAGGAACATCTCCCACAGAAGTCTACTCTCAGGATACTCCAGGGATGGCTGGGCCTTCCACCTCCACCCTGTCTACCCCCTCAGCCCTACAGAAGTTCAAACTGAAGATGGTGAACCTGCCTCTGGGCAAGACATACTCAGCATAATTGTAGCTACAAATGCCCCTGGTGCGCCCAACCAAAACACCAAGGCCAATGATGTCCACTCTAGGGCAGACTCCTTCCGCCCCAGCTGTGAAACCCGAGATATCATGGAATGAAAAGAAAGAAGAAGACATTTTGAGGCCATGTGGGTGGCATGAGTCAATCTTAGTTGTAAATATGTTCTCACATTTGTAAACATATGTTAACTTTTCATTATCCGCTGTATGAGTGAATCTTATTGTAGGTGCAACTGCAAGAATGAAGGCACACAGGCCAGAAACCCTTAGTGGCACTTGGGATATTACGGTCCCAGGTGCAAGGTGAGCAGAATGTTGACCTTGCAAGATGCTTGTTACTTTGGCAACTAGGGTCACACTTTCCTGGCTGCAGTACATTAGTTGCTGTTTTTATGGATGTCCGTCTTCCCCACTCAACTCTTCTTGACATCTTCTGTCATGTCCATCCAACCCCAGTCCCCAGTCACTCAACATTGAAGGGAAAGCTCCCTTGCACCTTTATTGGCAGCTTCTGCTATGTTTTCGTCTCACATGCTCCTACAATTCCTGCCACTAGAAATTAGGTGGCAAGGATTATAATGTCCAGGGTAAGACTGCAGAGAAATATTTGTCAGGCGAACGCTATTCATTTTACATTATTTTTAATCAAAACACAGGAATTAGACCAATACATGGATCTGGTACTGTGCCTGTCATTTAACTGCTAAACTGATGCTTGGTTCTTCATTGTGAAAGGAAGGTGGCATGTACTCAGGCCCAGAGATGTGTTTAAAACAAGGTATTGTTCTTTTTATAGAAAGCCAATAATATTTTTATAACTGTCATTTAAATGCGTTAATCACCAGAAAAAGAACAGGTTAATTACAATAGTTAACTGCAGTTATTGACAGTGCTGTATTTCCCTTTCAAAATCTTGTTGAAAACAATAGCTTAAAAATATTTCATGATTATTTTCAGGTTGAAAGAGAGAAATCAAACTAGATATGTTATACCTGGTTTATTCAAAATTTTGAGAAAATGTGAGAACAACCTTTAAGCTAGAAGAATGTTGTGAGATGCCTGACAAAAGCAGACTCAGACAGAGAGAGACACAAAGAAAGAGATGTTGGTAGGTGAGATTAGAAGCATAGCTAGAGGTGGGATTAAGGATGGTATCACAGAGGCAGGGGGAAATGGAGAGAGTTTTGGGAGGAAATTCCAACTCTTAGGCCCTCAATCACTGCCAGCAAGAATCCAGGTAAGGATTGAGGAAACATTAGTAGTATGCACAGTTATATTAAAATCTACAAGGCATAGCACCAATAAACAGTCAATCTTAAAAGGTTGACATTAAATTGATGTTCATATAGTCAGATTGAATGCTACTGGCTACTAGCTGGGAAAACCTACAGGAATTGCTGGAGACAGAGCCCAGCAATCAGAGATGATAGGGATTGTTGGGTGGGACTCAAAGTACTGTATGAAGGGAGAGATTGTGTGGGGAAGAGAGGGAAAGGGAGAGAAAGGTTATGGTGCGAAAGAAACCATAGAGTGATGAGATTGCAGGGGCAAAGCTTGATAATGAGTGAATTTCACAGATAACCCTCTACAAACTATTCCAGAGCCACAATAATGTAATCAGGCTAGAGTTCCTTTCATCTCCATTCAAGTAAAAGTGAAAATTTGGATTGCTAAGATATTTGCAGATTATAATTATGTTCATAGTTATATATCTTTCTTCAGTTCTGAAAATGTAAATTCAACGCCATGTTTCCTGACTGATTATTTAACTCATTCCTGAATATATTTGAACTCCTGTAAATGAATAATGGCAGGACCCCAATCTCATGAAATAACTGTGACAAAAAGATGACAAACACCATTTAAAGAAAATGTATTCATGTGATGTGAGCATCACAGGCTGACCAGCATTTATTGCCCATTTATAGTTTCCCTTGAGAAAGTGGTGTGAGTAGACTCACAATGCTCTTAGGGATGCAGTCCCAGGATTTTGATCCAAAAGCATTGAAGGAATGGCGATATATTTCCAAGTCAGTATAGTGAGTGGCTTGGAGGGGAATTCGCAAGGGATGGTGTTCCCATGTATCTGCTGCACATATCTTTCTAGATGGTAGTGGTTGTGGCTTTGGAAGGTGCAGTCTGAGGAGCTTTGGTGAATTTTTGTAGTGCATCTAGGAGATGGTACACACTGTTGTGACTGAATGTCAGTGATGGAGGGAGCAGATGCTAGTGAATATAGTGCCAACCAAATGGGCTGCTTAGCCCTAGATAGTGTTAAGCTTCTTGGGTTTTGTTGGGGCTGCACTCATCTAGGCAAGTGAGGAATATTTCATCAAACTCCTGACTTGTGCCTTGTACATGGGGACAGGCTTTGGGGAGTCAGGAGTTATTCACTGCAGGATTCTTAGCTTCTGACCTGCTCTTGTATCCATTGTATTTACATGGCAAATCCAGTTGAGTTTCTGGACACTGGTAACTTTGAGGATGTTGATAGTGGTGGATTCAATGATGGTAATACCATTGAATATCAAGGGGTGGTGGTTAGATTATCTCTTATTTGAGATGGTCATTGCCCAGCATTTGTGTAGTGCAAATGTTACTCGCCATTTGCCAGCCCAAGCCTGGATATTGTCCATATCCTGTTCCATTTGAACACAGACTGCTTCAGTACCTGAAGAGTTGTGAATGGTGCTGAATATTGTGCAATCATTAGCAAACATCCCCCCTTCTGACCGTATGATGGAGGGAAGGTCATTGATGAAGCAGCATTGATGGTTGGGCCTAGGACACTACCCTGAAGAACTCCTGTGGAGATGTCCTGGAGCTGGGATGATTGACCTCCCACAACCACAACCATCTTCCAATGTGTCGTCAGGTATGAAGAGTTTGCCCTCTTATTTCCCATTGATTCCTGTTTTGCTAGGGCTTGATAATGCCACATTCGGTCAAATGTGGCTTTGATGTCAAGGACTGTCACTCTCACCTCACCTCGGGAATTCAGCTCTTTTGTCCATGTTTGAACCAAGGCTGTAATGAGATCAGGAGCTGAGAGGCCCTGGCGGAACCCAAAATGGGGCCCAGTGAGTGGGTTATTGCTGAGCACAGGCTGTTTGATAGAACTGTTGATGACACCTTCAATCACTTTACTGATGATCCAGAATAGACTGATAGGGCAGTAATTGGCTCCAAAGAAGAGCCATATCGGACTTGAAATGTTAACCTTGTTTCTATCTCTGCAGATGCTGTCAGAGTTGCTGGGTTTCTCCTTTCAATCCTGTTTCTGTTTAAGTTCAGGTCACTGCTGCTCATGAAAAGACAATGCAGTCTGAAGCCAAGCCCTCAAGTTGCAGAGTTGCCTGAAGGTCATTCTGCCATGCCACCTGTGTTCTCTTCCACTGAAAGTCAACAGTTGCCCACGAAACATGCTGTACTCATGGGTATAACTGCATGAGAGCTCTAGACAAGGCTTGGATGCTTGGGTGCACTGTGATATTTTTTGATTTACAATTTTGATTTGGAATGCTTATTGTGTGTTGGCATTTATCTTTGCATTGTTGGCAGATGGATATTATGATGGCCAATAGCAGAGGAATGTAACATGTGGGGCCATTGGTGAGTGGGCAATTAACATTGTGTTCTCTAGAATTACAGCTGAATGAGTTGATGATGGGCAGGCCAGGCAGAAAGTGGTTGTATTGGTTGCTTCATGCTTTCTCTCTCCTCCCGTGTCTTCATCCTCCTCCTCCTCTTCTTCTACTTCCTCAGCTGGTGTTTAGCTGTTGGCAAACACTGTCACCTCTTGATGCCATAGGCCACCAGGAATCATGACACTCAATTTGTTGAGCACTACAGGGTTCCTCTACAGAAATTCAGGCAGCAGAAGGATTGCTCCAGCATACTAATAGCATGCTTTATCATGTGGCTTTGGTTCCTCATTCCTATATGCTCCAAGGTGTTAAGGAAAAGCAATAAATATCAATCTTATCAGAGAAGTGCACATATTATGAAGGAATAAAATCCACCTGACAACTTTATCTTGGACTTTGCTCATTAGCAAATGAAATACCTTGTGATGTGTATTCAGGAGTTTCAAATCACAAAAGAGAATTGTTTTGGCATTTGCCATCTACACTACAATTACATTTTGCCCTGGATCTTCTTTGGAGAGGGATGAGAGAGAACTATGTCCCCGAGACAGTAGGAACTGCAGATGCTGGAGAATCTTAGATAACAAGGTGCAGAGCTGGATGAACACAGCAGGCCAAGCAGCATCAGAGGAGCAGGAAAGCTGACGTTTCGGGCCTAGACCCTTCTTCAGAAA
>NC_063342.1:18565284-18600931 GCF_021869965.1 Rhincodon typus | reverse complement strand
CATCTTGTTATCTCAGAACAGTGTCCCCTTTGCCTTTTCTCAATAAGATTCTGGAAATGCCAAAGTTGCCATCTACTACAACCAAAAGATCTGTTAATGGTATGTCAATCATATTGTGAAGATACGAAAGCTTTGTTTAATTAAGTACTTACAGCATTTACAGAGACTGTTGAGGGTGTAGATAGGAGACAGATATATGTAATGCTATATTCTGTAAATAAACAAATTATCAAGAAAGAATTGGAAACTACTTTTCTATTTTTACATGGCATGGCATCCAATTAACAATAAGATCCAACAACTGATACAGTATTTTTTGTAGCATCTAACTAATAATGTTGACAATCTCTTGAGTCATGCAGAGCTGTTATATCAAGGTTTGGTATACTTAACATATTTCCTACTGCATTAGTCAAATGTTTAGGATATCAAGTGTCATGAACCAGACTCCCAGATGAGTTTTTAACAATATGTCATTTGTAAAAAAGATTCAAGCAGTTAGAGTCATACAGTCATAGAGCCATACAGTTGTACAGCATGGAAACAGACCCTTCAGTCCATATCGTCTGTGCCAGCCAGAAATCCAAAATTAATTCTTTCAGTGATATTCCGAAAAGACCAGACAAGTTTATCCTTTGTCTTTCTAACCAACACTTAGACTTAGTGCAAATTGATCCCTCAAACAACTAACCTATAATTATGAAGCATCAAATAGGAAGGCATCCTCCCCTGAATGTCTGCTCCAACCCTGCTAAACTCTTGGTGGTAAGAGGAATGCCCATTCATAAGAATGGCACTGCCCACACCAGTGCCAATAACAAGTTATGGCATAAATATTCTGCAATAGATTTAGTTTTTGACGCTTGCTCTGAGAGATCAGACTGAAATTCAACGCCTCCTAACTGTTATAGGAACACAGCTGTATATAGAAACAGAAAATGTCAGCGTCAGATAATCATGGAGCCATACAGCGTGGAAACAGGCCCTTCAGCTAAACTTATCCAAGCTTAACTTATCAGCTAAACTTATCCAAACTTATCCAAGGTTTCCTAAACTGAACTAGTCCCAATTGTCTACATTCAGCCCATATCCCTCGAAACATTTCCTATCCATGTACCTGTCCAAATGTCTTTTAAATGTTGTAATTGTAGCTGCCTTTACCACTTCCTCTGGCAGTTTGTTCTATATATGCACCACCCTCTAGAGAAATTCAACAGGGCTGGCAGCATCTCTGGAGAGAGAAATAGAGTTAACATTTTGAATCCAGTATGTTTCTTTTTCGGGACGCTGATAGATGTGTAATGTAGTTTGACTACTTCAAACTTGGGTCAATACAGTGTGGAGCTGGAGGAACACAGCAGGTCAGGCAGCATCAGAAGAGCCAGAAAGTTGACGTTTCGACTCTCCTGTTCCTCTGATGCTGCCTGACCTGCCGTGTTCCTCCAGCTCTACACTGTGTTGACTCTGACTCTAGCATCTGCAGTTCTTGCTATCTCCTACTTCAAACTTGTACTGTTGATGTAACAGTTATGGGAAAAATCGAAAGAGATCAGGAGATACTACTACACTGATTGCTGAACTTGTCCAGACATCACATTGCATGATTCAACCAAGAATCCTCAATTTTGTAGCCAAAGCAGCTCAGCAGGTATCAATGGATCAGAGAACAGGAGGAGGGACTCCCAACTGACTTTTTTCTCCCTAAACCACTACAACTGGCTCATGAATCACAACTAAATCACCTAAATCAACACACAATAGGAATCAACCTTGGGATCCTTGACTTAAGCTGCCTCTTTTTGTAGCTCTTGTTTATTCTAAAGGTGTTAATTAACACAGCATGTTTTTTTAGTGTGAATAATATGAAGTCATTTTGGTCAGGGTATGGGGGCCTTGGGGTAGAAGGAGACAGTCAGATCTAAAATCTAATCTTATATTCAAACTCTGTATTTTTTCTGTACCATCTAGTTTTGTTCTCATAATCTTAAATTAATTTTCCCTGTTTTGCCTGAAATATTTCTATCAGATTTTGAAAACAAGTCCATTATATTTATCTTAATCTTCTTCGCTCCATTGAAGCAAGGATGTTTTCCTTGTAATGTAACCTGAGGACTGCTTGTGATAAAACTAAAATAAATTAAATGTCACCTTGGATTTATTGTACCCAGTTACTGTATTCCAAATATAGCTCAATGTGTTCTTTACAAGTTAACATAACTTCTTTCAACTTTCATCATATCAGAGTCTTGTCAATGGTTTCATGTTAACTAGATACTTGCAGTAAAATAATTAATTACATTATTGTCAGTCCCATATGCGATAAAGGATACCCCTTTACCTTTTTGCAACGTACATTAGTGTATTTAAGCCCATCTGCTAACCCTTTAGATCAAATACTTGATTGATCTAAGATAACAAGATGTAGAGCTGGATGAACACAGCAGGCCAAGCAGCATCAGAGGAGCAGGAAGGCTGACGTTTCAGGCCTAGACCCTTCTTCAGAAATGGGGGAGGGGAAGGGGGTTCTGAAATAAATAGGGAGAGAGGGGGAGGCGGATAGAAGATGGAAAGAGGAGAAGATAGGTGGAGAGGAGACAGACAGGTCAAAGAGGCGGGGTTGGAGCCTCCTCCCCTCCCCCATTCCTGAAGAAGGGTCTACGCCCAAAACGTCAACTTTCCTGCTCCTCTGATGCTGCTTGGCCTGCTGTGTTCATCCAGCTCTACACCTTGTTATCTCAGATTCTCCAGCATCTGCAGTTCCTAATATCTCTGAAACAACTTGATTGATCTAGATCTGTTTGGGGTCTGTCAGTTATAGTTTTGTAGGCTGCTATTTGCTCATTTGTTTCCTCTGAAAAAATGGTTATATTTAAGTGCAGGAGTTAATTGGTCATTTCATGCTGATTAAAAGCTCTTCAATAATTGAATTTCCACTGATACTGGTAACTAGTACATTTTGATCATTGTTGCAGAATAGTTACTTTTATGTAAAACCTACATGGTAGAAAACTTTCCACCCTTGGGTGGGGGAGAAGGGGAATGGAGAGATGAAGAGGTAAATATGAACAAAAGAGACACATAATAATAACTTGAAAATAAAATATTTGTTTTGAGAAGTTCTTTTAAAGGGGCAGAGTAAAACTGATGAGAAAGATTCATTTTGAGAAGATTTTTTACAAAGGGGCAGAGTAAAATAGAGAACCTGGTTTTTTTTGAAGTGTATTCCTATGAATTATTTGGCACAGGAACAGCTGGATTAAAAGCCAGATTGTGGGCTCTGTAGCAATCATTGCTGTACTTTGCCGGATGTTTTGCACATGTGGTTAAAACGTTCAGGTAACAGTGCCCTTTGTCTGAAATCATGTAAGATCCCAAACTCTGGCCTTAGCAAGAGAGGAAAAGCTTAGCCTGTCCTCTGACCCACAAGTTCCTTCAATGTCACTTCCTCTTCCCACTCATACACAGTGCTTCACTTCTTACTCACTTTTTGCTTGTGTTTACAAGGTGCCTGCAGCATCTGGGAGAAAGGAAGATAGGGTTGTCGGGTGCCCTTTTGTCAGCAGTTCACCACAACACTCTTCTGTATCTGTGTGAACCTTGAAGGACGGGTGTTCACCAGAGTTTGAACAGCCTCTAGTTTGAACAGCCTCTGATTCTCTCGCAGGCTATTTGAGACTCTCTTCTTAGTTTCACCGGCTTTATTCAAGCATATACAGGGGAGAATTCACTTCAGTCAGGCTAAGACAATGATCTCTTTTGACTTGACTACAAACAAAGGTTTTATACTTCCTTCTTATCATAACTGATAAAATAGATCACAGAACCCCAATTACCGACAGGTCTGTTTTGGCAGCAGTCCAATTGCAATCCTGCATGTTCAAGTACTGTTCAGGCACTAGCTGCATGATTACTGGCCAATCCCATTGCAGGTTCACTTGATTGAGATTGACTCTATAACTACATCTACGCCACGTATATCTTAGAATGTACTTATATCATTGCTTTTAACTGCATTGAGCTGCTGAGTCTCTTGGGGATCAGCTGACCTCTACCCCATTAAAGCAGATAAACCTAGCTCCCTGTTGAATCTGTTCTCACATTGTCAATATAAGGTGTTGCTAAGGGATCCCACATCAAGCATGTCTAGCTGCCTGCTCTTTCTCGGGATATGTTGATCATCCTTTGTCCCAGTCCTATGCGGTTCCCATCTTCTTCTGGTACAGAGAAGACTGTGTCAAGAAAGTGCTTCCTGCATTCATCTGAGCTGCAGATATCTCATTAATTTTGTTTCACAATTCTACTCTCCCATTATCTTTACATGACCAATCTCTGGATATTTCCTTCCCTGATTTCCATCTAGTTATAAAGATTTTAATGAGGTCATTGCCCTGAAATATTAACACTACCTTTCCTCTCTTCACGTGCTACCAGACCTGCTGAGTGTTCCCAGCATTTTCTGTTTTTTTTTGCGATTTCACACATCTACAACCTTTTGCTATATGGTATCAAATTGGCTGCAGCACTGTGAATGGTGCTGGATGTAGGAGTTGCCTGTAATAACAGTTCTGACGCTGTGTGACAATGAATCAGTGGTTAATGAGGGAAAGAATCATACTGAAAGGATCATACTCATCCTAAGCATGAGCAGAGCTTTAAAACATGCTCTTATCTTTTATGTTTTATAGTCCCAGGCTTCATAATGCAGTTGCTTCAAATTCTTTTATTGGATTGAATTTATGTGCTATATCTTTGCACCCTACAATTATAAGATGCCTTGTTTTGCAAAGAATGTATCAATAGTATTTTTAAAACTCTTTCACAGGATGTGGGTTTTGCTGGTTAGGTTTAGCATTTATTGCCCATCCCTAATTTCCCTTAAGAAGGTAATGGTGTTATGGACCACTCAAAATATATCAAGAACGTAAGCTACAGCATCCCATGTGGTGTCAGGACATCCACAGTGTTGTTTGGAAGAGGCTTCTGGGATTTTGATCCAATGATAGTGAAGAAATGGAGATATGGTACCGTTCAAAGTCAGGATGGTGTGTAGCTTGGAGTGGCACTGGCAGGCGGTGTTCCCATATGCATGCTGTCTTTGTCCTTCTAGGTGATAGAGATTGTGAGTTTGGAAGATGCTTCAAAGGAATTGCTGTAATGCATCTTGGGCATTGTATGCACTGTTGTTACTGAGCGTACGTGGTTAGTTAGAGTGAATGTTTAAGGTCAAGCAAGTGTGGAATGTCAGTGGTTTGATCACTTTTTATATTGAATTGAACTGAACTAGCTTTATTGTCGCATGTACTCACGAATAGTGAAAAGTTTACAAGTCACCAGTTACAGCACGATCTTAGGTACAAAGGTACCTAAGTACAGATTCCTGAGTACAAATTCTTAGGGCAAAAAAATTAAAAAATAGAGAAATAAAATATCTGGCATTACAGTAATTGTTCTTTATGGTGTTGCGACTGTTATCTTTGGTTTACATTTCAAAAAACATCTAGCAGGTCTAAAATTCTTCTGACAACTCAACAGCCTCCACCTCTGCTTTTATAGTCCATAACCGTGGAGTTTTCATTGTTTTACCTCATGCCCCCTGTTGCCTTGCAACTCAAAAAGCCTTTCCCTCTGCACTGATAAGTTAAGCAATCACTTCAAGTGTCTCAATCTTTTCTATACCTTCCCCATCTTCCATGTTTTTCTATGTGTTAATAAAAATGAAACAATGACAGACATCATTCTGAGTGTGGTTTTGTTTTCTCTTTCCTGTGCTGTCCTCAGAAATGTCCAGGGGATTGTTATTCAACTCCTGGGGCTTCCTCAGGTAATTCCTGGGTGTGGAGGTTTGAATCTGGTTCCAAATCACTGATCTGAGAGAGTTTTGGGGAATCCCAGCCCCCTTCCTGAGTCACTTGACACCATTCTCCTCCCTATCCCACAAACTAAGTTTGAAAATGTTTGGAGGTGTTCCCAAATTGGAGACAAAAGCACTTACATAGCACTGTGCAGATAATTCCCAAAGTTACGTGTTCTGAGTGGAAACTATAACATTAATGTTACGCAAATAACATTAGTTATTCAAAAACAAAATACTGTGGATGCTGCACATCTGAAATGAAAATGGATAATGCTGGAAGACAAAACACAGCAGGAGAGATAGTGTGTGAAGAGAGAAACAGAGATGAGGACTTTTCTTTAGCACTAGCAGATCTATTTGTTGCCTTGTTAGATAGAGCACCTTGGGATAGTTTCCAGTGTTCAGGATGCTACATAATTACATGTTATTGCTGTTGTTGTTCAAAGAGAACAGGAATTAATACATAGGAGCTCATTATACCTTTCTTGCCCAAGCTGAACAACTCTCCTTTCCCAATTGTTTTAGCAGCACCTCTAGTAAATTAAGTTAAAAGATTTGACAGAAGAGATTCTGCAGTCACCTAGCAGGAAACCACTTTCCTTGGAAATACATACAGGATTCCATAGAGAGCTATATTTGTGCTGGAGGTCCTGCCCTACATTAAATGGGATCCCCCCCACCCCCCACATTGGTTCAGTTCAGGCCTGTAGTTATGTGGGAATAATTAATTACTCTGCTTGCCTTTAGAGTCTGCAGCAGCATGGTTATTCCACTGTTAATTCAGTTCTGCTGTAATTACTGTATAGTCAATAAATCACATGTGTTACCACGAAATGAGTTATTCAGCAATTCAACTAATTATCAAGAGATGAATGGAACTAATTAAGCCAATTAATCATGTTGTACACAAATGAAGTAAAGGTTACATACTGTTTGAACAATGTTAATGAGTATCAGTTATAATATTTGTTCTGTCTATAGCCACTTTACAACAGAAGAGGCAAAAATAAGGAATGAATGAGAATCTGGACAGTGAGAAATTTTCCTATCTAAATTTTATTGTAAAAGAATCAACTAATTTTATTATATTTGTTCCTTCCAGATCTACCAGTTGTCTGAGTATCTCCACCAGAATATGGGTTTAATGCTTTGTAACAACTTTATTGCCCAAATATTATACAAAATGCACAAATTATGATACATGTACTCAATTTAAGCCACGAATGTAATGGATGAAGTTGTTCATTTGAGCACCAATGTGTAATGCTTGGTGATCAGGTGATTATTTGATTTATAATTCTTTTTTCAAATAAGCTGACTATGTTTTGATTTCATTCCAGTAAGTTGCAGCGAAGTGTATCAAATGCCTAGTATCCTGTCTGGTAACTTTAGAAATCTGTTCACATTTGGAATAAAATTTCGAACAAGTGCTTTTGTTGAGTATGGATTCTGAGTCTGTTGTCAACTGAGATATCCAGGAGATTCTGTGCTGCACACGGGAACATTTGGAAGATGGTAGCAGACTCATCATTGAGCATTAATGGAAAATTATCACAATCACCAATTTTTTTTTGTATTTATTTACAGGATGTGAGCATCACTGGCTCGGCCAGCATTTATTGCTTGCAAGGCTGTTAAGAGTCAACCACGCTCCTGTGGGCCTGGAGTCACCAGACCAGGAAAGGATGGCAAAATTCCTTTCCAAAAGGACGTTAGAGAACCAAATGGGTTTTTAGAACAATTAATAGTGATCACCATTAGACCAGTTGTTTATCATTTCAGATTTTTATTCTACTCAAATTTCATCATCTACCCCATTGGGATTTGACTCCATGACCTCCAGGACTTTAGCCTGGGGGTCTAGATTACTAATCCAGTGATATTATGATGACACCACTGCCTCCCCTTGTGTGTTGCTGTTTAGCACAGTTGCCTTTAGCACTGTCCTGCAATTGAAGTCCTTATGTTGTCAGACGTTCATAATTGGGAGAAATGCTGCGTTGTTTATCTCCATCAAGTGTGCTCAGAATTCCAGGTCGTCTCATTTTAATCATTGATTCAGTAGAAAATGCTGCACTCAGTCCTTGATGTACTTGATGTAGCTTATGCTGGTGAGAGAATATATCTGGCAGATTGCCAGGCCTTGAGAATGAGGCCATGACATGTAGACAGTGAGGAAGTGGGAATGGGCAATCTGTAAGTAATAACTTGATTTCAGAGCGAAGTTCAAAGAAAGCTGCCAGAGTTTTGTCGTGCAAGAGTCATCAGATCTCTATGTGTGACGTAAGATTGACGAGCTTGCTTCTCATATGTTAGATCAAGCGGAAAATAATCTGGAATTCAAGGGCGAAGCCATTTTAAAGTTTATCAGCTTCACAGCATTGTCCAGAACCTCATTCAAGTTGGTTGACATGCTTTTGGCAGTAATTGCTTCTCAATGTACAGCACCCTGTTTTGATCTGTGTCCTTTACTCCACTGTGCCTCCCAGTCAATGACTGCATCAGTGCAGATGAATTATGATGAGACAATGTCATGTTGATTTGTGTAGCTACCAGACAGTTGGAAAACCCCCTGTGCCATTGTCCTGGAAGATTGTATCTGGCAAAATAAAATGTCCTCCTGTATTATACTTCCAGTAAACGTACCTCACATACAGCAGAAGATGAACTAAACCTGACACACCAGTGGATTGATTTAGCTGTGGATCAAAGTACTGTTTGCTAATGACAATATTCACTAAGTATTTTAGGTCATTATTGGCCATGTCATGAATGCAGCCTAACATGGTCATGTCTGATTATGACACTGAGTACAGCTTTGGATGTTCCCTGCATGTCTGTTTAGCATGTCTGCAGCCACAGAGGGTATTAGATCTTCTGCTATGATGTGTGGTTTTCGTGACTTCAGAACTCTGTAACTCATTAAGTATGAGGTTTCAGGGGCCTTAATATTGATATCAACAGCAGTAGCAAAGTGCAAAGCTGTTTGTTTGCCATTTGTTATGCAGCATCTTATTTGCAAATTGTGGGAGTTTTTTTTCCATGTATTGTTCATGTTGTGTTTCCAAGCACTTGTGTAGAAGAGATGATTGTAGGCTGCTATGTCAGAAGACTTTGTCGCATAATACACACTGGATAGAGTATTACTCATTGCCTTCCATCCAATTCAATCACGTTATACTTTACATCTCTTGCATATAGATCCCGTTCAATGGCAACATTTAATAGATAGAATTTCCCATACAGAGTCAACAGTTATTATCCTCACCAATGATTTCAACAAGTGAAGTGTGGCAAGATAAATATCATTATTTAAACTCACATCACTAAAAATGACTAATAGTCCTTTGTCTATTTTTCACTGTGATGTTGCTGAAATAACTCCACTGAGGCCAGCATTCCCTCATAAAGTCACATAGTACTTGACACTGGTCTGGCTTCCTCAGAGCCAACTCTCAGAGTGAATAGAACCCCTGACACTCCTGTTTATATCTGTCAGCCAGGGCTTCCTGATTGGACAAAGTTAACAGCCCCAATTAGGGAACTCATATTCTATGAAGTCCCCGTGGCTGACTTCATTACAATCACTACAGTCACAGCAGAAATAGTTACAGTATACAACAAGCCAGCTCCCCCCAACAAATACTCACTATCTCATGTCCCTTAAAAAATATCAACTTGCTTCCAGTGGCCACAGAGCTTATCTGGGTTTGTCAGCGGACTTGGACTGTAATCACTCACCAGCTATCAATCTATAACACTCAGTCAATGTGGCCCACATGTCCAATCTAAACCTATCAGGATGCTTCAGGGTGACTTCAAACAGCAGCCCAGTGTATCTCAACATTTTGTCACAACTGAGGAATGATTGTTAGCCTGCATTAATTACTCTAGCGTTATGCAGATATGAGGTTGGCTTCCATGGAATCAATTCTATTTCAATATTAGGCTGTTGCCAACTGTTAAAGATATAGTGTAAATAAATAGTATAAAATTTCTGCAGAGCTGATTCCATTTTAACTAGGTTTTGCAGCAATCCACTGACAAACTTTCAGAGGGCGCTACCACAGAAATTTTAGTCGAACGTGTTCTCTTCACTAGGATAAGTGTTGAAATAACTCTTCAGAGGCAGGAATCCCATCACCAATCACCCTTTATTCAGAAAAGCTCAGCAGGTCTGACAGCATCTGTGAAGGAAAAAACAGAGTTAATGTTTCTGAGGAAGGGTCACCGGACCTGAAATGTTAACTCTGTTTTTTTTCCTTCGCAGATGCTGCCAGATCTGCTGAGCTTTTCCAGCAACTTTGTCTTTGTTCCTGATTTACAGCATCCACAATTCTTTCGGTTTTTACCCTCTATTCAGAAATGCATAGCCTTTGGCAATAGCACTGTCTCTCACTGGATAAGGCATTCAGGGTCCCAATATCGCTGACATTCACCTTTTTATGTCAGCTAGGGCTCCCTGATTAGACTGGATTAACAGCCCCAATCAGGGAACTCATATTCAATGAGGTCCAGCTGGCTGACCTTGTTATAATCACTACAAGTGCATCGATAGGACCTGTCTATCATTATGTTGCTCCTCTGTAAGGTCCTACACAGTCTGTGCTCTGCCAGATAAAGCTAATGTTAAAATAATTCCAAGAATTCCAAGAAATGTTGTTGTCCCTGGAAGGGTTAGGTAACGTAGCAGTAAAATGTTGAATAAAGTTTGTTAGTTTAAAGAGACTCTTTTGTGTTTGAGTCCAGACTACCTGAGAACAGTGGGAAGAGGTTATCCTGTCGCTAGTATTGTTTTGATAAGACAGGGTGTCATTTCCACTGCTGCGACCACACTGTAACTATGAACTGTTCTTTTGTTCTCAGATGTTTTAGGTATTTTTGTGGGTTCCTGCCAAAAGTCCTGGGAGTGAGAGAGTGACACAACCCTGCAGTATTACTGTGATTCAGCAGCAATTGAAAGAAGTTAAAGAGGGGTGAGTGGGCAAAGAGGTGAAGCAGTGTCCCATGATCTTTGTTTGTTTCAGACCTTGAGGTCCGAGAGGGACAAGAGATAACTATGATAATTATTTGAAGGGCTTTCTTGCTGTAGTGCACCTGGGTATGCTGCTAGTACTCTGCTGACAGTCATAGAGTCCCTACAGCATGGAAGCAGGCCATTCAGCCCACCTTGACCCTTTTAAAAGCATCCCACCCAGACGCACTCCCCTTCCCTATCCTATCGCATCCCTGTAACCCTGCATTCTCCATGGCTAATCCACCTAGCCTGCACATCTTTGGACGGTGGGAGGAAACCAGAGCACCCAGAGGAAACCCATGCAGACACGGGGAGAACGTGCAAACTCCACACAGACAGTCACCCGAGGCTGGAATTGAACCAGGGTTCCTGGTGCTATGAGGCAGCAGTGCTAACCACTGAGCCATCGTGCCATCCCTGAGGGCAAGAAACCTCTCCATCAGCTTTTATATGTGGCAGAATGAAAGAATCTATTGGCAGTGTTGTTTGGAGAAGGGAAATAGAGCTGGCTCAGGGTGAGGTCTTATTTTCTCCTTATTTTCTAATTTGTTTGCGTAGTGTAGCAACGTGAACACCCCAGTCCTCATCTCAATACTTCCAAAGCAGTCTGCTGGGGGAATTCTCAAGTCATGCTCCGCTTATTTGGCGGAAATTCCCTTTTGGGTTTTGCACAACTGGTGACTTCCAAGTTCAACGCTGTGTGAGCTCCAGCTCCTAAGACATCTAATTCAAGTTACAGGATCCTTTGTTAGTGTTCTTCTGATCCTCCTCTAACCCTGTAATGTCAGAGCAGTTGGAGAGTTAGACATGACAACCAGTCTTTATCATGAAGCAGTGGAAGGACAATGCATTTTGCTAAGTATTAAGATGAGAGAAGATTTTCTGTCAAATATTTCACCATGTGCCTCGTTCATTGCTCAGCAGTGAACAAAAACAGAACACCCCCAGGTGCTGATCAGTGCAGAACTGCAAAATAATTTTCAGTTTGCCCACAGAATTACCCAACTCATGTCAAAAATATACACAAACAGGGGTGATCCAAAGAGACATGGTGCCATGTTCACAGATCATTAAAATGTCATGCATGTCTACAGGTAACAATTAAAAAGGTTAATGGAATGCTGGCCCTTTTATCTGAAGGAATTGAGTATAAGAGGGTAGAAATCAAGCTTGAGTTGTACAAAACATTGTCAATTTCAGCATCATCATTTGCATCTCCCAATATACAACATCTGCTCCCAAGTCTCTCTCTTTTTTGATTTACATAAGTCTAGCATTTTTTAAAATCACTTACCTTGTCAGTGTTATCATCACCACCATCTGTCCCCACTAATCCTCCACCCAAAGTTTAAACCTCCCAGTTTGAGATGTTTGGGAACTCTGGCTGGTCAACCCTGATCTGGTTTCTTTTTTTTTCCACATGATTCTCTATAATTCCCGGAACTACTGTATTATTCTTTGCAGTACTCGATATAAAATGGGTGCTTCTGTCCCAGATCCTGTGGTAGTCACACTTGGTCTCCTATTTGGTTTAAATAAGATCAATGCCTATCTGCTTCTCCTGATTGTTCCTTTCAGAGTTCTAATGATATGTAATCTCAGTTGACTTGTTCCTCTAAGGAATGTTGTCTCTGCTTTTACATCTCTTATCCAGATTTTCTGACCTTGTTTCAAAGCTGACTGTAGTTTTGCCCTAACCCTAACCCTAAACCTGTCTTGAGTCATACCACTTCTGCTATTTTCTCCTGTGGTGTATCTCCATTTCCTCAACTGCATGGTCTGGAAAGATCATATTTGGTTCATGATTGCACTTTAACAATGATTTCAATCTGTTTTCAATCTTCTTCCCTTGAGTAATTCTGCTGCTGGATACCCATTATTTAATGGTGTTACTCTGTAGCTGACTAACTTTCAGACTGTATTCTTAGGCATTAGAGACTTTATAGTATTGCTCTCTTCTTCATTTGACTGAGGATGAAATGGAATACCTGACACATTGTTGATAGCTGCCTCTGTAGTGAACTCACTGAATTTCATGTTCACAACTTGGTGTCTGCTACCCGAAGCAATTCCCTCTAGGAAACTGTGTGTTGCTGAAACTCATTTCATTGAAGTAGCTGTGGTTGTATGAAGTCTTGAAACTTCAATTCATCTTGAATAGTAGTTGAAATGAGACAATTGATTAAGATTGATTTTGAAATGCCCACTAATAGCTTAGAAGAGGCAAATAGACCCTTGAGCACTTTCTCGAAGCACAGTGGGAAATGTAGCGGATACAATAGGAAAGATGGGATATGTTTCCATTCCTGTGGGAACCTGGCTAAGATTGTGAGTAATAAAATGTAACAACCTTCACAAGGAAGATAACACCAAGGGACCAGCCAGGAGGAGGGATGTAAAGCTTCAGTAAGAATAACACTTCACAGCGTTAACAGGAAAGCATGAAAGGGATTTGCAGTACCACTCTTCATTGCATTGCAACTCATACAATAATGCTCACCAATTGTAATCACTGGCTCCAACACTTTCTCTCCCTTGTATCTTGGAAGTACCATCAGGATGGACTGTGGAGAAATAGTTGTTTCTAACAGATTCCACCTCCCTGACCTCTAAGGATGAGAGAACTGTCAAACCCAGAGGAAGCATCCACAAAGCTGCCTTCTGTATCCCTTGTCAGCTCAGCTCCAGACCCCTCAGTGGGAAGGTCAGGCTTAGAGAACTTGGGAGCACTGTCTGGTGAGTACCTCACTGTGACAGTTCCACAGCTGGGAAAGGAAGAAATGCCCTAGGCCACTGGAACTCAGGGGACTGCCTGATGAAGGCAAGACTGCCATACTCCTTCTTTACCACCTTATCCACCTGTGTTGCCACTTTCAGGGAGCTAGGGACCTGCCTCATTGCCTTCAGTATAGCCATTCTATTGTTATCCATAACTGTTAGGTGTTGTTCTGTTTGAAACACATCTTTTTTAAAAACTTGAACTGCAGGACACAATTTTGATCACCTTCCAAGACAGATGTTTAACCTTTGCGCACTCCTCTCTGCTGTTTGAACTATAAGTATTTCTTGGGGTTTTCCCTCGGTAGTGTGCTCTTATCTGCATTAAAACATGATTCCAGTCCTGGGAGCTTTGGATCCACAGAGATACCTTGTTCTTGGATTATGTGTTCCAAAAAAATGTGATTGCTGTTTTCAAGAATTGGCATTTCTCTGTATTCTGTAATGCTTTTAACATTTCCCCTACTAGACTTTTGTTCCTTTATTTGTCTGACCATGTACTAGGATATTGTTGATAGGATAAGTAGCTCTGTGGTTTCCTACAAGAATTCTTGATGTTGCTCTCTGAAAAATTTCCATTGTGGAAGAAATTCTGAAACACAGACAGCTAAAACAAAATCATCCAAATGGCACAATGAATGTCATCAGCAATCTTGATTTACAGTTTATGGGTACCTGCCAAAATCCACTATTTGCACCTGATGCGGTAAAGATTTTGCTTCTTACTAATTTGACTAAACAGTCGTTGACCCACGAAATTGGACAAGCTTCTCTTCGAACTTTCTTGTTCAACCGAGTGGAATTCACATTATCTTAGTTCTCCATTAGGTTTGGGAATTGTTACTAATCCTAAATACCGTCGTGTTGGCTCTGGCACTGGTAATATGATCCCCACCTTTTATTATGTTGTCAACCTGAGACTTCAACTTTTCTTTCAGGGATGCAGAATTTTCTTTGGAATGTAAAGTGGATGGACTTTGCATTGTAACAATTATTTTCTTTGGAAATTCTTGTTGATATTCTCTTCCATTCTCATCTTGAAGCATTTTATCTGCTCTCCCTAAGAGACACAGTCGAATATGTGTATTTTACTTATCAATGAAGTGATCTGCTTCTTTGGTGCATAGGGCGTCTCAGTGACTTCTTGTGTTTTGTGACTGTGTTTAAGGGTAAACTGATCACACACCTAAAAATCTGAGCCTCTGGGGCCTCGCAGTTTTTTGTTCATCAATCGATCATTTACTGACTTTAACCACAGCAAGCTGTCAGTCAATATTGAAATAGTCATCGCTGTATCAAATTGAAATTCTCTTTCAAACCCTTGCAAATTTAGGCTGCTGGTCCAGAATCTCCACTGACTCTCTTTGACTTTACCTAGACATGTAGGCTTAATTTTTTATTCTTTATCCTTCAATTTTTGCATTTCTTTTATCTTCCAACTGGTTTCCCTTTTTCGGAAATTCTCCCCTGAGAGCTCTCCTCTGTTTTAATGGTGATGTAGGTACTGCTGCTTTGCAACTATTTTTTGAAGTTCTCCAGTCTCCCACATTAATACTATTCAGCTCCCCCTGCTGGCTACTAGTTCTGGTGCTGTCTTGACCTGGACCTTGAGCAGCCCAGTCTGGTCAATGATCGTGGTTTCCCCCTCTTTGGGCAAGAATTTGAGAGGGTGATAATGTCATCTCGGGGCCTACCCATCTGACTATATGAGAAAGATTCCTGGTGTTTCCTTGAAGAATAGACTGATGCTGGTCCCTGATCTTCACTTGATTAACATTTTGGGTTAGTTGTTCCAATGTGAGTCCCTCGTTTGATTGAAGGAAACCTAATGGTTTCTCACCCTTGGCCTGTACAATGTGATCTCTTGGTAGTTCATCTTTTATGGCTCCATATCTGCAACATCCTGCTAATCTGATGAAAATGTCTCCATAAGTTCTTCCTGTTAATGAGATCATTGACTGAACTTTGCTAGTTATAGAGTGTTATAGAGTCCCTACAGTGAGGAACAAAAACAAAGTTGCTGGAAAAGCTCAGCAGGTCTGGCAGCATCTGTGGAGGAGAAAACAGAGTTAACGTTTCGGGTCTGGTGACCCTTCCTCAGAACTGATGGTGGCTGGGAAAACGTCAGTTTATATGCAGAAAATAGGGAGGTGGGTGGGGTCGGGAGTAAACGATAGGATAGAGCCCAAAGAGAGAGAAAGACAGTTGGACAGACAAAGGAGTTGCTAACAATCAGGCTGGGAGGGTGAGTAGTTGTTAATGGGGACTGTTAGTGACTAACAACAGTGGGTATGTAGTGGCAGGCTATGTGGTAACAAGGTCTGGTGTGTGGGGTGGGAGGCTGGGACATGGGACAGTTTAGGCCCTAAAATTATTGAACTCAATATTGAGTCCGGAGGGCTGTAGGGTCCCCAAATGGAAAATGAGGTGTTGTTCCTCCAGCTTGCGTTGGGCTCCACTGGAACACTGTAGCAAGCCGGAGACAGAGATGTTGGGCAGGGAGCAAGGTGGTGCATTGAAGTGGCACGCAACAGGTAGTTCAGGGTCTTTTGTGCGAGCAGAACGTAGATGTTCTGTGAAGCGGTCGCCAAGTCTACGCTTCGTTTCCCCAATGTAGAGGAGACCATATTGTGAGCAGCGAATGCAGTAGATTAGATTCTTGGAAGTGCAGGTGAAGGGTTGCTTCATCTGGAAGGTATGTTTGGGCCCTTGGATACTGGGGAAGGGGGAGGTAAATGGGCAGGTGTTGCACCTTCGCCGGTTACAGAACCGGTTCTGAGGAAGGGTCACCTGACCCGAAACGTTACTCTGCTTTTTCCTTCACAGATGCTGCCAGACTTGCTGAGTTTTTCCAGCAACTTTGTTTTTGTTCCTTACTAGATTCTAATTGTATTTGCAAGTACAGGCAGCATTTAAGTGAAGATGTATTAAACCCTCTGTAAAGCGACACCCTTCTTCTTCCAACTGAGATCTCTTTAAAATTTTAGGTTGGTTATTACTGCTCAGGTTCTGTTTTCTTGTGATAAAATGTAGAATTCTATTCTGAGTTTAATGAATACTATGTCACCATGCAATGTGACATAACGGAAAAATGCTGCCTTGCCCAAGCACAGGGTCAGAACAACACAAGGTAAGTATTAAAATCGATTCAACATATCAATGCTTTTATTATTGCCAGTTAGAACAGTTCTGTGCGATACTATTTTAACATATTACTTGTATAATAGAAGTCAATGCATTCAGTGGACAGTGGCCTAGTTAATCCATGACTTGTGCATTATATCTGTACAACAGTCAGTGTTTTGGTTCATCCCATGTGATGGGATGCTTTACTGATGTTTAACTTGATATAAAAATGAGCAAGGATTGGACAATAGTTTATTCATACTCTTTAAAAGAAGAGCCATTGGAGATGCAAAACAGTCATTGGGTCTATTTTGTTTGTTGGCCTTGCTCTCTCTCCCCTATCATTGTCAATCATACATTATTCTTGGCAGTAATGCTGTTTTAATCAATTGGACATAGACCTTAAAGAATTAGTAACAATGTTGGACATGTTAGACTCAGCAAAAATGCAGCAATGAACATTTTTCTAATTATTTTGAAAACTGCCTTTGCTCGTTGCGAGCTATTATTCCAATTGAGATTCTACTTAAACATTACTGCAAGGCCAATTGCTACAATTGCCACTGGGTTTGCCTCATTATCACACTTGAGAGGAATTTACTCTTGAGCACGTACAGAAACATTATATAATTGTGAAAGGAGGAAGGGATTAATTCAGTGGAGACTGCATCTAGGTCATGAGGCATGCAGGCAACTAAGTGCATGTGCTTGTAGACAGACTATAACAGAGATTTTCAGATTGGAACTGGAATCACAAGCATCAGTTACGCTGCCTACACTGTTAAAGGGACAGCTGTCATTTCATTTGAGCTCATTTGCTCTTTCCAGGTGCCTGTGAGGTATTAAGATAAAGGAATTGACTGATATGCTAATCTTAAATCATCTGAAATGTAGTTAAATTCCACCAAAAGGCCTTGCCATGCAGTTACACCTCGATTATAATTTTTCCAATCTCTCCTGTCAGGCAGAAGACATAAAAGCTTAAACACATGTACCAACAGATTCAATATCAGCTTCTTCCCCGTTGTTATTAGACTTCTGAACAGACCTCTCAAATTTTAAATTTATTGTTGATCTCACTCTCTGTGCACCTTCTCTACAGCTGTAACATTGTACTCCTCGCTCTGTTCTATTACCCTAACGCACTTGGTATGGTATAATCTGCCTGTACTGCATGCAAAACAAAATTTTTCATTGTACCTAATAAATCAAATCAATGCATACAATTCTCACCCTTCCTAGAACTCTGGACTCACCATTTAAATTATAATGTGATCAAAGGCCAGTGTCCTCTGCCTCTGTTTCTTCCCAATAAGAAGTCACGAAATGAGATTGACCATGAGAGACGCATGATGAAAAGAGGTGCATATCGGACGTCTTGATTCTCCTTGTGCCTTAATGTTGAGTTGTAAGGAGAATGGGTAACTTAGCAGGCCTGGCAGCATCTGTGAAGTGACAACAGAGTTTACAGGGTGTAAGGGTCTGCATGTAAATCAACTTTAATGCAACGGTCAATCAAAAAAAAATAGAGTAGTTAATTTCTGGAAACTCTGAATCGTAGCATAGTTCCAACATACTTGCTGTCATTTGTACTCATGAAATTATTGCATCAATGCATGGGCATATCATACCATCTCATGGTACTTGCATGACTATTTGCCCAGTATACAATGTGTATAGAACCAATGAACCAAAACAAATGTAAACTGCCCAGAAAAAGAAAGTCACAAATCTTCCTTTGAAAAAGAAAGTGCCGTTACAACAGCCTGATAAAAGTTGATTCCAGAGATGAAGGGTTAGTCTTAAGAAGACAGATTGAGTGGCTGAGGCCTATAATTTCTCGAGTTTAGAAGAATGAGAGGAGATCTAATTGAGGTGTATAATATGCTAAAGGGGATTGACAAAGTAGATGTAGAAAGAATGTTCCCTCATGTGTGGCAATCTGAACAAGAGGTTGTAGTTTTAGGATAAAGGATAGCAGATTTAAAACACAGATGAAAAGGGATTATTTCTCTTAAAGGGTCATGGACCTTTGGAACTCACTATGCCAAAGTGTGATGGATGCTGGGACATTGAGTAAATTTAAGGAGGAGATGGACAGATTTTTAATTAGAAAGGTTGAAGGGTTATGAAGAGTGAGTAGGAAAGTGGAGTTGAGGCCAAGATGATATCGACCATGATCATATTAAATAGTGGAGCAGCCTCGAGGGGCTGGATTGCCCATTCCTGCTCCTAGTTCTTAAGTTCAGATCAATCTCTGTCATCATTAAAGTATAAATAACAGAGACTTCAAAGTCTTCACACCTGTTATTCTGTGCAATTAAACAAGGAGGCATTGACAAAAGAGATCATAGAAAGAACAACTCAGCTTCCCTAGCCAAGCTGTTCCAGTACAGTTACAACTCTGGCATCCACCCAAAAATGTGGAAAATTGCCCAATTATGTTCTATACACAAAAAGTAGGACAAATCCAACCTGGTCAATTACCACCACATCAGCCTACTCTTGACCATCAGTAAAGTGATGGAAGGTGTTATCAACAGTGCTATCAAGCAGCACCTGCTCAGCAATAACCTGCTCAGTGACACACAGTTTGGGTTCCACCGGGGCCACTCAGCTCCTGACCTCATCACAGCCTTGGTTCAAACATGGACAAAAGAGCTGAATCCCAGAGGTGAGGTGAGAGTGACAGCCCTTGATATCGAGGCTGCATTCAACCAAGTGCAGCATCAAGGAGCCCTGGCAAAACTGGAATTAATGGGTATCGAGGGCAACCTCTCCCGTGGTTGGAGTCATAACTGACACATAGGAAGATTGGATATGGTTGTGGGAGGTCAGTCATCTCAGCTCCAGGACATCTCTGCAGGAGTTCCTCAGGGTAGTGTCCTAGGCCCAACCATCTTCAGCTGCTTCATCAATGACTTTCCCTCTGCCATAAGGTCAGAAGTGGGGATGTTCGCCGATGATTGCACAATGTTCAGCACCATTCGTGACTCCTCAGATACTGAAACAGACCAAGCTCAAATGCAACAAGAGAAAGGTTTAGAGGGATATGGGCCAAATGCTGGCAAATGGGACTAGATTTGTATCAGATATTTGGTTGGCATGGATAAGTTGGACCAAAGGGTCTGTTTCCATGCTGTATATCTCTATATATAATAAGTTAAAGATGTCAATCAAGCAAATTCAGCAAAATAGTTCCCTCCAGTTGCTGAAACAGACCTCCCGGCTGAGATAATGCTTTCACAGTTGTGGCCTTTCAGCCAATCATGCATAATGAGGACAGCAGAACTCTGTCAGTGGAGCTGGAGTACCTTGTTATGTAGGGAGATAGTAGGAACTGCCGATGCTGGAGAATCTGAGATAACAAAGTGTAGAGCTGGATGAACACAACAGGCCAAGCAGCATCAGAGGAGCAGGAAAGCTGATGTTTCGAGCCTAGACCCGTCTCCCTCGTTATGTATGTGTGGCTAAGAGCCCAGATTCGTAAAAGGATGATCTCAGCAGAGCAGATCTTATTTTGATAACTGGGAAGAACTGTTGCCTTTACTTGATTACAGCATTCATAATTCACCCCTCAAATTCTCAAAGTTCCTGGGAAATTTCAGCTACAAGGTCACGATTCAGAGAAATGTCACCCCTTAATAGAATGGATAGACTCGCTGAGGAACTGCTTCACCCGTCACAGGCTGGGTCTTTCTTGCATTTGCTGCTAATAAGTTCACAATGACCCACCAGCAGCAAATGCAGCTGAGAAACAGCCTGCAATTCATAGAAGCAGAATCATAGAATCCCTAAAGTGTAGATGCAGGCCATTCAGCCCATCGAGTCCACACCGACACTTCGAAGAGCATCCCACCCAGTCCCACCCTACAACACTGCATTTACCATGGCTAATCCACCTAGCCTGCACATCCCTGAACACTATAGGCAATTTCCCATGGGCAATTTCCCATGGCCACTCCACCTAGCCTGCACATCTTTGGAGGGTGGGAGGAAACTGGAGCACCCGAAGGAAACCCACACGGACACGGGGAAAATGTGCAAACTCCACACAGACAGTCGCCTGAGGTTGATGTTGTGAGGCAGCAATGCTAACCACTGAGCCACTGTGCCGCCCTTGTACTTGGATGAGCAGTAATCCAGGTAAGAAAGTAAGGAAGAAAAGTAAGTAAAGGTGCCAAAACTGGAAGTTGATGGGGTGTGGTGAGTTTACAGGCCTTTCTCCTTGCTCCGAACATCTCAGACCCCCACTGAGGCTGGGTGGGAAATGGCACTTATGGGTTATTATTGGGAAATAGCCATTAATTGATCTGAATCTTAGAGTAGAGCAAAGGCTGCTTTGTGAGTGGCTGTCAGAGCCCCTGGTGGCGAACAAATGAAATAGGAGCAAGAGTAGGCCCCTCTATAATCTAACACTAATCCTAACTCTAACCCTATTCTATAAAATCATGGCTGATCTGCTCCAAACCTCAACTTCTATGTTGTGTCAGCTCCTCATAATCCTCTACTGCTCAATATTTCAAACATCTACCTACCTCCTTTAAATACTTTTAGTGATCTAGTCTCTAGAACTCTCTAATGTAGAGAATTCCAGACATTCGCTACCACTGGGAAAAAGAAATTCCTTCACATTTCAGTTTTAAACAAATCTCTCCTTTTTCTGTAACTATGTTCCTTAGTTTGAGGTTCCCCACTGGTGGAAACATCTTCTCAAATTCTACTCTGGTTATAGTCCAACAGGTTTATTTGCTTTTGGAGCTCTGCTCCTTCCCCAGGTGGAGTGTGGAAGAGGAGGTATACCGACACAGAATTTATAAGCAGAAAGGTAACAACCCTAAAAATGGCTCACTGACCGCCTCCTGTTGAATCTTTAATCAGTTAGAAAGGAGATGCAGGTTTCTATTGATTAAAATGCAAATCCCAGAATTTCTTTCAAGTTATTGCCCCGAGATAATTAAAAGTGTTATCAGTGTATACAAGAGATGACATCTCAGGTCAGACAATGCATTATAGGTGTGAGGCCTTGTTTAGAATCTGTCTGTGTTTGAACCTGGAGTCAGGCTGGGTTTATTTTTTTTAACAAAATAGTATGTATCTGCAAATACACAAACATCTTGGGTGAAATAATTCACCCAATAGATGTGTGTGTGTGTGTGTGTGTGTGTGTGAAAGAAAGGATATGTGTGAGTGTGCAAGTGTGTATGTGCAAGTGTGTTTGTCTGTGTGTGTGTGTGTGCGTGTGTGTGTGTGTGTGTGAGAGAGAGTGTGTGGGAGAGAGAGAGAGAGTGTATGAATGTGTGTGAGTGCATGTGTGTGTGTGTTTGTGTGTGTGTGTGCGCACGCACGTCCTTGAGAGAGTGTGTGAGTGTGATGGAGTGCACGTGTGTATGTGTGTGTGTGTTTGTGTGTACATGTGTGTGTTGAGAGTGTGTGTGAAAGAGACGGTATGTGTGAGTGTGCGAGTGTCTATGTGTGCATGTGTTTGTGAGAGAGTGTGTGTATGTGTGCGTGTGTATCACTCACACAGACCCTCTCTCACACACTCTCTCTCTCACATACACACACTCATACACACACATAAACACATACACACACACGCCCTCACATTCATGCACTGTCCCTCATGCACACATGCATACACACTCTCTCTCTCACTCATACTTTCTTTATCTCTCTCTCTCACACACACATACACACACAAGCACACACACACACAAGCACACATTGACAAACACACTTGCACATACACACTTGCACACTCACACATACCCTCTCTTTCACACACACTCTGTCTCTCTCTCTCTCACACACACACATACACACAAATGTACAGACAGATTCTAAACAAGGCCTCACACCCATGTTGCATTCTGACCTGAGATGTCATCTCTTGTATACACTGATAACACCTTTAATTATCTCGGGGCAATGACTTGAAAGAAATTCTGGGATTTGCATTTTAATCAATAGAAACCTGCATCTCCTTTCTAACTGATTAAAGATTCAACAGGAGGCGGTCAGTGAGCCATTTTTAGGGTTGTTACCTTTCTGCTTATAAATTCTGTGTTGGTATACCTCCTCTTCCACACTCCACCTGGGGAAGGAGCAGAGCTTGGAAAGCTAGTGATTTCAAGTAAATCTATTGGACTATAACCTGGTGCCATGTAATTTTTGACCTTGTCCACCCCAGTCCAACACTGGCATCGCCACATCACAAAATCTACCCAGTCAAGCAACCTTCAAATCTAGAATGTTTCATTGGGATCATCCATTATTATTCCAAACTCTAATGAATGAAGGCCTAATCTGATTAGCTGTTCTTGAAAGTCAACCCTTTCATTCCAGGTATCAGCCTTGGGAATCTCTTTTGATCTGCCTCTAATGTCAGTATATTCTTAATATGAGGACCACAACTGTACACAGGGTATTCCAGTTATAGGCTCACCAACACCTTGTACACTGGTAACACGACTTCCTTATTTTTAAAATCCTTAGCAAAAAATACCAAAGTTGATACTTTTGACTCCTTCCAGACTAGAGATAAAGTTATTTGCAACACCTCCCAATTTGCCAACTATTGCTGTTAAGAACAGCCACTGAAAATCTCAGTCAATGACAGGAGCTAACTATATTTCATTCTCTCTTGTAAGAGTCTGACTAAACATACTTGTATTAGGATTCCAGACTTCACTGTGGTGCAGGACACATGTCAATTATTTTGTGGGCATCATATGCCACCTCTGCCTGATTCTGAAAGGGATTTCACACTCTCAATGTTTAGCTGATTTGTAACCATTGAAAGAAAATCATTCTAGTCATAGAGTGATACAGTTGTACAGCATGGAAACAGACCCTTGGGTCCAACTCGTCCATGCCAACCAGATATGTTAAATTTATCTAATCCCATTTGCCACCTTTTGGCACATATCTCTCTAACTCCTTCCTTTTCATGTACCCATCCAGATGCGTTTTAAATGCTGTAATTATAGCAGCCTCCCCCACTTCCTCTGACAGCTTATTGCATACACATAGCACTCTCTACATGAAAACGTTATCCCTTAGATTCTTTTTAAATCTTTCCCCTCTCACCTTTAACCTATGCCCTCTAGTTTTGGATTCTCCTGCTCTGGAAAAAATATCTTGGCTATTCATCCTATCCATGCCCCTCATGATTTTATAAACCTCTATAAGGTCACCTCTCAACCTCTGACCCTCCGAGGAAAATAGCCTTGACCCATTCAGCCTCCGCCTTTTGCTTAAATCTTCCAATCCTGGCAGTATCCTTGTAAATCTTTCTGCACCCTTTTCAAGTTTCACAACATCTTTCTTGTAGCAAGGAGACAGAATTCCAAAAGCGGCCTAGGTAATGTCCTGTAGAGCCACAACATGACATCCCAACTCCTATACTCAATACACTGACAAATAAAGGCAACTGTACCAAATGCACAAAGCCTTATTGACTATCCCTAATCAGTTCTTGCCTTTCCAAAAGCATGTAAATCCTGCCCCTCAGAATCCCCTCCAACAACTTACCTACCACTGATTCACTGGCTTTTCCTTACTACCTTTCTTACCAATGCCCAATATCCTGGCATCAGCCATGATAATTTCATTTGGCAGCAGCTTGCGGTGCCAGCTACCTTTGATCCACCAAGGCAAACTAGAGGTTGGTTACTAAACAGCAAGGGTTGGCATGGTTGGTGACTCTGGTGTGCCATGTGTGCAGTATGTATACAGTGAACACATTACCACCATATAAGATGTGACAGAACATTTCCTGTTTCAATTTGCATGTATCTAGTAAGTGGCACGTACCGAATATAAAATGCAACCTATAGATTACCCAGCTTGCAAGAAAACAATCAACATAGACATAGGAATTCACAAAGGAACAGTACTTCAGGAGCTGTTCTGTTGCAGTAGCAGAGAGCCAAAGAAATATAAATTGTTAACAACAAGGATAGCCCCTCTCTCTTTCTCTCTCTCTCTCTGTCTCTCTTTCCCTCTCTCTCTCTCCCACTGTATCTCCCTATTTCCTCACCATTGTCTTGAAAACAGTGCCTGGTGAAAAAGCAAATTATAAAAATCAAAGATATCTACAGACTTTGCTATTGCAGAGGATAAAAGAAAACCACTAAACAACGTTGGTCTCAGGTTAAAATATAAGACCTCAAGGTTTTGTGTGTGTGTGTGTGTTCAATGTTTTATAATTTCTCTTTGGACAATAAGTAATAAAATTCCTTTCTACACTCAAGAAAACCTTGTAATTGGCTCCTTAATTTTGAATAGCCATATGATTGATTAAATATGATAGCTGCATGCTAAAAAGAAACTTTAAAACTCATTGCAATTAACAGAGGGGAGCCAAATGACTCCTGTGCATGTAGTTGTGATACTTTTCACAGAATCAAGGTATTCCTTCCGTACTGTAAGATTCTGTCAGTCCATTCTGTCTGTGTTGGATCTTTTGAAAGAAGCATTGAATCAGTCCAATTCACCTGTGTTTTTCCATAGCCTTGCACTGTTCTTCCTTCATTTATTTATTCAATTCCCTTTTGAAGTTACTACTGAATCTTTTGCCATGCTTTCAGGCTGTATAGTCCAGATCACAAAAACCTACTCAGTGAAAAAGTGTTTCCTCAAATCTTCAACTTAAAAAGGTCCAATTAATAAAATCAATGAGGCTTTCAACTTATGTTGTTGAATAGGCAGAACAGATAGACCTCCTCCAAATCAGCATGGCACAACACTTATTTATTTTTAAAAATGCATTCATTTATTTAAGAAAAAGCCTTATATCGAGTGATGACTACTGGTTTGCTGATGGGAAACAGAGTCGGCATAAATGAGTCATTTTTGGGTTGGCAACATGTAAGGAGTGGAGTGCCACAGGGATCAATGTCAGGGCCTCATTTCTTCACAATCTGTATTAATGACTTGGATAAATGGACCAAATAAAGGAATACGACACAACGATAAATAAGAAAATAAGCTGTAAAGAGAACACAAAGATAGGTTAAAAGTGTGGGCAAAAATTTGGCAGATGGAGTGGCATGTGGGAAATTGTCCACTTTGGCAAGAAGAATAGGAAAAACAGTGAATTATTTAAGTGGAGAGAGATTGTAGAGTCAGTGGTTGTGAGAGATCTGGGAAACCTGATACATAAATCACAAAGAATTTAATGTGTAGGAACAGCAACTGATCCGGAACGTGAATGGGATGTTGTTGATTATTGCAAGGGGAATGGAATATAAAAGTAGGAATGTTTTGCAACAGTTCTATAAGGTATTGCTGAGACCAGGCCTAAAGTAAAATATTGGTTACCTTATTTAAGAAGGGATATAACTACATTAGAAGAATTGCAGAGAGTGTTCAGTTGACCGATTCCTGGGATGAAGGGGCTGTATGATGAGGAACAGTTGGACAAGTTAGAGTCAAAGAGTCACAGAGATCTATAGCACAGAAAAACACCCTTCGGCCCATTGTGTACAGGTCAGTCAGAAACAACCATCTAACTATTTGAATCTGATTAGCCAGCACTTGGTCCATAGCATTGTATGCCTTGGATAGTGTCCATTGCAGTTTAAAAGAATGAGAGATGATCTAACTGAAATGTATTAGATCAACAGGAGAGCTGACGGAGAGGATGCAAAAAGTATGTTTCCCCTGGTGGGAGAGATCAGAACAAGGGAACACTGTTGAAAATTAAGGGGTCTCTCAAATAAGATGAGAATTTTTTTCTCTCAAAGGATTGTGAGTCTGTGGATGTCTTTTACCCAGAGACTAGTGAAGGCAGGGTCATTGAATATTTTTAAGGCAGGGGTAGATAAATTCTTGCAGAGAAAGCAGAGTTAAAATTTCAGGTCCAGTGACATATCTTAAGAGCTGTTCTGAATGGTCTACACCTGCTCCTAATTCATATGATTATAAGTATATATGACTATTTGAAGGGAGTATTTTTAGTTGTGCAAGTGTCTATTTGGCAATAGATAAATTCTACCTACGTTCCTTCAGCCAAACTGTAAGAATGAGGTTTCCCAATTACCCATATGATTTGTACCTTACAGGAAATGAAGCAACAAAATTTAAGCATAAATTGTAACAGTTGGTTTCACTCACTTTGATGAGTCAAACCTTAGACTTTTAACTTCTAAGAGTTACTATGGCAGAGCCTGAACTGATCCTCATCTGAGGCTGGTGCAAATTGGAGATATAGACATGCACTGACCAGGATTTTCTGTCACTTTTAATTAACTGTACATTATCTCTGACTGGATAATGTGACAAAAAAATAGCTTTGGAGCTGAGTATAATGGCACAAGCAAGATTCAGTAGAGGTTTTTACTTATGGCGGGCTTAGAATAAATAAAGATTAATTATTTTCAATGGCCAGAAGACCATCTCATCAAGGGACCCAGCAATCTGTACGCTACCTTCCTACAAAGTTCTAGGGTACATCTGATCAGGTCCCAGGGATTTATCCAAATTTATATGTTTTAAGACCTCCAGCACCTCATCTTCTGTAATATGAACTCTTTTCAAGACATCACCATTTATTTATCCAAGTTCTCTAGATTCCATGTTCTTTTCCACAGTAAATATTGACATGAACTATTTATTTAGTGTCTCACCCATCTCTGGTGGCTCCACACATAGATGGTCATGTTGATCTTTAAGGGGTCCTATTGTCACCTTAATTATTCTTTTGCACGTACTGTACTTAGAAAATCTCTTTGGATTCTGCTTAACTCTATTTGCCAAAGCTGTCTCATGTCCCCTTTTTGCTTTCCTGACTTCCCTCTTAAGTATACTCCTAGTGCCCTTATATTCATCTAGGAATTCACTAGATCCCAGCTGTCTGTACCTGATATATGCCTCCTTCTATTTCATGACCACAGCCTTAATTTCTCTCATCATCCAGCATTCCCTACACCTACTGGCCTTGCCCTTCACACTAACAGGAACATACTGTCTCTGAACTCTCGTTATTTCATTTTTAAAGGTCTCTCACTTCCCAACTTCCCCCAATCAACTTTTGAAAGTTCCTGTCTAGTATCATCAAAATTGGCCTTACTCCAATTTAGAACATTTTGATCAGTTCTATCCTTTTCTATAACTATTTTAAACTAATAGAATTTTGATCAATTGTTCCTAAGTTCTCCCCACTGACACCTCAGTTACTTGCCCTGCCTTATTTCCCACCAGAAGATCAAGAATTGCTCCTTCTCTAGTAGGTACATCCAATACTGAATAAGAAAGTTTTCTTGTACACACTTAACTCCCCATCCAAGCCCTTAACATTATGACAATCCCAGTCTATGTTTGGAAAGTTAAGATCCCCTACCAATACAACCTTATTTTTCTTACTAATATCTGAGATCTCCCTACATATTTGGTTCCCAATTTCCTGCTGACTACTGGGGAGCCTTTAATACAACCTCATCAAGGTGATCATCCCTTTCTTATTTCTCAGTTCCACCCCACATAACTTCACCAGACAATCTCCGAGGCATATCCTCCCTCAGTACAGCTGTAATGTTACCCCTAACTAAAAATGTCATTCCCCTTCCTCTCTTGCCGCAGTTTCCATTCTTCCTATAGCTTCTATACCCTGGAACATTAAGCTGCAAGTCCTGTCCATCCCTGAGCCACAATTCTGTAATAGCTATGATATCCCAGTCCCATGTTCCCAACCATGCTCGGAGTTCATTTGCCTTAACTGTCAGGCCTTGTGCATTGAAGTAAATGCAGTTTAATTTATCAGCCTTACCTTGTTCTCTGCCAAGGTTTTGTCTGCCTTGACTATTTGACCTGCTTGTCTTATTTACTGGACTAGCCTCAGCCTTTTCACTTTTCTCACTATCCCTTTTGTTCCCCTCCCCAACCCTCCTACTAGTTTAAAGCCTCCCTAGTCGCACCAGCAAATCTCCCTGCAAGGATATTAGTCCCTTTCAATTCAGGTGGAACCCATCCCTCCTGTACAGGTCACTTCTCCGCCTGAAGATATCCCAATGGCCCAAAAATGTGAATCCTGGCCCCCTGCACCATCTCCTCAGCCACACGTTCATCTGCTCTATCCTCCTATTCCTATCCTCACTCACACATGGCACCAGTAGTAGTCCAGATATTATTAATCTCCTGCCTAGTTTCCTATATTCTCTCTGCAGAATCTCATTCCTTTATTTACCTCTGTCATTGGTACCAAGGTGCACAACAACCTCCTGTTGGTCACTCTCCCCTTTCAGGATATTCTACACCCTCTCTGATATACCCCTGATCCTGGCACCAGGGAGGCAACACACCATCCTGATGTCTCGCTGACAGCCCCAGACTAGAGAGTCCCCTATTACAATTGATCACTTGGGACCCACATACCCTTCATTACAGTAGAGCCAGTCTCGATACCAGTAACCTGGCTGTCAGTGCTACACTCACCTGAGACGTTATCCCCCACTACAGCGTTCCTGGCCACAGGAAACTACTGCACTATCTGCCTAACTCGCCTATCATTTCTAGTTGTCAACCATTTACCTGACTGTATCTGTGGCGTCTCCACTGTCTGTGGTGTCTCCTGCAGACATAGTCTCCAGGAACATGCAAATTCTCCCTGATCTCCCGCATCTGAACACACCACCCTACTAAAAGAAAAAAAATTTTCAGAAGAGCTGGCATAGAACCAATGGGCCAAATGGCCTCATAGTGTACTCTCTTGTCCTATGATTCTATGAAAACCCCACAAACTCACAAATGTATACAACAGGGAGTGTAATTGTTTCTGGACAAAGTTTGTGTGAAATTTAGAATGACAACTTGCCTTTTCCAGCTTGGAGAATAAAAGGGTTCACTTAGAAAGAATTTACATCAAGATTGGTGGCAATGGCTCACAGTGGATATCTGAAAACACTTAGCAGTGATAAACAGTGGACTTCAAAAAGAAAGGTTTTCTTCTGCCCCCAAGTTAAGCTATAACCATTAGAAGAACCTATAGCTAGAAGCAGCTCACAGTAGAGCATACGTTTCTTCTCCCTAGTATCAACAGAGATGGAAACTATGAGATTGCGTGGGACACCTTGTTAGTGTGAACTCAGAATCATCTTGGAGCAGAACTGGATAGAGTAAGGTTCAGTAAGTATAACGCCTTGGACCTCATTTGCATTAATCTCAAAAGCTGGAAGCAACTGCTTTGAGATCCAAGCCAGCTCACCAACAAAGCAGATTTAAATGTTGGGCCCTCAAGTAGATGCTGGGAGAAGATGAAGGTTATGAAGAAGTGGAGGACGTGAACAGGAGAGGATACAGGCTTAGCGATTAGAAAAATGCAGAGGCAACTGAGAAGGAAAAGCAGTCAACAGAGGGTCAGGCAATGGTGTGCAAATTGGTGAAAAGCAAGAAGCTGTTGATTTGTATTTAAATAGTGCCTTTCCCCACTCAGCCACAGTGATGATCAAGCACTATTGAAAAGTAATGGAGGCAATGTGACAGGCAATTTGTATACAGTAAGTCCTATTAGCAACAATGCAGTTGTGTTTAGATAATTTGTTTTATTTTTTGTGATGTCTGCTGAGGACTAGGACACTGGGGCTTAACTCGCTGCCCTTCTTTGAAGGAGAAACTTTTGTGTCCATCTGCGAGGGCAGAAGAGACCATAGCTTAATTCCACACCTGAAAGATAAGACAACGCTCCCTTAGTCTGCAGGGAAGTTTCTGGAATTTTGGCCGTAATGTCCTCAATAGAATTTATTGAGAGTTTCCTGGAGTCCTGCTGAGGTTTTCACAAAAGTCCCGAACTTTATCCAGGCCACATATGTAATCGAACATGGCAGCTCCCTCTTCAGAACTGAAAGTATTTATAATTTTGCCCAGGGATAGATTTACAAGAGTTTTCCGAGTGGCTTTGTGTTTCTCAGCTTCTGGCAGAGGCCTGGGAATGTTAATATGCCCTTAGAGGCATGAACCATTCATCTCAGTAATGTTGCCCCTTTGTCATCTTCACCTTAGGGAGCCACAGAGGGGAATTCCACTCAGTTTCACTTGTCAGAATAAAACCTCTACCATTTTGTTGCCTGTGTCACTGTCATCTTCATTGGCCATTGTCAGTTTAAAGTTGACTGTTTTCTGTAACTGAGCAGATTTTTTCTGTAAGAGCAAACCAGGCTCGACATTCAAAATTAACCACAGCATTTCAAAAGTGTTATTGAAAACAGTGATGTCATGGACATATGGAATATGATTCATTTCTTTACAGACTTATAGATGATGTAAGTATGAGCAGCATAATTATGCTCAATTATTCTCATGATAGAGATATGGCTGACACTAAGTGCACAAGGCTTGTGTAATACACTGGACAGCACCTTGCTGGAATGCTGATTTATCATGGAGATTAATAGCATTAGGATTATTAAGATTAGAATTACAATTTGCCACTCCCTGTAGGATTCACAAAACTCAAATTGCTGTCTGCTCTAAATGTCACAAAAAATTAAACATGAAACCTGCCATAAGGAGGACATTTGGACTGCTCTCAGCCTGATACTTACCCACTTCCAAGATCTGTGAAGCACAGTGGGATCTAATTTAAGAGCGTACCGATAGGTTAAGGAGTTATTCCTGAGCATGTAAAGACGCCAAATTCCAAATCATTTGGAACCAATAAAAAAAGCCATTCATCTCTGAAATGAGATGGCCAAAGATTTTGATTTCTCAGCAGAGGGTGTATCATTCACTAGGCTGGCCATTGTGCTCAGTTCACAATCTGAGAAAATTGAAGTGAGTGCAACCAAGTGGGAGGAAAGGCATGACCATCTAGGGACAAAAGTTGCCAAATCTCACCAATAGCAAACACTGCCCAGAGGCTTATTTGCTAAGTCAGTCTTGTGTACATAGACTTATTATGGAGTGATTGTTTTTAAGTATATTGCATGTTTCAACAGCTGGATTGGTTCAATGATGTGATCCCAGTACAGTGCCACCAGAACATTAGGCGCTGACCATGCTGAGGTGAACTAAGCAAATTTTTTAAACTATGCTCTTCCAGTGGAGTGCATGGCATGTTGCGAGAGCACCAAGACTGCAGGTTCGGTGGGCTGTGGGATGCCACCTGTTTTCTCTGAAAAGAAAATGGTTTGCGAGGAACAAAATGTCAGAATGGCACTTACCTCGTTGGCAACAAACTAGATTGCTCCTTTGTGGAGGAGAGGTTAAATAACACTAGACTTCCACTTTATACAAGCCTCTGTTGAGATTCCAAATTCACTGTCAGTGTTCAAGCCAATAGGAGGCAATGTTTGGCTTGATATCAGGAGACCTTTCAAAATGCAGAATAAACAAGGGAATGGACTCCTGAGGTGAAGGCAAAAATCCTTCGCATCACTTAAACAACAATTAAATACTTCACTAAGCAAAGTACAGGATTGTTTTGGATAGACTTAGGATGGGCTGAATTGACTTCTTCATCATTAAGTATTCTGTGACCTGTTCTTCCAGCATTACAGGCTGAATGCTGTGCAGGAGTGCAGAGTTGCAAATCAAACAATATACAGCAGTTCTGAGGAAGAGTCATCGGACCTGAAGTGTTAACTCTGATTTTTCTTCACAGATGCTGCCAGACTTGCTGAGCTTTTCCAGCAACTTCTGTTTTTGTTCCAACATACAGCAGAAACTTTACAAAAGAGCACTTGCAGATTAATTAAGCTATTGATGCTTCTGTCTGAGTTTTCTGAATGTGAGCACAGCAATACTTATTTGTTCATATCTGTTGTGAAGGGTAGAAATCTTAGGATCAATCTTTAAGCATTTAACTGACTGAGTGTTTAACTCACTCCAGGTCAGCAATTTTCTGGCTTGTGAATTGATGGTTACTTTTATGTTTGGCAACCTTTCTACCTGGGTAACATTTGGATTTCATGTTTGGGGTTGAAGATTCATTTTAAATGATTAAAATACAATAGGATGACTATAGAAGTATACATCATGCATCAGCTTTGGTAATGTTATCTTAACTTGATTGATAGGACTCTGGTCGTTATACCAGAGGGCTGTGGGTTTGAGACCGCTCCTGTGCTTATGTTTATAACTGTGGCCGGTTGTGTTCTTCAAATCAGAGGCTCTGGCCTGGATTTCCATTGAGTTGGGAGCCCTTTATAAAAGGGGTTGGCAGAGGTTGGGGGGGGAGGTTCCTGAATCCAAGTTTCTCAAGCCCCCATTCATTGGCTTTATGACTTTTGGAGTCAGGAGGTGAGTTACCTGCCTGAGAATTCCTGATCAGCTTCTGCAGTCACAGCATATATGATGGTTCCATTTCACATTTTGACCAAAGGTAACCCTCAGAATGTTGCTAGTAGGAGATTGGGCAATGGTAATGCCAAGGGGAGCTGGTTAGACTCTTGTTAGGGAAGATCACTTGGGCAGCATGGATGTTACTTTAAGACTCTGTATACTTTTTTTTCTTTATTCATTCATGGGATGAAGGTGTTACTGGCTGGACCAGCATTTATTGCCCATCCCTAATTGCCCAGAAGGCGGTTCAAAGTCAATCACATTGCTGTGGGTCTGGAGTCACATGTAGGCCAGACCAGGTAAGGATGGCAGTTTCCTTCCCTAAAGGACATTAGTGAACCAGATGGGATTTTCTGACAAATGGCAATGGATTCATGGTCATCTTGCTGCTGCTGCCATTCTGGTGAATGCATCTCCTCTAAGGTCAAAGTATCCTTTCTGACGTACAGTGCCATTTCCATTGCCATCAATAGTAATTAATAGAAATAAAAAATCTGTGGAAATAAAAATCTGTGGATATGTAAAGTGTGCTCCTGATACATTTTATGCAACTGCACAAAGTCAATATCGATCCCAACAACCAAATTCCTTTTCATTTTCTTTTCTTCAATTTGTCCAAATCCGAAATGGAATATAATGCGAGGTTACTTATATCCCCAATGCTATTGCAGTTATTGAGAAATCTGTGACCTTTCTGATGTAAGGCTAATATTGCACTATATTCTTTACCTAGAAAAATTGTGAAGTCTCATTTGATGACAAAATGCAACACAGCCATATCACTTCAGTAGCAGTCAATGTTTGATAGCAGTTTGTGAAACATGCACATCGATACCTGCTCTGTTGCCTGGCAACATCAAATGGTTTATCTGGGAAAGGAATGCAGGGCATTTCAAGACCGTCATTCACTGGGGAACACGTCTCCTCTGAGAAATATAGCCCTAACAAATTAAAACATGTCAGAGAAAGGGGAGTGGGTGTCAGCTCGCTTCAAATTGCCTTTGGAATTGCTTGTGAGTGGCTTCACGAGTGGAAAGCGCGATCAGAAACAATTCAGAATCCACTGATTGTGACTTGTTCCATGCTCTGAGAGGTAGCAGCAACTAAGTGGGCAGGAGCAGCGTGTCCTTGCATAAAGAACCCATTATTTACCTTAGTACACTCTAATTCTCCAGAATTCCCTTTCAAAAAGAACCCCTTGTTATTTTTGAATCAGAGATAGGAGGAACTGCAGATGCTGGAGAATCCAAGACAACAAGGTGCAGAGCTGGATGAACACAGCAGGCCAAGCAGCATCATAGGAGCAGAAAGGCTGACGTTTCGGGCCTAAACCCTTCATCAGAAAAGGGGGAGGGGAAGGGGGTTCTGAAATAAATAGGGAGAGAGCGGGGGGCGGATAGAAGATGGATAGAGGAGAGGATAGGTAGAAAGGAAACAAACAGGTTGAAGAGGCGGGGATGGAGCCAGTAAAGGTGAGTGTAGGTGGGGAGTTAGGGAGGGGATAGGTCAGTCCAGGGAGGACGGACAGGTCAAGGGGGCGGGATGAGGTTAGTAGGTAGGAGATGGAGGTGCGGCTTGAGGTGGGAGGAGGGGATAGGTTGGAGGAAGAACAGGTTAGGGAGGCGGGGACGAGCTGGACTGGTTTTGGGATGCGGTAGGGGGAGGGGAGATTTTGAAGCTTGTGAAATCCACATTGATACCACTGGGCTGCAGGGTTCCCAAGCGGAATATGAGTTGCTGTTCCTGCAACCTTTGGGTGGCATCGTTGTGGTACTGCAGGAGGCCCAGGATGGACATGTCGTCTGAGGAATGGGAGGGGAAGTTGAAATGGTTCGCGACTGGGAGGTGCAGTTGTTTATTGCGAACCGAGCGTAGGTGTTCTGCAAAGCGGTCCCCGAGCCTCCGCTTAGTTTCCCCGATGTAGAGGAAGCCACACCGGGTACAGCGGATGCAGTATACCACATTGGCAGATGTGCAGGTGAACATCTGCTTGATGTGGAAAGTCTTCTTGGGGCCTGGGATGGGGGTGAGGGAGGAGGTATGGGAGCAGGTGTAGCACTTCCTGCGGTTGCAGGGAAAACTGCCGGGTGTGGTGGAGCTGGAGGGGAGTGTGGAGCGGACAAAGGAGTCACGGAGAGAGTGGTCCCTCCAGAAAGCAGATAAGGGTGGGGAGGGAAAGATGTCTTTGGTGGTGGGGTCAGATTGCAGATGGCGGAAGAGTCGGAGGATGATGCGTTGGATCCGGAGGTTGGTGGGGTGGTACGTGAGGACGAGGGGGATTCTTTTTTGGTTCTTATTGCGTGGACGGGGTGTGAGGGATGAGTTGCGGGAAATGTGGGAGACACGGTTGAGGGCATTCTTGACCACTGAGGGGGGGATGTTACGGTCCTTGAAAAACGAGGACAGTGGTTGAGAACGTCTTATTGCGTGGACGGGGTGTGAGGGATGAGTTGCGGGAAATGTGGGAGACACGGTTGAGGGCATACTTGACCACTGAGGGGGGGAAGTTACGGTCCTTGAAAAACGAGGACAGTGGTTGAGAACGCCCTCAACTGTGTCTCCCACATTTCCCGCAACTCATCCCTCACACC
>NC_063342.1:18554345-18565184 GCF_021869965.1 Rhincodon typus | reverse complement strand
TCCAGATCCAACGCATCATCCTCCGACGCTTCCGCCATCTGCAATCCAACCCCACCACCAAAGACATCTTTCCCTCCCCACCCTTATCTGCTTTCCGGAGGGACCACTCTCTCCGTGACTCCTTTGTCCGCTCCACACTCCCCTCCAGCTCCACCACACCCGGCACTTTTCCCTGCAACCGCAGGAAGTGCTACACCTGCCCCCATACCTCCTCCCTCATCCCCATCCAGGACCCAAGAAGACTTTCCACATCGAGCAGAGGTTCACCTGCACATCTGCCAATGTGGTATACCGCATCTGCTGTACCCGTTGTGGCCTCCTCTACATCGGGGAAACCAAGCAGAGGCTCGGGGACCGCTTTGCAGAACACCTACGCCCGGTTCGCAATAAACAACTGCACCTCCCAGTCGCGAACCATTTCAACTCCCCTTCCCATTCCTCAGGCGACATGTCCATCCTGGGCTCCTGCAGTGCCACAACGATGCCACCCGAGTTGCAGGAACAGCAACTCATATTCCGCTTGGGAACCCTGCAGCCCAGTGGTATCAATGTGGATTTCACAAGCTTCAAAATCTCCCCTCCCCCTACCGCATCCCAAAACCAGTCCAGCTCGTCCCCGCCTCCCTAACCTGTTCTTCCTCCCACCTGTCCCCTCCTCCCACCTCAAGCCGCACCCCCATCTCCTACCTACTAACCTCATCCCGCCCCCTTGACCTGTCCGTCCTCCCTGGACTGACCTATCCCCTCCCTAACTCCCCACCTACACTCACCTTTACTGGCTCCATCCCCGCCTCTTCAACCTGTTTGTTTCCTCTCCACCTATCCTCTCCTCTATCCATCTTCTATCCGCTCCCCGCTCTCTCCCTATTTATTTCAGAACCCCCTTCCCCTCCCCCTTTTCTGATGAAGGGTCTCGGCCCGAAACATCAGCCTTTCTGCTCCTATGATGCTGCTTAGCCTGCTGTGTTCATCCAGCTCTGCACCTTGTTGTCCTTTGTTATTTTGTTCTCTATCGAACGTGGCCGATGAGCTCTTAGCAGGAGATTGTGATTTTGTCCAAGAGGTGAATCGACTGCCCATTCGCGTTCTTCCAGTTTGTTCCGTTGACACTAGTAAAGAATCAGAGGAATTGCTAATACTTTCATCTGTCATCACAAAAAAAAACACACAGCGACAGATTCACTATTGAATCTAGATTATGATTTGTGGAAATGTGGCTCACTTGATGTTGAGGTTCCTGATTGGACCTAATACCTGATGCCCTCTCACTGATATCTAAGTTTTCAATGGACCCATTTAATGTGTTAAATTTGACTTTAATTTTATTGTCACGTGTATTTTACAATATGAATACAATAAAATGCAGTGAAAAGCTTTCATTTTTCACCACAAAACAGCGCCATTTTAAATAATTTACGAAGAAGGGAAAAGAGAAAAGTATAGCTTGTAGAGAGCCACCTCATCACCGTCAATGACAAATTCTGTGCTGCCATCCCTCCGCCAACCCTTCACCACTGTCTACACCAGACCAAACCAACATCGAATTCACCAGTTCTCAGGTGCCATCTTTGCCATTGGGCCGATGCACCTCTGCCACTGTCTCACTGCCGACTGCTCTGGACACACCAATGTCAGAGTCCTGTCTCTCATTACTGGGCCCACCTCATCGATGTTGCCAACGATGCCCTTCTGCCAATGCTTCGAAGCTGCCAGTGCTTGACCAACAACATTTGCCAATCCTCAGGCGCCATCTTTAGCTGCTGGGCCTACCTCGTCAATGTCAGCCCTGCTGATGTAGCAGCCTATGATCCCAGGTTCTGTGTTTGCTCTGAAAAAGTAAGTAGGGGCTGACTGTGCTCTGCATTGGCTTCGCTCGGGCTCCAAAACCGCCAATGCTGATCAAGCTCGGGGCAAGGTGAGTTAGTAAAAGAAGAAAACTTTGGAAACAAAAAAGAACATGCATGCTCTGGCACAGAAATCCTTTTCCACTGCCATCTCAGACCAGAAAAACCCTCTTGTTTGCACAGTAAAAAGGGCCAAATGGTAATAAAGCACTCCACAGTTTGAGCTAAAACCCGGACAGACTGGGTGTAGGCAGATCCACTCATAAGTTGGCACATCCATTTAATATCTGATAAACATTTCCACCTTACAGGCTTCTTGAAAATTAAATGACAATTTTTATTCTTCTCAGTTTGCATTTCTTCTTCACATGTTCATGTTTACATTAGTCAGAGCACTCTCCATGTTTTTCAGAGTCTTTATCGCTAATAATTATATACTATCTCTTTTAATTGTGTCAAAATTCCACCATCCAGTGATTCCATATACTACCCTCTAACATTGACACTAGGGGGCAGAATTCTATAGGGGTCTGAGTGATATGGGTTATGGCAGGAACTGCGACAGTTTGTGAGAAACCTTGTGGCACATCTCCAACCTACTTATAGAATGCTTTTGCACTTCGGTGCTGCACCTCAGGCTGCACTGGCAAAAATCATTGTAATGTTGGAGCAGGGGCACTGTACACTCAGGTACACACACCCAGCTCATGGAGTCGATCAGGCTGCATCTCCGAGCTCTTTACTCACAGTTTCTCTGCCTTACATTGTCTTGCTTGGCTTTTTTGCACTTTGCCCCCTCAGAGATAGCAGGCTCATATTACATCTGCTTTGCCTTGCCATTTAGTGCTGACATAAAGGAATAAAAACTTTGCATAGTTGACAACAGGCTTCAATCAAGTCAAAGGGGAGGGCCTTCTCAGGAGGTCCAGGCACGCAGAGCTACTATAGCTAACCAGCCAGGAAACTAAGGGTTCAGTGACTCTTCTCCGAACATTGGCAAGCACTACCACTTACAGTTATAAATTACACAAGTTTCCAATAGACTACTCAATAAGGTAAGATCCCATGGTGTTGGGGGTAGTATGTTAACATGAATAGAGGATTGGCTAACTAATACAAGACAGTTTGGATAAGGGGAGCATTTTCAGGATGGCAACCTGTAACTAGTGGAGTGTCACAGGGATCAGTGCTGGGGCCACAATTATTTACAATATGAAGTAATAATGTGGATGATGGAAGCGAATGTGCTTTTGCTACTTTTGCAGGCAACACTAAAATAGGTGGGAAGGCAAGTGGTGTGATCCAGAGCCAATGGCAGCTGTGGAGTCAGGATGGCGGTTGGCAGTGGGAGACCAGCGCAGAGGAGATCAAGCCCAGTGCAGGGGAGAGAATGAACCCAGTGCAGGGGAGAGCATGCCCAGTGCGGGCGAGAGATCAAGCCCTTGTGAGGAATGCAAGTCCTCGTGGGGAAAGCCCAGTGTTGAGCGTTTTTACAGGCCCGTGGCTAAAGAAGGACTGTAATGGTGAACTTCTATCTTATTTCTTTTTCTACATCGTACCTAAGAATTTGTGCATAGGTGCCTTTGTACTTAAAATGGTGCCGGGAATGGCAACTTTGTACACTTTTCACTGTACTTCTGTATTCCTGTAATTGAGTACACATAACAATAAAACCAAATTCTAATTCTAATTCTAAAAGTAGTCTGCAGAGGGATATAGACAAGTTACGTGAGTGGGCAAAAACTTGGTAGATGGAATATAATGTTGAAAATCTATGAGGTTCTTTGGCAGGAAGAAGAGAATAGCTAGTTGAGGATTCTCTTCAGTTTAACAAAGAGGTTCAGTCGGCAGATAGGAAAGCAAATGCAATGTTAGCATTCATTCCAAGAGAGCTAGAATACAGGAGCAGAGACGTACTGTTGGGGCTGTATAAGGCTCCCGTCAAACCGTGTTTGGAATATAGTGAGCAGTTTTGGGCTCTGTTTCTAAGGAAGGGTGTCCTGGCTTAGGAGGGAGCCCACAGGAGGTTTACAAGATTGACCCTGGGGACAGAGGACTTGTCATGTGAGGAGTGGTTGAGGACTCTGGGTCGGTATATGATGAAGTCTAGAAGAATGAGGGGAGATCTGACTGAAATTTAAAGAATACTGAGAGGCCTTGATAGAGTGGACATAGAGAAGCTGTTTCCATATGTGGGAGGGACTAGAACCCAGGTGTACAGCCTCAGAGTGAAGGGATGAGCCTTTACAACTGAGATGAGGAGGAATTTCTTCAGCCAGAGGATGGTGATTGTGTGGAACTCATTGCCACAGAAGGCTGTGGAGGCCAAAGCATTGAGTGTATTTAACACAGATAGTTTCTTGACTAGCAAGGGGATCAAGGGTTATGGGGAGAAGGCAGGAGAATGGGGTTGAGAAACATATCAGCTATGACTGAATGGTGAAGCGGACCTGATGAACTGAATGGCCGAATTCTGCTCTTATATGTTATGGTCTAAAAGTTTTGAATCTGGTGACACTTCACAATAACATAAATAGCAGCTATTTATGCTGAAGGTAAGATTGGGGGAGCTGGGGGGAGAGGTGAGTGGATGGGTGGAGACGTATCCCAGAGAAAGAGATAGGAAATGGTAAGGCCAATGAGGGGATTACTGTTAACAGGCCAGGACAGAAAAGAAGCTGAGTAAGTGATAATGAGAGCCAAGAGTAGGAGAGAGTGGATAGGCCATGCGGATAGCAGCCCGTGTCATGGCAGGGCCAGGGTGGGGTGGATAAAAAAAAATGGAAGGATGGAATCAGGCTCTAAAGTTATTGAACTCGATGTTGAGTCCTAGAGGCTGCAGGGTCCCCAAATGGAAAATGAGATGTTGTTCTTTGAACTTGTGCTGAGGCTCACTGGAACACTGCAATAGGCCTGCGACAGAGATGTTGGCATAGGAACAGGTGATATGTTGAAGTGGCAGGCAGCTGGAAGCTTGAGGTCATTTTTGACATGGCCCTCGGCAGTCTCTGACCCGATTTTCTGCACTTTGGCACTGACTCCTTCTCTTCCCTCTCACAATGACAGGGCTTGCCCTGTCCTCACTCACCACTACCTACTAGCCTCTGCACAAAGGATCATTAGCCACCATTTCCATCACTCCAGTGGGATGCCACCACCAGACATATATTCCCCTTCCCTTCCTTGTCAGCCTTCCACAGGGACTGTTCCCTCTGGGATACTCTGGTCCACTTGTCCTCAAATGTCAACATCTTCCCACACCCCCATGAGTATTGTTGAGATAACTGTGGGAAATTGCTGGCTTGGTAATGGCCTGCCTATCCCCAGAAATGGAAACAGGGATGTCGAGGAAGGGAAGGGAGGTTTCAGAGATGGACCAAGTGAAAATGGCGGCAGTGCAGGAATTACAAGAAAGGAAAGCAACACCAATGATGTCAATGATGTACCGGAGAAAGAGTTATGGGTGTAATCTCAGAAGGTGTAACACCTGCCCATTTACTTCCTCCCTCCTCAGTATCCAAGGCCCTAGACACACCTTCCAGGTGAACTTCACTTCACTCAATCTGCACTTCACTCAATCTCATCTGCTGTATTTGCTGCTTACAATGTGGTCTCCTTTACACTGGGGAGACGAAGCGCAGGCTGGGTGACCACTTCACAGAACACCTACGTTCTGTCCGCAAAAGTGATCCCAAGTTTCCAGTTGCCTGCCTCTTCAACCCACCACTGTGTTCCCTGGCCAACATCTCTGTCACAGGCCTGCTGTAGTGCTCCAGTGAACCTCAGCACAAGTTTGAAAAACAACACCTCATTTTCCGCTTGAACCCTTGCCATGTTGATACATCTCGACTCAAAAACAACCATTGCTTTCAAGAGTCTACATACTTCAGAACCTTGTCAATTCTGCTTTAATACCTTGTGCATTCCTTATCCTAATTGAACTACCTGACAACCTGGTCTCAGTCATCCCATAGTATGTGTCTTGACTCTGCGCGTGAGTTACGCAAGCATTTGTTCTACAATCAATGGCACACCTTACGTAGACAGTCAATAACAGCAGTAAAGGCCTTTTGTTTTAGTGTTGAGCAACAGACTCCTGAGAAAATTCAGCACACAAGACATAGCAAATTGCACCACGATGCAAATGTGTTGTTGGATTGACTCATGGGGGGAGAGCAGGAAATGGGACAAAAAAATCAGATATCACCATCAGACAATGACATCCTTCTGTGCTATCATAAAAAATTCCCTGATTCTAATTTGCAGGATCACTACATCAAATTTGTTTCTGTCTGATACACTGCACTTAATCCTTGGGATCAGAGAGGAATCTGCACTGAAACAAATTTTCAAAGTGTTCTTTAATTTTGTTCCGTTTCCAATCTATTAGAAATTGATCCTCTGTATTCCTAGAGAAACAGGGCTGGATTTTATTCGTGTTCTGTACTTCTAGCTTTTGGATACAGCTGTGAACTAAACACATTTTGCTGGGTAAGGGTTAATTAATTACACAGGGCAGGTTCATGGTGGGATAGCCATCACACACAGCGAGTCCGTCATTACTGAACAGGAACATTATGTGGTGCAGGAGATCCACCACAACACTTTAAGATGGATGAATCATACTCCCGGAGAGACTGAGGGCACCAATGCACCAGGAAATGGAGGAACTGTTCATGTCAGGAAAATATCTGAAGAAGAGTTCTCAAGAAGAGTCACACTGGTTTCAAATTGTAACTCTGTTTCTCTCTCCATAGATGCAGCCAGACCTGCTGTGTTTCTCCAGCATTCTGCATGTTTGTTTGAATAAAGGGAGAGGCATCTACTATTAGGTTTCTCCCTCTATTAGTGTCCAAAGTAGACTGCATCATCGTTGATGTTAGATGACATGTGGTTGGACCTGAGTGAAGAATGTTGTAGTAAAATTGGCACAATCATGTCTGTCTACATTGAGTAAATAATTATGAATGTTCATAGGAATTTAGGACTTAGGAGCAGGAGTAGGCCTTTTGGCTTTGCAAGCCTGCTCCACCATTCAATAAGATCGTGGCTGGTCTGGTTGTGGTCTGCTTTCCTGACTGTAGCTCACAATCCCTAGCTGTCTTGTCTATAAAAGCCTATATAACTCAGCCTTGAATAAATTTCAAGGTCCTCATATTGTGTCTAGTCCTTCTGTTTGTCTCAAGTTCCCAGACCTGCCCAGATATGGTGGAGGAACGTTGTTTTCCCAAAATGATCAGAAGGGTCTAACTATCTCATCTTCAACTCATCTTTATAGCCCCTGGTGTCCACAGCATTACAGTGCAGTATCAAATATCCTTTCAAAATCAATTGGTCAAGATTGTGATTCACTTTTACCATCAACTATGTTAACTGTTTCTGTCTGAACGTGAGGCAATGGCCTAGTGGTATTATTGCTAGACTATTAATCCAGAAATTCAGCTAATATTCTGGGGACCAGGGTTTGAATCCTGCTATGGTAGATAGTGCAATTATTAACAAAATCTGGAATTAAGAATCTATTGATGGCCATTACTGATTGCCAGGAAAAATACATCTGGCTCACTCATGTCCTTTAGGGAACGATAAACACCATCCTCACCTAGTCTGGCCTGTACATGATTCCAGACTCAGAGCAACATGGTTGACTCTGAATTGCCCTCCGAAATGGCCCAGCAAGCCACTCAATTCAAGGCCAGCTAGGGATGGGCAGTATGTGGTGGGCAGCCAGCAATGCCCATGTCCCACGAGTGTGTAAAAAAAAGTTATAGGAACAGGAGGCGGCATGGTGGCTCAGTGGTTAGCACTGCTGCCTCTCTGCGCCAGGGACCTGGGTTTGATTCCACCCTCCAGCGACTGTCTGTGTGGAGTTTGCACATTCTCCCCGTGTCTGCGTGGGTTCCCTCCAGGTGCTCCGGTTTCCTCCCACGGTCCAAAGATGTGCAGGTTAGGTGGATTGGCCATGTTAAATTGCCCATAGTGACCAGGGATGTGTAAGTTAGGTGGATTAGCCATGGGAAATGCAGGGTTACACAGAAATGGTAGGGGGATGGGTCTGATTGGGATGCTGTTCGGAGGGTCAGTGTGAGCAAATTGTACCGAATGGCCTGTTTCCATACTGCGGGAATTCTATGATTCTATGAGTAGGCCATTCAGTTCCTTGAGCCTATTCTACCATTCAGTGAGATCATGGCTGATCAGTGGCCTAACTCCATATACCTGCCTTTGGCCCATATCCCTTAATTCCTTTGCTTAACAAAATGTTATCTATTCCAGATTTAAAATTAACAACTGATCCAGCATCCATTGCTGTTTGTGGAAAAGAGTTCAAAACATCTACAACCCTTTGTATAGAAGTGCATCCTAATATAGAAATGCAGAATTCTTTCTAAAGAAGGGTCCCGACCTGAAATGTCAGCTTTCCTGCTCCTCTGATGCTGCCTGACCTGTTGTGTTCCTCCAGCTCCACACTGTGGTATCATAATTGTGAAGCTGTGTTGTACTCCCTCCAAGGCTAAAATATCTCTCCTTAGGTGTGGTGCCCAGATCAGCGCACAGTATTCCAAGTCAGCTTTAACCAAGGTTTTGTACATCTGCAGCATGACTTCTGCATCCTTGTACGCCAATCCTATTGATATAAAGGTCAGCCTTCCATTAGCTTTCTTAATTATTTTCAGCACCTATTTTGTGACATTTTAAAGAGCTGTGCAACTGGACCCCAATTTCATACTATCCAGAGAGAGTATACTTCTTTGGTCCAAAACGGATAACCTCACACTTGCTCATATTTAACTCCAGCTTTACCTATTCAGTTAGTCTATGAATATTCCTTTCTAATTTTATGTTATCATCTACACTGTCCACAATGCACCTAACTTTATCTAGAACTGGCTAGAGTTGTGCGCTGCTACTTTGCTTTTGTATTGGGAGCATTGAATTTGTATTTCAACAGTTTTAGTATCTCCATTCAAATTTTGATAAGCCATTATCTCATTGAATGATGGAACAGGCTCGAAGCACTGAATGGCCTACCCTTCAGTCCAACCAGTCCATGCTAACCATAAGCCCAAACTAAACTGGTTCCACCTTTCTGCGCTTGGCCCATATCCTTCCAAAGATTTCTTATTCATTTACTTATCTAAATGCCTTTTAAACATTGTAACTGAACCCACATCCACCACTTCCTCTGGAAGTTCATTCCACACACAAACCATTCTGTGTATAAAAAAAATTGCACCCATAGGTTTTTTTAAATCTTTCACCTCTCACCTTAAATATATGCCCATCCATCTTGAAATCCCCCCATCCTAAGGAAAAGACATCTGTCTTTACTATATAGTCTCTATACTCCAGAATAGAGACTACATATCTGCCTCTACCTTACCCATACCCCTCGTGATTTTGTAAACTTCTATAATATCACCCCTCAACCTCCTATGCTCCAGTGAAAAAAGTCAAATGGTATGGTAAAGTCATATTGATGTGGTAAAATTGCCTTTTGCAACCCCAGTGCCTTTTAATGTCTTACTTGCAGTGCATGCAGAAAACACAAAGGTCCAGATTTTCATCATGATGTGGAGTCTCTCCATTGTGGGACAAATGATAGAAAATAGTTAAAATTGCAAGTCCATTCCTGAAACATGCAGCTAACTTCATCCTAACTTCATCAGGGTCTGTCTTGCAGATAAACAATTTATGGAACAACTTATCATTTTAAGATATCAGTTGCTTCCACTGAAGTGGTATCCCTGCAGCATGGAACATGTAGTGCTCACATTAGGTCTGCTTAGAGAAGATCTGAACTTCATGGATATGTTTGTAACTCCAGGATATCTCTTTGTAGAGGTAAAATATCCCTTTCGATGTGGTTCCATGCCATCTTTGGCAAGGGTCAAGTGCACTTTAGGAGGTCAGATGGTCTTTGATTTTCTTAAAGTATCCTTGAATGTGGCTAAAAAGTGCTTAAACATTGGAATGTCAAGCTGTTAGAGAATATCCAAGAACTGTAAAGCTGTCAAAGGATTGTCAAAGATGTCAAAGTACTGTCAAGTGATTTAAGTCTTATGGACTTTACGTTAAAAAGGAACATCTGTGGAGTGTGAATTTTAAATTAGTTATTACTATTTTCCTCTATATGTTGACTTGAGTCTAGGGTTCCCGTTATAGGGCGTATGTTAAATGATTGATTTTACTGCAGAACATTAACTTGTAAAGTGTAAATCTTTGATTGATCAATCCACGTGGTTATAGAATACAAATTTAAAAAAATAAAGAACTGCTCATGCTGGAAATCAGAAACACAAACTGAAATTGTTGGAGGAACTCAGCAGGCCTGGCAGCATCTGTGGAGAGAAAACAGAGTTAACATTTTGGGTCCAGTGACCCTTCGTCACAGCCCCCTCTCTACAGATGCTGTCAGACCTACTGAATTTCTCCAGTAATTTCTTTTTATGTAGAATATGAACGTTTGTTTTCACATGAGATTAGTTTAAGAAATTTCAATGCTTTGATTATTTTTAATCAATGAGGATTTTTAAAAATAATGATGCCATCAGTAATCATATAACTTTGCTTTCTGTCAATATGCATCTTGACGTTTGCCAATAGTGGGTACTAGAGAGTTGGCATGGAGGGAGTCAGTAAATGGTGATAGGTAGAGGGCATGGGTTGACATGATGATGGTAGTATAGCATGGGGCTACAATGGACCGGGGAATGAGTAGGGGCATAAGTTGCTGCATGTGTTAAGGGGCATCTTGATGATTTGGTGCAGGGGTATAGGGCGGCTTGAAGATCAGAAGCAGTGTTGGTTAGTATGGTCTGGCTTAGGGAGCATATGTGGATGAGAGGGGGTGAAGGATGGAGGCTGGTTTTGTTTTTATTAGTTCTCCATTTATCTTCCATGCAGAAGCATGGCATAGAGTCTGGTCATGTGCACAGCCCAGGCTTACAGCTATAAGTGAATCAGAGATAGTAGGAACTGCAGATGCTGGAGA
>NC_063342.1:18517243-18553945 GCF_021869965.1 Rhincodon typus | reverse complement strand
AGTGTCACCTAAACCACTTCACAAGGAACCCCACCACCCTGAAATGAAAATTCAAGCTGAGTCATATATGCGAAGTGAGGAAATGCTCCCTTATGGCCCCTATCTTGGGCAGAAATTCCAGTCCCTAGACTTTGAGATAGAGTTTTCCACTTGGGACACAATCAGCGATTTGGGTGCAAACTGCAGAAGTGTTTATCTTTTTCAGGTTTCTACTCAAATTCAGTTGTGTATTGTTGAATGTAAAATCTGCCCTGAAAAATTCAAGCAGTCTCATGAAAATTACATTGAAAGAAAGATAATTCCACCTGACAGAAAACTTAATCACAGATCCTCAGTTTTGGTTCTGCTTGGGTCACTCAGCTCCCAAACTCTTTACAATGTTTGCCCAAGTTTTGACAAAAGAGTGGAATTCAAGTAAAGAGGTGAGAGTGACAACCGTTGACATCAAGGCAATATAGACTGAGTGTGAAATCACAGAGCCCTATCAAAATGGAAGACAATGGGAATCATGGGGAAAACTCTCCACTGGTCAGTCATGCCTAGTACAAAAAAAAGATTGTAGTTTCTACAGAAATTCACCAAGGCTCCTTAGACAGCATCTTCTGAATCTACATCCTCAACATCCAGGAGGATCTGATGCATGGGAAGCAATGACCTGCAAGTTCCCCTTCAAATCATTCACCATCCAGACTTGGAAGTATATTAGATTTTTTTTTGATTTATTTAATGTCATGTGTATCTTGTTACAAAATACAGTGAAAAGTATTGTATAGTGTCGCCGTTCTCCAACACCATCTTAAAGTACAGAAAATAAACCAAAACATAGAATATAAAGACAGAAAAATGAAGAATTAAGGAAATATATCACTTTGCCTTCAGCGTCGCTGGGTCAAAATGCTGGAATTTCCATTATGGGTCTAACTGCACCAAATGGCTAAAGTTAGCAGCTGACCACACCTTCTCAAAAGGCACTAGGGATGGACAATAACCAGCCAGCAATGCCCACATCTCACGAATGAAGAAAATAAAAGCAATCATCTTAGCCCCAGGACATCTCTGCAGGATTTCCTCAGGATAGATATTTGCAATCAATCTGTGCAGACACGTTATGACACACATCTGGAGCAAGTGGGATTTGAACCCAGGTGTCCTGGCCCAGTGTGAGGGAGCTTACCAGTGTGCCACAAGAATCCTGACTTTCTCAGAATAATATCCAAAGCTCAACCATCTTCAGTTGCTTCGTCAATGACATATCAAAAGATCAAAAGTCTGGATGTTTGCAGATGATTGTACAATATTCAGTTCTAATCATAACTTCTTGTACAACAAGACTAAGTGAACATTCGCGCTGGGATTGATAAACTGCAAGTAACATCTCTGTCACACAGTTGTTAGGCAATGACAAGAGAGAATCTAACCATCTTACTTTGAGAATCATTGAAATGACTATCATCAAATTCCTCCACCACCAACATCCTGGTGGTCACCATTGACCAAAAACTTAGCTGGTTAGTCACATAAATAGTGTGGCTGCAAGAGCATATCAGAGGCTGTGTTTTCTCTGGCAAAGAACTCACCTCCTGATTCTCCAGAGCCTTTCCATGATCTACAAGGCTTATGACAGGAGTATGATAGATCACACTCCCCTTGCCTGGATGAGTGCAGCTTAGCAGGAACTTCATGATGCCGTTCAAGACAAAGCAGCCAACTTGACTGACAACATATCCAGCAACTTAAACATTCACTCCCTACACCACAAAGACACACTGCAACAACTCAATAAGAATATTTAAACAGAATCCAATGTACCACCTCAAAATACTAGGCTACAGGTATATGGCAGTACCACAACCTCTAAGTTCCTTGCCAAGTGTTAAACTACCCTGATTTGGAAATATATAGCTGTCTCTTCATCATCTTTAGGTCAAAATTACGGAAATTCTCCCCTAACAGCACTGCGGGAGTAACTTCTCCACAAGAACAGCAGCAGTTCAAGATAGCTATTCACCATGAACTTCACAAGGGCATATAGTGTGGACAACAAATGCTGACCTTGCCACTGATGCTTGATCTCATGTAGGACTAAAAATAAACCTGTAACTTATGTGGAGAAATTCGAACCATCAATTCCTCAGCCAAAATCTTTGGAACGAGAACTTGGCCCTTAGACAAGGCCTCAGAGCCTTCTGTGTTTTCTCAACAACCAGCAGTACCTCTACCATGAGACAGTTGTTCCGTTACAGTAGCTTTGATTTGCAGCTGGTGTTATGCCATCCACAATCTATAAAGAAGGAAATGGCAGTATACAGAGTAGCGCAGTAAGTCAGAAGACCATAACTGCCTTGTGCCCTGTTGCACTGATTACAGACAAGGGCAGCAATCACTTGGGTAATGGGTTTGGCAGTTCCTAGTATCTCTCACTTGGGTAATGGGTTAGCTATTTCATACAGAATCCCTGATGTTTGGATCAAATTTGGGGTCAAAGTCCATTGGACGAAGGCAAGTACATTTGGGGCAATGGTTCGAGAACGCTTGGAGGAAGTTTAACAAATTTTCCTGGAGCCATAAACCTCTCTGGTGTTTCACACAGGAGGCAGCAAATCCTTAGCTGCAACCTTCTCTACATCTGTTTAAAGGCTATATTTAGGCATGTACTCTCTCCAAGGTAAAGTGACAAGAGAGAGAATTGATGCTGGAAAGTTTGTTTCTTAATGACCTGACATCATGGGTGTGACTGAGTGTGTGCTGGTGTGTCACAGTGACCATGATAAATGGCAGTGCCCTGCCTTGTAAGTTAGGAATACACTATAAGACCATAAGGCGTAGGAGCAGAAGTGGAACATCCGCTCTGCAATGCAATGAGGGAATATTGGGGAACTAGCGATCACATTGGGCTTACAAAAAAGGAAACGTTAAATCTGAAAGTATTCAACTACAGGCAGATTGATTTCAGTGAGGTGAACACGCACCTGACCAAATGGATTAGAATCAGAGATTTGCAGGTAAAACAGTAAATGAACAATGGAATGATTTACAGGGGAGATAATTTGAGTAGACACTAGGCACTTGCCCAGGGGAAATGGAAAGCTATAAAAAACAAGAACTCTCCAATTGTCTGAAGACATATATATTAAAAAGAAACAGAAAATGAAAGTGCTTATGCAAAATATTGGGCTCATATTTCAGCCAAGAATCAAACTGGTTGTGAAATGCACAGGGAAGAACTGAAAAATATAGGAATAGGACAGTGAGGGAAACGCATAGAGGTGATGGACATGCTGGTTGCTTGTTGGTGGGCTGCAGAGAGATCTGCATTGTCTCCTGTTCGGAAGGCCTGCCTGTATTATGTGCTAATTAGGCAAATGAGAGGTCACTGTCGGCCTCTCACTAAGATCAAGGACTGCAGGGGTGGCATTCAAACCCACTGAGTGATGCCAGCCAATTAGAGGGCCGCAGCTCTTTTCCTCACTGCCATCAGGTTGGTAGATACAGGAACGACGCCATCCAGAGGTATGGGGCATTGTTGGATCTCTGAACTGAGGCGAGTGATGGAGGGAGGTCCTTTCATAGCATGGGGGCCATGGGGAAAATAGTGCTGCGTAGTCAGCAGCAAATGCCACTCCCTTCTCAAGGTAGGGTCCCTTGATTAGGACACAGTGCCCTTGAGTGAGGGAGACCTGGGGAAACTACTAGTAAGTCACACAGGTTAATGTGCCATACTGCTCACATGCGTCAGGCCTGTCTCCTGCTGGTTTAATAGCAGTAATAGGCCATAAGAAGCAGAAACAGAAGCAGGCTATTCAGTCCATCATGTTTGCCCTCCATTCAATGAGATCATGGCTGATCTGATAATTCTCAACACCAATTTCTTGCATTTTACACCGTAGCCCTTGATTCTTTTTCTGATTAAAAAACTATGTCAGCGTTGAATATACTTAATGACCATCTTATACAGCCTTCTGGTGTAAGGATTTTCACAAATTCATTACACTCTGAGAGAAGAAATCCCTCCTCCTCTCTGTTTTAAATTGAGAAACCCCTTCCTCTGAGATTCTGCCCTCTGCTCCCAGAATCTCAGCAACTACACTTTCAAGTCCTCTAGTTGTGTTTCAATAAGGTCGTCTCTGGGGTAGGGGAGTTCAAAATTAGGGAGCATATTTTTAAGGCGAGAGGAGGAAGATTTAAATGGGAACAGACTGGCAACTTTTTCACACGGACGGTAGTTCATGTGCGAAAGAACTGCCAGAGGAGGTGATGGATGCAGGTAGAGTTACAACATTTAAAAGACATTTGGACAGGGACATGAATTTAAAAGGTTTAGAAGGATATGGGCCTCTACGCAGGCAAATGGGACGAGATTAGTTTGGGAAACGTAGTCAGCGTGGACGAGTTGGACTGAAAGGTCTGTTTCCTTGCTGCATGAGTGTATGAATCCAGTGAGTACAGGTCCGACCTACTAAACCTCTTGTGATAAAAAAAATCCCTCCAGCCCTGGGATCAGTCTAGAGAACTTTCTCTGCACTGCCTCCAATGCCATTATATCTTTCCTTAAATAAAGGGCCCAAAGCGTTCACAGTATTAGTGGAATAAGGGTCTAATTGGGCATTAATTGTCCACATTAGGGCCTCAGCAGGGGTAGGGAGGGAAAGCTGTACAAGGGCCTTCCTGCATTAGTTGGGCTGGAGGTGGAGAGGCGACGAGGTTCCTACTCATTAAATGAAATGCCCTTCTTACCACCAAACATGTCCTGAGGATAGCATAAAATAAAATATGAGAATAAATGAGTGGATAACAAAAAAAAGGAGAGCCCCAAAGTCTTTTATTGGTACTATAAGGGTAAATAATTGAAGGGTCAGGCCAATTAGGAACCAGAAAAGTGATCCCCTTGTGACTACTTTGCAGATATCTTCATGAAAGAAGGAAATGCTGACAACGTCGCAGTAGAAATGGAGGCTGCGTAGAAATGGAATAAGATAAAAATGGATATCTAGGGTGGGGGGGGTGGGGGATGGCGTGGTGGTTGGGTACTTAAAAAGACTGTCAGCGCGCAACCAACCTGGAAAAGATTCCTCAGTTACTTATGAAAGGAAGAGTAGAAATTTGGGAGTTTCTTGTCACAATCTTTCAAACCTCCCTAGATAGGGGAATGATGACAGAGGCTTGGAGGATTTCAAATCTTATATCAGTGTTTAAAAAACAGGAGATGGGTAAACCCAACAACTAAAGACCAGAGAGCCGAATGTCAGTGATGAGGTAATCTTGAGAGATATTAATGCTGGACAAAACTAATTTTCACTTGGTAATTATGGATTAATCACTGAAAGCCAGAAGTGATTGGGTAAAGCAAACAATGTTTGACAAAATTGATTATTCTTTTATAACTTAAAGGAAAGAATGAATGAGGGTAGGGCTTGTGAGGTTATGAATATGGATTTTCATGAGACACCTGTCAATAAAATTGAAGCTCACAAGATTAAATAGGCAGTGACTAGATAGATACAAATTTGCCTCAGGAGTAGCAAACAGAAAATAGTGACATATAGTGACGAAGTCCCACCTGCTTCACTGTCATCCCAGTACCTAAGAAACACATGCAATGTGCCTTAATGACTACCGCCCAGTGGCTCTGACCTCAATAATCATGAAGTGCTTCGAGAGGCTGGTCATGGCCTACATCAATTCCAGTCTCTTGCATTGATTCCCTACAGTTTGCCTACCGATGTAACAGGTCCACAGCAGATGCCATATCCCTAGCCCTGCACTCATCCCTGGAGCATCTGGACAACAAGGACACCTACATCAGGCTCCTGTTCATCGACCACATCTCCGCCTTCAACACCATTATCCCCTCCAGACTGATCTCAAAACTCCGTGACCTTGGTCTTGGCTCCACCCTCTGCAACTGGATCCTCAGCTTTTTGACCCACAGACTGCAATCAATGAAGATAGATAACAGCATCTCCTCCACAATGACACTCAACACTGGAGCCCCCCAAGAATGCACTCTCAGTCCCCTACTGTACTCCCTATAGACCCACAACTGTGTAGTCCAATTCCGAATGAATGCCATCTACAAGTTTGCTGACGACACCACCGTGATAGGACAGATATCAAACAACAATGAGTCAGAATACAGAAAGGAGATGGAGGGCTTGGTGATGTGGTACAATGATAACAACCTCTCTCTGAATGTTGGCAAAATGAAAGAACTGATCATTGGCTTCAGAAAGAAAGGAGGAGAACACACGCCCATCTACATCAATGGTGCTGAGGTTGAGAGGCTTGAGAGCGTCAAGTTTCTGGGAGTGACGATAACCGACAACCTGTCCTGGACGTCCCACATAAATGTGACAGTCAAGAAGGCACAACAATGCCTCTTCTTCCTCAGGTGGCTCAGGAAATTTGGAATGTCCATAAGGACCCTCACCATCTTCTACACATTCACCATTGAAAGCGTACTGTCTGGGTGCATAACGGCCTGGTATGGCAACTGCTCTGCCCAGGACCATAACAAACTGCAGAAGGTTGTGTGCACAGCCCAGACCATCATGGAAGCCAACCTTCCATCCATGGGTTCCATTTACACCTCCCTTTGCCACAGAAAGGCTGCCAACATCATCAAAGATCCATCCCACCCCAGTAATACTCTCTTACAACCGCTTCCATCTGGCAGAAGATACAGAAGCTTGAACACACAGACCAGCCGGTTCAGGAACAGCTTCTTCCTGGCCGTTATTAGACGGATGAATGGACTTTCCAAGTTCAAATAATGTTGATCTTGGTAACGTTGATTTTGCCTCGCACACTTTCTGTGCAGTGTAACCTGTATGCCTTACTCTGTCCAAGTCTTATTCACCCTATGATCTGTATGTTCTTGCTCACTACGATCTGCCTGTACTGCTTGCAAACAAAGCTTTTTCACTGTACTTAGGTACATGTGACAATAAATAAAATAAAATAAAATAAAATCAAATATAGTTATTTTTAAGACTGGAAGGAAATTTGGGACCACTGCTTTGTTGGATTTTTTTTTACTGACCTAGACTTAGGGCACTCAGGGTCTAATTTCAAAGTTTGTGGTTGACACAAATTCTGGAAATGTAATAAACAGCAAGAAGGATAGTAATAGATTATGGGAGGAGTTAGGCAGACTGGCAGTTTACATTTAGCACAAAGAAATGTGAAGTGATTCATTTTGCTCATATTGACCATAAAGCTAAGTGGTACAATTGGGGATAAAAGGAAAAAACAACTTGCAAGTGTATGCAGACAAGTCTTTGAAGGTGGTCAGGCAAGTTGAAGGGGCTTTTAAAAAGGCACATTTGATCCTTGGCTTTATAAATGAAAGTGTTGAGTATTAAAGCAAGGAAGTTTTGCTGGACCTTTACAAAGCATTGTTGTCCAAGCAGGAGTGTTGTGTTTAAGTCAGAGCAGGAGCAATAGAATGTAAAATTAAGGCTATTCTGCTGAGATTGTGGAGGGCGTTGGCGAGGATATAGTTGCATTCGACCTGATAAGGTTCACTCAGTTGATTTCTGATTGAAGGGATTATCTGATGAGGAAAGATTGACAGGTTTGACTTGTATTCACTGGAATTTAGAAAGCCTAACTTTGCAGCGTTGTTTTGTAACATTTTTATGGCCTCAATGTTCACCGTAGCAAAATGGACCAAGTTACACCTGTAAAGAGCCATGATCTTTGCGAAAAGCCTGCATTTTCTTTTTGCTAATTGGTCCCTTTAAGACCAAAGTGGATCTCGGGAAAATTTTGAAAGAGGGGTTAATTGGTTTCCTGGTTATTTAGGGCAGGCAGGGGGCAAGCCAAGCCTGCTATTAATAGATTGGTTTTCTGTTTGCTAATGAGAAGGAAACACAACCCTAGCTAATTTTGGTGAGGCTGTATCTCAGCAATCTGAGTGTTTGAGTAAGGCAACCAGGCCATGGACTGGGTCTATTGGTTGGCCTGTTAAAAAGGAGTCCTGGATACATATGCCATCGTATCTATCATTATCCAAGTGAGAGTGGATTTGTCGAAATGGGCCACGTCAGTGTTAACTTCATCTGAGGATTTTAATCCAGTTGCTGGTGAATGAGATTCTGGGCCTAAATGATTAAATGAGAAGTGAGAGATCCTACATTGTGCAGGCTGAACTGGAAAGACTACACGTGTGAAGCAACGTGTGCTCTCGTAAATAGATGAGGCATTTCTTTGTTGTGTTGAGTATTTAAAGTAACATTTGCCTTTTTGTTTGCAATATCTTTCATGTGTTAGTTAATATTTGAATTATTCTTGTCCATTGGTTTTCTTTCCATTGGAGTCTCCAATACATTGGAGTATTGAATTCTTTAATAGGTTACCTGTCTCTCTAGGGAACAGGGCAATCTATGTTGAAATTCATTTGCCATTTACGTGCCTATTCGACAAATTTATTAACGTCTTCTTGTACTTTGTCGTAGTTCTCCTCATCATTCACTATATCCATCAATTTGATGCCATGCGTATATTTTGAAATTAGACTTCTTTGAGAGAATTTGTGATTAAGCTGTGTGATATTAATAGTATGAATTTCAAAGCATGCTATCACGACTTGGAAATATTGCTAAAATAGTGGAACAAGGAATTTCAAAATAGCATAATAACTTATTCATTACTAGCATCAATCATTGCGATTTCTGTGTATTTTGCTATGCTTTCCAAGAACTATTGAAACTCCTTATCTTTATTTTGCCTAAGCTGTTGTATTGCATGTCATGACCATGTTTCTGATGATAGATAGAAAATTAGATATATTTTAAGATTTCCTGAAGCTAACAAACTAGCTACACCTCCAGGGAAAAGGTACTGAATTTCAAGCATTACTTGTTAAACACTGACTTGAAAAATGTTAATGACATTATCCTTTCCCACAAAAGTAGTTTCTCTATCAAATCAATAAAAATAGAAACCCACTCAAAATTTGTGTTCCTTCTCTTTTTCAAGTTCACAGTGCTGTTGCACATGTAGCACTTCACATAAAAGCCTCCAGTGTTTCCTGTGGGAAAGTAAGCAACTATTAATATTTAGAGTTTGTTTTTAGGTAGTGTTTATTATGAAGCATGTGGAAAGACTGATAGACAAATCTTAAATAGACTCATACCTCAAACACAAAGAACATGTGTAGATAAATATATTTCTCCTGCCAGTTCTCTGCAGGCTCTTATCAATAAATTATGCAGAAAGAACCCAATTTAGCTTATAGTGCTTCATCAAATCAAATATGTTAGAAAGTGTTTTTGGTAACATAGTATTAGCTGTTAAATAGTACTTTTGTGTTTCTATTTTCACTGGATTTAAAGATTGTGTAATGATGGGCTCTGACTGAAGGAAACATTTTGAGTTAGATCAATTTTCAGGATTGTGGTACTGATCTGTCTGATGGTTGTACTGGGATCAAATGAAAATTGTGGCAATTTTGGTTGTGACATGGGCGGAGAACTTTGTCACTGGGGAAGTAATAGCGAAGGAAGATGCTGAGGGGATCTTTCTCCCCACCACTCCCATTCCCATTGTCCCCCTGCCATCCCAACTACATCTTATGTGTTGCTTGCAGTCACTGCTTGTTCTTTCCCTCACCACACTATACCACACCTAGTACTACATCTCAAACAAAATAACTGTAATGATCCCAGCTGATATCATTACTGGATATGTCCAATCCCAGATGGAAATCTGGCTTGATGGATCATATTTAGGTTTTTATTTTCAGCTCTGAGTTTAATTCCTGGATTTGAGAATCTGATAACCTCTGGATTCTTAATTCCTTTTACAACTGAGCTTAGGTTTTCTCAGTGTCATGTAATCTCTTCAGGGTTTTATTCAAATACTTCTGGCTCAGAACTTTTAAACTAACCTCCTCACTCTGAGGTAATCTATTTCTAAACAGTTTTGGGATTAGAAGAGTTGGGTGGTTGTGTTTGACTGGCACAGGACAGGGTGGGCCGAAGGACATTTTTCTGTGCTTTAAATCTCTATGATTGTATGACTCTAACTTTAGGGGTAAATATTGTAGATATCCAGCTCCAGCCAAGACTTCTGAAACACTGGAGTTTATTAATTACTGCGCATGAGAAGAAATATTAATGCAACACACATGCACAAAATTAGAAATCAGAGGTGAATTCAATTAGATAAAAGTAAAAAAAGAATGTTGTATGGATCAGTCTTTCAATTGTATGTGAGAAAGGACAAATTGAATGTTGTGGCTGTTGCTGGGAGTAAGCATATTGGTGGTTGAACAGCCAGATTCATAATTCATAATTTTGCAGATGTGCTAAGATCTGGTAGTTCCATTCCTTTTGACAGCAATTGACTTCCATCATTCAGGATGAGAAAGAGACCTCTTGTTGTCCTTTCTCATTTCTCAATTGGAATGCAGCACATGAACGCTTGAACCCAAGCTGGTACATATGAGAATGTTCAGTCATATGAGAACACTCAAGTAAAGTTGAAACTGGATTTCAAAACACTGTTATTGTGTATTCTTCAAATGGAAAACACAAAATGTGTCTGCAGTGTGGGACAGAATCCACCAGGGCGTCTTGCTATTGAGCAGGGAGTCATCATCGCTGCTTTATCTTTGAAGTCACAAGAGATCATAGTCCAGTCTGTGCAAAGTTTCTTTGACACCTTTAGGTGTTACCTCTCATCGGTTCCACACAGAATCTTTTGTCAGTCAGCCAACCTCAAATTTACAGTTATTTTGCCTCTAGTGCAATTGTATTCTTTTTAAAAGCACATTTTTGAATTAAAGGTTAAAAATATCTGTAGTATTTTGAAGTTCCAACACATCATTGTTACAATTTGTGTTGGAGATTGCTGATGGATGTTGATTCTTTGTAATATTGAGCGGAAGTCCCAACTCCTCATATACCTTGGTGAATATGTCAATTGAAGATTTATACCTGACCCAATGGTTATGGCAGTGCATTGGAGCTCAATGACAGGAGCCTGGATTGCCTTAGTCTTTGACTGGAGTCTTCTGCAGTTATAAAGTTTAACAACCATTTAATAAATACACTGCACTCTAGCAAGGAGCTTACCTCTGGTCAGATGGAGCTAGGAAGGTCCAAACAAAGTTTTAAGATAGGAACAACCTTGTCTTAACTGCAAAGATGTCTATATTGGAAATATTGGCAAGGTCCACGACTCACATGTCATCATGAAGCTAGCAAAGGATGGTGATAACTTTTGGAATGATACCCTTAATCAGCAGAATCTCAAAAAGTGCCTCACAATTTACAGAGTTGAAGGTCTCTGTCAAGACAAAAAGTGCTATGTGGAGGGATTGGTGTTTTTTGTGACATTTTGCTTGTAGTTGATGAGCTATGAAAATGATTTAAGCTCTACATCTTGTTGGCTTGATCCGACATTGAGATTCAGGAAGCAGTTCTTCAGCAAGTGTAATGTTTCAGTTCAGGTTGGTTTTTAAACCTTCACAGAGATGACTATGATCAATCTGTAACAGGCAACACTGTGGTCAAGTTTGCTTGTGACAAGGATTTGCAACCCACACAGTTGGACACTGCATGCATTTCATGTCCAGGGTACTATGATTACATAAACTGATAAACTATGATTATGTAATTACTGCAAAAGTGCCTTATTAATGCAATTGCCCCTTGCATATTTTCACAGCACTCACAAATAGAGCCCACTTACTCAGACAGGAAAACAAAAACACTAACTCCACTCACTTCATTTTCCAATTCTATTTGTAACTCTAATGAGGATGGAAGACAATGCAGGTTACACTTGGCAGACTGAATTGTAATCAAGCACCACCAACACACTTCCATTTTCGTTTCTTCCTCGCACAGCCTGTTGATTCTGGTTGAGCCTCAAATGTTCACACCCAACTTTGTTTCCTGATGTTTCCCCTGACCCTGGTCCTGTACTTTAGCCATACTGCGTCGTTTACCTCCAACCCCGCTCCGCCCCCAACCCCCACCCCACCCCAGCCCCCCCAGTGAAGACAGGATGGTTGTGACTGTTAAAGGTCACTTCCCACAACTGTAATCTGTGTCATAGAGTCCTGGAGATTTACCGCACAGAAAAAGGCCCTTTGCATCCATACTTAACAAAAACAACCAGCCAACTATTCTAATCCCTATTTTCCAGTTCTTGGTCCTTTACCGTTGTATGGCTTGGCATCACTAGTGTACATCTAACTAGTTTTTAAATGTTATGAAAACTTCTACCTTGATGACCCTTATAGGTGGTAAATTCTAGATTCTCACCACCCTCTGAGTGAAAACGATGCTCCTCACATCTTCTCTAAAGTTTCTGCCCCCTTCCTTAAATATATGCCAACTGGTCATTGATCCCTCCACCAATGGGAGATGTTTCTTCCTGTCTACCCTATCTATGCCACTTAAGCTGCAGAATTGGCCACCCAGGGCTGAACATATTTATTTATAATATCCCATTTTTCCCCTAAAATTATTTTCTTTGGTAAATTGCATTTAATCTCATCAAGGTTATCAGTGCTAGGCAGTGTATTACCATTTCATCTGGGCATCTAGCAGTGAGCAAGGACTCTGAAGTCACATTAAATGTGCTGAAAATTCACTGTCAAAACACTACATTTAGAAAATCAGTTAACATTTTATAAGAGATAGGAGCAGAAATAGGTCATTCTGTCCATTGAGTCTGCTCCACCATTCAATGAAATCATGGCTGATCTGATAATGCTCAAATCCATGTTCCTGCCGTTTCCCCATAAGCCTTGATCCTTTACTGATTAAAAATCTGCCTATCTCAGCCTTGTATACATTATTATAAGACACATGGTGGAATTAATGATGTAGTGTTCAGCGTTTTTCAGAGCTCACAGAAATTCTGGAGCAGGACCTGGGTACTAGAGAGGAATACATAATGGATAAACTCACCCACTCTAAAAAGGCAGAGAGTAGGGCTCAGAGAAATAAATCATTCTGAGGTCTTTCACTAAAGAAGTTATGTGGAGCACCACTGATTGTTCACACTTCGTTCTGAGGGTATCATATGTAAATTCAGAGACACACTGCAATTGAAGTGGCTCCAGTTCCTCAAAGAGCCACTGGAGAGTGACTATCTTCTGTACATCATGCAACTTAATGCCAGTATCCTGGCAGTAGTCATTCTATAGCTGTTCACTGTACCATCTGTAATTGCAACATCAGCATATATGTTGCAGGGGGAGGGTGATATGGTCTATTGCTAATCCCCGACTCACTCCAATGTGACACACACACACACACACACACACACACAAAAACACACACACACACACACGCAAAAGTGTAGGCAGCAAAAATGTAACAAAAGACATGTTGTCGCACAAGTTATCATTGAGCAGACTATTGTGGTGTTTAAGCAAGTGATTTCACTGCCTTGACCTCTCTGGGAGCATGTCATGACTCCCCAGGGTGCAACCTACAATTCTTGTAATCTTGTTTGCTGCATAATTTCATGAGGGTACAATATGCACCAACAAAGCACAACTGAAGAGGTGGAATAAAGGGAGGAGGAAGAGATAGAGATGAGAAAATCAACACAGCCTCTTGATGGGAAATTACAGAGTTTGACTCATCCAGCTTTTGTACCAGTGAACATAATTCCATTCAACAATTACCTTCCCTTTGTCACTGACCATTACCACCAGAAGTATCCTTTTGGCCACAATGCTGAAATAAAGTCTGTAACACAAATATTCTGAACAAACTTTATAAATCAAGTGATCCAATGTTCTGTACAGTAATAGTTTAACCACCCATGTGCATTCCCTAAGTGCCTTGTTGCTATGCCTCCATCTTTCCTAGTACTCCCACACAGTTCCTATCCCTGTGATTACAGCATGGCTGGGGGAAGACAGATAGAGGAGGCTAGCCTTGTAGGACAACTTTGAGCGTTGCTAGGCCTAGGCAGTCTGGCTTTGGCTCTGTGAGGCAGCAATCCTGCCTGCGTGGCTGACAAGCAATGGGAAGGGCACTGAAGAAGCAGTGGGATTGGAGGACAATGCAGTCTCCTTGAGATGTTACTGGGCAGATTTGTGCCCCATAGAGCCAATCCAGCTCCCCTGGAGAGGGAATGTCAACGATACTAGTGACGTGTTGAATCACAGCTTATTGTTAGACTGTTCTGACTCCCTGCAAACTCCTTTGAACGCTGGTGTCTCGGCAGCAGCAGTCTGAGTTTGCAGCATAGCAACATGCAGCACTTCCATGGTAACAAGATGAGCTAACAGTACAAGCCTCCTGAAGAACACAGGGTAGAATCTGCTTAGGCTGGTATGGAAGCTGGGCATCAGATGCTACATCATGTTTTGTTTGCAAATGGTATAATCGAGCAAACACTTGTTTATGTAAGTTAAGTCAATAAACTTTTATCTGATGCAATGTTATGATTCCTACTTTATTCAGTGAATGTTTTTGGAGCAAGTTTCATATTGCCTGTTACTATCTGTGACAGTGTTTCTCCTGAATCTCCAGGGATAACAATAAATTGGCTGCCATACCAGACAAAATTGGAAATGCTTTCATTCTTAAACAGAAAATTTCTACAACCTAACTTATTTCATCAATAAAGGTAGAAGAATGTATTGGTTTGTCATAAGCTTTACTCATTAGCACATTCAGTCGGACAATGTGCAACTGTACCCTTACTTGCAGTTATCCTTTTCCACTTCCAACTTTCAGCCGATAAATGGCCTTCCCCTGAATCAGACTTAGCTTCTGGTCTTTGTCTTTTATATACATGAGGAAATGGAAAATGTGGGCACAGTTACAATGTTTAAAAGACACTTGGATAAATACAAGAAATGTTTGGAGGGATATGGGCCAGGAGCAGGCAGGTGGGACTAGTTTAGTTTTAGATTATGTTCAGCATGGACTGCTTGGACTGAAGGGTCTGTTTCCATGCTGTATGACCCTATGAGGAATACCTATGTCTTCTTATGACATTTTTCTCACCACAATCAGGTTTCTTTTGACTATTGAAGCCCCTATCTGTCTAATGCCTACAGATTAACCTTTGTCAACTGCATTAAGGCACTAAGAGATACATTTGTTTCTCTGTGAATGTCCAAACTAGGGCCTGTTACTAACATGCTTGTGAGTCAATTCATTACCATGTGTTTCTACAGCAACCTGTATCTTTCTTCATCCAGAAAGGAACATGTTCCTGCAGAGATATTATTATTAAATTCTCCCACCAGAAACTTATGCCTAACGTTTTCAAAATCTTGTTCAACCTCCGTTGATCGACAAGATCTACCAAGCATCATTTCTTTCTGTCTAACAAATTTCACAACAAGTTGACTATTTTCATTTTGAGTTCTGAACTTCTGTACGTCGGCTTCTCGTACTAATTTATAGACTTTGGAAACAACATTCTTCACGCAGTCATAGTCATCTAATTTGCTCTTCTGAGTGACATGAGTGCATTTCCAAAGATTTTCCTACAAAAATCCTCAATGGCAACACAGTCCAATCATCTTGGGGTCTTTTCAGTTTTGCAGCAACTTTCTTCATTGTAACAAAGGAACGTTCTACAGTTTCTTCATTAAATTTACACATCAAATGAATCCCACTTGCCAGATCAAAAGCACGAGCACCTGACTCAGGGTAACCCTCACCTGTTCTTTCCAATGCATGGTCTTTAAACTTGTTTGTTTTCAATTCCCTCTCTCCTTCCTTACCTAGAATCCCTACAAGCAGGCCATTTGGCCCATTGAGTCCACACCAACATTCCAAAGAGCATCCCCCACGCCCCCCCCGCCCCCGCCACTGTCCCTGTAATCCAGCATTTTCCATGGCTGATCCAGCTAGCCTGCACATTCCTGGAACTATGGGTAACTTAGCATGGCCAATCCACCTAAGCTGCCCATCTTTGGACTGTGGGAGGAAACTGGAGCACCCAGAGCAAACCCATGCCGACACAGGAAGAATGTGCAAACTCCACACAGACAGTCACCCGAAGCTGGGATCAAACCTGGGTCCATGGTGCTGTAAGCCAGCAGTGTTCACCACTGAGCCACTGTGCTGCCCACCTTCTTTTCTCTCTTTCTAATTCTAACACAAGGCTTTGCTTATTTGACCTGAACCACCCCTTTCTCTCATTAGTGAGCTGGATGGGTCTTTGTGACAATTAGTGAGAACTATATGGTCACTATTGCTGAAATTTGCTTTTATTCCACAGTTAATTAATTGAATTTAAATCCCTTTAACTGCCATGATGGCATTAGAGCTCATGTTTGCCAGAGCATTGGTCTGAGCCTCTGGATTAATACTGAATTACCATCTCCACTTACACACAGATACAAGCATTCACGTCAAATCCCAGAAAAATGGGGTGTGCTATTTGACCTCCACTATGTGGGGTTTCTCCCTTCCCATTCAATTCTTTGTCCCTTAAATCATATTCACAAACGACTGTATTCCATTTGAAGTGCCTGGACACACTTACCACGAACAAGATGCATGTATTTGAACCCTTCTCACTCAGGTCACAACAGTACTGATGGCAAAGAATCCCCAGAAATCCTCTTCTCTCACTCCTTTAGATTATCTGGTGGCCTCTGGCAACACAGAAGCAGCAGTAAGCAAAGGATCTCAATCAATGCACAAACCCTTGCCCTTTAACCTTGCTCTTCAGCATTTGTTCTTTCCAATACTATAAAACAAATAATTACACAGGCTTTGCTTTGTTCTCTGGAACCTGCTTCAACACCACGATCTGTTCACGGTCTGTCATGAGTAAATCTCCATTGACAGAGAATCCTGCTTCTTTCGCCTTTACATGAATTCTCAGTGTGTTCTGAACTATCTATCAAAGATACATTGAAAAAGCACAGCAGCACTGTAATTAGCTTTCTATTTATCCTTTGCTTCTTAGCTTTTCATCCCAGTGGCAATTTCAGGCCACGTGGATATATCCTGGAACCTAATGATACCACAACTAGGAAACCAATTAACCTTATTTTCGAATACTCCAAAGCCCCTGTTATTAAGGAGACATCATGCAAAAGAAAACACCGTATTTTTCCTAAGGTTTGTTCCAAAGTAAAACATTGTCTGGTAAATTTCTTTCTCTTGGCATTGTGGGGATTTTGCTTATAAAAACAAAAGTTATTGGTCTGTGCAGGGATCATGTAATTGCAGTCCACTGGAATCCTTATCGGAATCCCCTGCAGTAGAAGCCGTCTGTGACCTTGCCCTTCAGAGATTCTGTGCTATCCTGTTTCCCTGTTCAGATCACTCGTGGCTGGTTGCACATCAGATTCAAACCACACCACACTGCAATTATTTAAATTAAACACAGTTACAGTGCCTAAGCTGGTGACTTTGAGAGTGAGAGATAGGGTTTGTTCATTGTCGCTATCATTAGAATGTAAGACCGTAAGAAATAGGAGTAGGACTGGCCATTCAGCCCTTCAAGCCTGCCCTGCCTTTGAACAAGATTATTCTTGATTTGTCCCAGGCCCTAAATCCTCTTTAGTGCCAGCTTATTAGGGCACTTGATATCCCAATATTTCAAAGGTCTATTTCCTCTTTAAATACTTTCACTGATCTAGCCTCCTCAATTCTCTGAGGTAGAGAATTCAAGACATTCACTACTCTCTAGGAGAAGAAATTCCTTCATACCTCAGTTTTAAATGAGTGTTCTCTTATTCTGAAACTACATTCCCTAGTTTGAGATTATCTCATGACCTGAAACCTGTTCTCAACATTTACCCCATCAAGCCCTTTCAGTATCTAGTATGTTTCATTAAGATCACCCTTAATTCTTCTAAAACCTAATAAATAAAGGCCTAATTTGTTGAGTTGTTCTTGATATGTCAACCTTACATCCCAGAACTCAGCCTAGGGAATCTCTTTTGGATTGCCTCCAATGTCAGCATATCCCTTGCTCAAATATAGGGACCAGAACTGTACTCAGTACTCCAGTTGTGGTCTCACCAACACTATATACAGTTGTAAGAAAATTTCTCTATTTTAAATTCCAACCCCTATCATTAAAGGGCAAAATTCCATTTGCTTTCTTAATTACTTGTTACTTTTGCACGATCGCATTTTATGTTTCATACAAGAGAACACACAGATCCCTCTGCACTGCACATTTTTGGAGTCTCTCTCCATTTAAATAATTGTGCGCCTCTTGATCCTTTCTACTAAAGTGTATGACCTCACATTTTCCGACATTAAACTCCATCTGCAAAGCTTTTTCCCAATCACTCAATCTGTCTAGATTCACTTGTAGATTCCCTATGTCTTCATCACAACATGCCCTCCCACTTACTTTTGTATCATCAACAATTGTGGATACCTGACAACCTGCCCTTTCCTCCAAGTCATGAAGAGATCATAAACAATTGAGGCCCTAGGACTTATCTTTGTGGTACTCCACTAATTACAACTTTCCAACCCGAAAAAGACCCATTAATCATAACTCTTTTATCTCTGTGTTAACCAGTCTTCAATCCACATCAATAAGTTACCCCCAATGCCTTGAGCTCCTAACTTGTGCGATAACATTTTATATAGCACCTTAGCAGATGCCTTCTGGAAATCCAATTACATGATATCTACTGATATCAAATCTGCAAGTTATATCCTCAAAGAAGTTTAGCAAATTTGACAAACATAATTCCCCTTTCAGAAACCGACATTGACTCTGTGCAATGGGTTAAGCTTTTCTAAATGTCCTGCTCTTTCATCTTTAATAACGGACACTGTAGTATTTTCCAAATAACAGATGTTAGGCTAATTGGCTTGTGGTTTGTTCATTTTTATTCCCCTCCTTCCATGGGAACAGGGTATCACATAAGCAGCATTCCAATCTGCTGGAACCCTTCTAAATTTCAGTGAGTTCTGGAATATTCCACTATCTCTGCAGCCACTTCCTTTCAAATCACTTGAATGTAGACCATCAGGTCTTGGTGCCTTGTTTTCCTTTAGTTCATTAGTTTGTCAAATATTTAGTCCCTCTTAATAAATATAATTGAAAGACCTTCATGCTTATCTGATATCATTGGGATGTTTGTGGTATCCTTCTCAGTGAAGAACAATGCTAAATCTTGGTTTAAATTACTTGCCATTTCAATGTCCTTGTTATCAATTCCCTTGTAGCATCCTCCAATGATCCTACACTTAGCTATTCTTGCTCTTTTTGAATGCTTGTGGAAGGTCCTTGTCTTTTTTTTACATATTTCTTGCCAAATTTATTTCGTATTGAATTTTCTCCCTCTTTATTAGCTTTTTAGTCATCTCCTATTAGTTCCTAAACAAAAATCCCAATCCTCTAGCCTACCACTAGATTTTGCTGCTTTGTATGCTTTAATTTTTGATTGGATATGCTCCTTAACCACCTTTTGTTAGCCGTGGTTGGTTCATTCTTCTCATCGAGTCCTTCTTTTTGATCAGAATGAATTCTGCTGAGCAGCTTGAAACATCTGCTTAAATGTCTGCCGTTTCTCATCTGTCACTGCTCATTAGATAATTTTCCCAGTCCAATTTAGATTCATTCCTCTGTAATTGCTTCCATTTAATATGAGGACATTGGTTTGATTCAGGTGTTGCTCTCTCTCAAGCTGAGTTCTGCCATGTTGTGATCGCTAATCCCTAGAACATCCTGAACCATAAGATCGCTGAAGAATCCTACCACATTAATCTGACTGTACAGATCCACAGATCCCTGAAGGTGGCATCACAGGTGGATAAGGTGGTCAAGAAGGCATATAGCACGCTTGCCTTCATCAGCTGGGGCATCGAATATAAAATTTTGCAAGTTATGCTATAACTTTAGTTCGGCCACATTTGGAATACTGTGTACAGCTCTAGGCGCCACATTAACAGAAGGACATGGATGCTTTGGAGAGGGTGCACAGGTGGTTTACCAGGATGTTGCCTAGTTGGAGGGTTTTAGTTATGAGGAGAGGCTGGATAAACTCTGGAACATAAACAGAAGTTGCTGGAAAAGCTCAGCTGGTCTGGCAGCATCTGTGAAGAAAAGAACTCTGAGGAAGAGTCACCAGATCTGAAACATTAACTCTGATAATTTCTTCCCAGATACTGCCAGACCAGCTGAGCTTTTCCAGCAACTTCTGTTTATGTTCCTGATTTACAGCATTCACAGTTCTTTCAGTTATTATTTGGATAAACTCGGATTGTTTTCACTGAAAAGACGAAGGCTGATGGATGACCTGATAGAGGTCTACAAAATTTTGAGAGGTGTAGGGAGGGTGGATAGTTAGAGGCTTTTTCCCAGGGTGGAAAGGTCAACTACAACAAGGCACAGATTCAAGGTGAGAGCGGGAAAGTTTAGGGAAGAAGTGCAGGGAAAATGTTTCACACAGAGGATGGTGGGTGTCTGGAACACACTACTAGTGGACATGGTGGAGGCAGGCATTTTAGCAACATTTAAATTTATCTTGACAGACACATGTCTAGGAGGCAAACAGAGGGATAGAAACTGTGTATAGCCAATAAGTAGCGGGTCTAAACATGGATTAGGAATTGGCGCAGGCTAGGTGGGCCAAAGGTCCTGTTCCTGTGCTACATTGAATTGTATAATTGTATTGTATTACTAGACCTAAAATGATTGGTTCCAAGGTAGGTTCTGCAATGTTCTGCTCTAATAAACAATCCTTGGTACACTCAGCACCATCTTTCCTTTGCATTTCTTGCTTCCACATCACTTCAGAATGATGCCAGATTGGCACTTTTTAGGTGCCTGGATGGTAAAAGGGATAAGGATGCATTTGCTTGGAGTTGAAGGGGGAAAATAAAAGATGCACCCTTAAATCAGCTGCAGCCTGAATATCAGAATGAATTGTGTGATGAGTGTGCAGTGAGGTGTGAGAAGGAGGATTAGAAATGAATTTAGCACCATCATTGAGCAAGATCTCAGGCATGGTTACAACACTGCTGGAGAGGTTCATCTTCTCTTCTGGCTGAAGAGAAGCATAAGGCCACTTTTGACTGAGTGTGGCTTCAAGAAGCCCTAACAAAACTGGAATCCATGGGTATCAGGGGACAAACTCTCCACTGGTTGAAGTCCTACCTGGCACAGAGGAAGATGGTCATGGTTGTTGGAGGTCAGTCATCTCAGCTTCAGAACATCTCTGCAGGAGTTCCTCAGGGTAGTCCAACCAGCTTCAGCTGCTTCATCAATGACCTCTCCTCCAGCATAAGGTCAGAAATGGAGATGTTTGCTGATGATTGCAAAATGTTCAGCACCATTCGTGACTCCTCAGATACTAAAGCAGTCTATGTTTAAATGCAATAAAATCTGGACAATATCCAGGCTTAGGCTGATAAGTGGCAAATTATTATTGAGTTACACAAATACCAGGCAATGACCGTCACCAATAACAGAAAATCAAACAACCACCCCTTGACATTCAATGGTCTTATCATCCCTGAATGCCCCATTATCAACGTCCAGGGAGTTACCATTGATAGAAAGTTAACTGAACTTGCTACATAAAGGAGGTGATGGCCTAATGGCATTATCACTGGACTATTAATCCAGATTCCCAGATAATGTTCTGGGGACCCGTGTTTGAATCCCGCCATAGCAAATGATGGAATTTGAATTCAATAAATATCTGGAATTAAGAATCTAATGATGACCATGAATCCATTGTTGATTGTCGGAAAAACCCATCTGGTTCACTAATGTCTTTTAGGGAAGGAAACTGCCATCCTTACCTGGTCTGGCCTACATGTGACTCCAGACCCACAGCAATGTGGTTGATTCTGAACTGCCCACTAGGCAATTAGGGATGGGCAATAAATGCTGCCTAGCCAGTGATGCCCTCATCTTGTGAATGAATAAAAAATATATAAATAAATGCTGTGGTTACAAGAGCTGGTCAGAGGCTAGAAAAATGCAGCAAGTAACTCACCTCCTGACTCACCAAAGCCTGTCCACCATCTACAAGGCACAAATTAGGGGTGTAGAATAGAATAGAAAGCAATTTGTTGTCACTCGTATTTATTAAAATACAGTGAGTTGTGTATATGTAGCCACAATTCGGAGCCGTTTTTAAAAGAAATAATCGAGACAAAGTTAATGCAAAGTTTATCGTTTGTTCCCTCCAGGCTCCTGGGTTTCTGGAGGGATTATGGGACACCACTGCTGAAGCCACCCCCTGAGGCTGCTACATCAAGGATTTCCAGACTGGAGTCACCCCACACTGCCACCATCAAAACCGACACCATTGCTACTGCATCACTGTCATAGGAAAGAGGAACAGAGCGGAGCCACCGAATTGCTAATGCTGCAGCTGATGCTCAAGTTGTCGCCACTTCAGTCGCCGCCTGAAGCTGCAACATTGCTGCCACAGCCACAAGGAACAGACTGGAACCACTGTGCATCCACCACTATCGTCACCACTGAACACGAGTCATCTAGACTCAAAACGTTAGCTTGTTAGCTCACTCCATGGATACTGCCTGACCCACTGTAATTTCCAGCACTTTTTGTTTTCAGTACAGATTCCAGCATCTGCAGTAACTTGCTCCTGCAGTTTTTTTTTTATTGGTTTGGTGCATTTTTCTGACCATGGTAATAGTTTTGGCTGCACATGAAACATGTTGTTGGTCTGCCATAATGCCTTCATGCATAAATCCATTCTCGAACAATGCTTCAATGATTTAGCCTTTTTTTGTATGTCCATCAGAAAGGACTCAATTGGTATAGAGGCGATGACCAATTCAATGCACCTGTCTTTGGAAATGTCACATTCATAACCTTTGCTGTAATACCTTCAACAAACTGGTCAATAGGCTCTTGTTTGAATGATATGAGTGAGAAGCTGTTAATACAGAAATTAATTCTCATCTTGAAGTGGCCTTCAAGAACCATTTGGATCTTTTCTGGATCTTTCTGATCATCCATGAGCAAACTTCATATGTTAATTAAGTGAAGCTCCTCTTTTCCAATGGAAAGCAAGCTTTTTATAGTTCTTTCAACCATCTATTGCTTGATCTGTATAATTGCTTAAATAGCTGAAATTCAGTAAGGGTATTTCTGAATATCCAGTTCATTTTCCTCCCAAAAAATGTTGTACCAATGCACTATAGGTTGTGCATCCCTGACTTTGTCTGTGTAAATTAAAACTGTGTTATATACCAGATTAAAACCCCTTCAAATGCATCAAGGAGATAGCCTAGACCCTAACTTTTATCTTAATTAAAGGCAAGTGTAAGGTGCTGTGTTACAGATGTACTTCAATTGGTTACACTGCTCAGCTTTAAACAAAAAACACTTTATTCTTACTCTACAGTTAAAATATAAACAAAACAGTGAGGAATTGGTATAACTTTAACTCTATTGGAAAACGTAACAGAATAATTGATTATTTAACTACTAAATTGTAACTGTTCCAATCTAGTAACGACCCATAAATATACCCTTTGCAATAGATTGTATCACATGTAATGTTTCTCCAGTCCAGGAGGAAAGAACACCAAGAAAAAATTCTGGCAGAGTGGGAGAACTCAAGCATTTTGCTGTAGCAGGGAGAGAAATATGGCAGCTGCAAAACCTCAATACCTACTGAAACCTAAACTAAAACTCTGGTTCTGTGGAAGCCTGACTCCACAGATTCATGCTGCTTCTATTGTCTCACAAGCTGTTTACTTTATTGGCTTGGAACAGACCAGTCGTCTCCTCTGTCTCAACCTCTTCTCATAAAATAAAGGTCAAAATACATCTCTTAAGGCTATAGTATCATTGCAACTGCTCCTACTTTAAGAATAAAGTCTTTTCACAATTTTATTGTAACTGTCCACTTGTCTATCAACTGTCAGTGTAATGTCCTGCACTGACCTTGTGTCCCAGTTCAAGAGTACACTTTAGCTTTTTTATATAATCTTATTTTACTTTTAATTAAAGCATTCTTAGAAATTTCTTTTGTTTTCAAAGAAGTCACATTCTAATAAATAAGAAATTAGCTCTCTTTTCTTGACTCATGCTTTGTCAACAAATTTATACAAATTCATGCACTCTCAGAAATTGATGCTGTAGAATGGTGAGAAATTCTTCTTTTGTTCAACTTCCCTATTTTCCAAAGATGTTTTCTGACTAGTCTTCAGTTAGTATTCCAAATATTGACCACTAATCTATTTGTGTCTTTTCCAGTTAACCACTGCTGTGACCATGGTATGACTTTGCCTCCAAAAGGGTATTTTACCTGATGCAGATACACTTATGTCCCATAATATAAAAGATGGCATTGAATATTGTAGTATTGAAGAACCAAACAGATATTTTTACAACTAACTATTACGAACATTACATTGCTCAGACATATGAATGTCTAACCGAATGAGTTTGTAGACTTGCTCACTGAGCTGGTGTGTTTGGTTGCAGACGTTTTGTCACCCTGCTAGGTAACATTGTCAGTGCGCCTCCAGTGAAGCATTGGTGTTCTGTCCCGCGTGTTGTTTATATGCCTTGGTTTGCTGGGATGGTTGGTACTACCTCCGGTTCTGTTTTTCAGTGGTTTGTATATTGGGTCCAGTTCAATGCATTTGTTGATGGAGTTCCGGATGGAATGCCAGGCCTCCAGGAATTCCCTGGCATGTCTCTGTTTGGCTTGTGCTATTATGGATGTGTTGTCCCAGTTGAATTCGTGTCCTTCTTTGTCCGTGTGTATTGAGACCAGTGAGAATTGGTCGTGTCTCTTGGTGCCTAGTTGGTGTTCGTGTATCCTCATTGTCAGTTTTCTTCCAGTTTGGCTTATGTAATGTTTCGCACATGAAGCTGCGTCAGGACATTATGCAAACGAGCCACAACACACTGCAGCAGCCCAGATTGCGCAAAGCAATTATACGGAGTTTTTAAAGGGGAATGGATACCAAAAAGCACAATCCATCATTACCTCCGTGACAGACCACAACAAGAAGACACAACGCGACCAGACTCATTAATCTCTCTACCGTACATCAGAGACGTATCAGAGATGACCACAAGACTACTTAGACCCCTAGGTATCAGGGTAGACTACAAACCAACAACACTACCCTGCGACAGCTGCTGATGAACATAAAGGACTCCATACCCACAACCAATAAAACTAATGTAATTTACAAAATACCATGCAAGGACTGTGAGAAACATTACACAGGCCAAATTGGAAGAAAACTGACAATGAGGATATACTAACACCAATTAGCCACCAAGAGACACAACCAATTCTCACTGGTCTCAATACACATGGCCAAAGAAGGACACAAATTCGATTGGGACAACACATCCATAATAGCACAAGCTAAACAGAGACATGCCAGGGAATTCCTGCAGGCCTGGCATGGAACTCTGTCAACAAACACATTGAACTGGACTCGATATACAAACCACTGAGAAACAGAATCGGAAGTAATAACAACTAGCAAACCAAGGCTTATAAATAACAAGTGGGACAGAACACCAATGCTTTACTGGAGACGCACTGACGATATTACCTAGCAGGGTGATGAAATGTCTACAATCAAACACATTGGCTTGGCGAGCAAGTCTACAACTTCATCCACAACCCGAGCTACAAATCTTCTCAAAAACTTTAAATATCTGAGCTACTATTAAATTATTAGATTTCAACAAGAATGTTTCTAGCAGAGTCATGCTTCATGTGATCTGAAGTAAGGTGGAGTATGAGACTTTTGTATATGAAAGTCACATATTGTGACACAGTGATGATATGAGCATGTCTCTTAAAGGCACACTGACTTACTGACTGAAAGACAAAAAACATAACGTAGGTAAACATTTTCAATTGCCAATTCTTTTCGGTGCTCTAGTGTTATGGCTCAACCAGGGTTCCCCAATTCATTACAATTCCAGATGGGTTACCCAAACAGTGAAGGTTCTGAGGGAGGAGAGGTGAATTGGTTCCCCTTCATTTTTCATTCTTTCTCTCGATTGGTTTCAACAAGATTAGCTTAAAAAGGACCCTTTCTCTTCTGGATACTGCTCTCCCTGACCAAAATGAACACATGTTTTACAAAGAGCCAATTTAACCAGCCCTTCTTGAATTATCAAAAAGAGTGAGTTTATTAATTACTAAATATGAGATAATTAGTAATACAACACGTACACAGTTTAGAAAACAAAAGATGAGTCCAAAAAGAAAGATATACAGAGAGTATTCACAAAGAGCAGAGTATTGAATGGTGTAGCTTTGTATTGAAGGGTGTCAGTAACATTGATGTTGAACTTTGAATAGTCAATTTTTGAGATTCTTGGTTTTGTAGGACAGTGTACCACATTATTGGGCAAGGCTATGTGGTAGACCTGGTACTCGGGGATATTAGTAGTTAAATAAAAGGGTTGGATGGGATTATGGGGAGAAGCCAACCTGATTGGGGATTTACAGGGATTACTATGCAGAAAGAAACAAGAAGTTTAGGGGGTGCACTGAGATTAATAGGCAGAGCCTGCAAATCACTCTCATGAGCACAATCTGGAAAGATGGTGATCTTTAACCAAATCTAAAATGTACAATAAACATAAATAAACGGCTTCCAGCACACACACAGTTTGTGGAATAAAGTTGTCTTGTCTTTGGGAGTAGGATCCACTTGAAGGCAATGTGAGGTCCATCCAGGGGCAATTGCATTAATCAGACACTCACTGATTTAAGATTAAGGAGACCTGTAATCATCAATTCTGCATGTGCATCTCATTCATTTACAAACTATGCAGATTACAAATCCTGGCTACAAGCCATCCTGACCATGAAATTGATCATTGCAAAGTAATATGAGTAATCTCTGTGAGGCAAAAGGGATTGTGGAAGTCTCACTTGTGGTCAACAATTCCCAAACACATCGCAAGCTCTCACAGGGCTTCAGAAAGCTGCAGTACTTCTTTCTTCTCACCTGGAATTGTTAGTACGTCAGAACATGCTGTTGTATGAAATGCCGCCATTCTTGGGTGATCAGGGTGCTGGGGATGGGGTCAAGGTTTAGTAATGAATAAGGAATCATAGAATTTCTAAAGGGCAGAAAGAGGTCATTCAGCCCACCAGATCTGCACCGACCCTCTGAAGAGCATCAGACCAATCCACCCAGACCAATCCCCAATCCCACCTCCGTAACCCTGCCTGGGGTTTTTACCATGGCTCATCCACCTATCCTGCACATCCCTGGACACTATGCAGCAATTTAGCATGGCCTATCCACCCATCCTGCAGATCTTTACAATGTTCGAGGAAACCCACATAGACATGGAGAAAACCTGCAAACCTCACACAGATAGTCATTTAAGGCTGGAATCAAACCAGGGTCCCAGGTGCTGTGAGACAGCGGTGCTAACTATTGAGTCACCGTACTGTCTCTATCTAAGCAAGAACTGAATCGCACTGTCTCTCACTACATTGTTTTTCTCATCATCTCAGAATACAGCATTCAGTGTAAAAGCAAATTAGTAAAATAACTACTCCCAAAGAACTGGAAGATATCTACAGATGTTGCAACTAGTGAAGATATCAATCAACAGTTAAACACTAGTGGTTCAACAAATTATGTCTGAAGAATGGTAAGAACTTATAAACCGCATATCATTTATTCTTTCTATCTATACTTGACACACTCTCCTCTTTAAATCTATTACCTGTGTTTGTGTATGTGTTTGATTTTGTTTCTTATTATTTTACTTGAGGTGAGTAGGTAACACAACTCCCCTTTTCTTTTAGTAAAGAAACCTTCCTAATCAGCTCCTTAATTTTGATCTCATTGACTACATCTTTAATTAAAGTTGAATTGCTATGCACCAGAAGAAATAAAAACTGTCAGTTGTAAATGACTTAGACATAATTTTACCCCTTCTGCTCAGGTGTGAAGCCACCGTATAGTGCCCTTGGTGTCAAACTCCAGTCACATAAATACACAAACAAGTTTGCATACTGCCTGCTTGGAAGGGATTGACCAACAACAGAAATTGCTGGAGGAACTCAGCAACTTTGGTACCATCTATGGAGAGAAAAATGTGTCAGTACTTTGAGTGCAGTCACCCTTCATCACTAAGGTCACTGGACTTGAAATGTTTTTCTCTTCACACATGCTGCCATACCTGTTGAGTTTCTTCAGCAATTTCTGTTTCAGATTTCCAGTATCGGAATTTCTTTTACTGGAAGGAATGGATACAGTTTCATCATGCATTGCATTTCCCATGCTCATTTTTGAAGATTATCTACCTATCCTGAGACCCTCCTCCTCTCTATATCCAGCCGACACACTTATACCTGCTAACAAGGAAGCAGCAATAAAAAGCCATAGGCTAACTATCACATTTCATAAACAAGGAAATACAATACTGTAAATGATACTGGCAATAAACGCATAACTCACAATGAATGGAATAAAAGCAAGTTACTTTATTTCATGCAATTTGCAGCCTTTATAGACTGAGACTGACATGAAGATTATGAACACATGGCTTGTGCATTCTGGCAGACTCAAAAAAAACCAGGGAAGCTTGCATTATTAAGCTAGTCTTCTGCACTGAAGCTCTGGTAAGCTGTTTAGTTCAATAGTAATTTGGCAATCTATGAATAAAAGTATAAATTCTGTCCTGTATTTTGCAAGCATTACTAATATCCACAAAAACTAGCATTGTCATCATTAAATATTCAGGTTGAGCTCCAATAATGTCATCTGGACTTAATCTGCTATTTTACCTTGAAGTGAGTTGAAGAGTAGGAGTGGTATCTCTGTCAAATTAAATCTACTGAGCACCAAATTCAGTGCCAGAAAGGGTTCAGCAAGGAGAGATTTTGATTTCTTTTTCATGTTTCTTGATAGGCCTGGAGGGAAACATTGAACTATCCTAACCCCCAGACTTTACCAAATAGCAGTATGGATGTAGAACCTGCGTCAGGGAGCTATTTAAGTGAGTGGCACAGATGCATTTTGAGGGGGAAGCTGGATAACAGCATGAGGCACAAGATAATAGAGGGTTACAATGGTAGCTATGCTTGAGCGGGAGTCTGATCTTATGTATGTAAATGATGCCTCAGAGCCAAAATCAGTTTGGCCTCAGAATCTGAACATGTCACTCACTCTGGTGCCTGCACACGCCCAATTCTTGAGTTAAAATTGGGCCTTGTTTTTCAAAATCCTATCATGCATGATGCAACCTCTATAGAGTAATCCAGTGTCATACTTTTGAAAGGACATTATAGCCTTGCTTTCCCAATTGAAAGCATAACAGCCTTGAATTTCTTTTGCCACACTTATGGCAGAAAATCCCAATGAAGTTTTTACAACACACAAAAAAAGAAACTTTTGAGCCTTGAGTTTCATCCTTACGTTTCTTCCTTGCCCCACACAAATCTTCTTATCCACAGTGAACTTGCCCCTCACTCTATCCCGACATCCCGTAATCGCATCATATTTACTAACCCAGAGCCACACTATCTATCTGCCTGTGACAACCAATTTCCTGGCCTCCCCTGAACATCAGGTTATGTATGCGCTGATTCTATGGAGATGATGCTTACTGATCAATCTGGCATGTATCCCTCCAATAAGTGAGCTCTTTTAAAATCTAATTTGGATTGATGGCAACTGCATCATCCTTACTGACCAATCAGAAGTGACTTATCATTGCTCAGTGACAAAGTGCTCAGCTGTTGTTATGGAAACTGTAGTGGATGTTGGTTGACCGCTGATTCTGAACCAGGAAAATTATCAATTGGCATCTCAATTGCATTGGGATACAGCACAGAGCCAGCCCATGTTGCCACCGATGCTCCACTCAAACATCCAGCCATCTTCCCTTGACTGAAGCTATCATTATAACCCTCTATTCCATTCTTCCTCATGTGCTTATCTAGCTTCTCCTCAAAATGCATCTATACTATTTCATTTCAAAAACTCCCTGTGGTTATTCAGTCACACCATTCTTTGTGTAGAGAGATCCCTTCTGAATTGCCTATTGATCATCTATACCTATCAATTTCTGGTATCATCCTCATACATCTTCTCTGCATCCTCTCCAGTACCTTGTATCCTTTCAATAATGACAAAAACAGCTAAATAATCTACAGTGAACAGTGTAAAATTTCTGTAGTGAACGTTTACACTCTGTTATTAATTTAATTTGGAAACTTGGATTCCAAAGTTGAGGTAAATGGATTTTGATTTTAATTCTGTGAGGGTTACATTTTTTTTTAAAAAGGGCAGGGAGTTATTTTGAACAGTACTTCCAGGAAAGCATGTGACTTAACCTAATGAATATATAAACCAGCTGGGAACATAATTACTTAAGTGCTTATAATGCTGAAAATTTAGGACCCAGAGAGAGACAGATGACCAGGGGCCACTGAAAAGTTCCACTTAGAAAGAAAAAAAAATCCATACCAGCAGAAGGGCAGTTTATGTTCTAGCTGTGTCCTGATCATCAGAGCTTGAAAAAAGGGTCTTAAACTATTTCAGCAGTCCAAGCAGATAGGAAAAAACCCTAGCTTTTTTTTACAGCTCAGTGAAGGAATACGAATACCTGTGTTTTTATGTTTCGGGAGAGCTGGAGAGAATCACAACTGATGAATGTGCTGAAAAGTCACTAAATGTTCCTTGCAAGCTGTTCAAATGACTAAGAAAATAGAAGGTGATGCCAGGAGTACTACTTCACAGGGGTGTTTATAAAGAATAATACTGAGAAAAAGGGTTGAATTTCTTTTTAAAAAACTGAAAGAACAGCGAATGCTGGAAATCAAAAACAAGAACACAAATTGTTGGAAATTTTTTGCAGCCTAGCAGCATCTGTGGAGAGAAATCAGAGTCAACGTTTCACGTCCAGTGACTCTTCTTCAGAACTGAATTTCTTTTTGTTGCTTATGATATTATCTTTCTGGACCATTGTATATAGCATTTTGCAATTTTGTGTAATACATTGTACTGTATTTTACCAAGTGTAAACTGTGTAATTTTGTAAAAGTGCATTGATAGTTTTAGAATCATAGAATGCAGAAGAGATCCTCAGGCCTACTGAGTCTGCACTGACAAAAACTACTTTACATCTACACTTGTCCCACAATCCAGCACTTGTCCCATAGCCTTGAATGTTATGACATTTCAAGTGCTCATCCAAGTACTTTTTAAAGGTTGTGACTTTTCCTGCCTCAACTACACTCCCAAGTAGTGCATTCCAGATTGCCACCACCATCTGTGTGAAAAAGGTTTTCCTCAAAACCCTTTTAAACCTCCTGACCTTCATCTTAAAATTATGCTCCTTGTTATTGACCCTTGTTATTGGGAACAGCTGCTTCCTATCCAAGCATCTCTTAATCTTGTACCCCTCAATTGGGTCCCCTCTCAGCATTCTCTGCTCCATAGAAAACAACCCAAGTTTATCCAGCCTCCCTTCAGGGCTGAATTGATTTGACAGTTTGAGTGAAAGAGAGAGGCTGAATAGGCTGTATCTTTTTTTTCCCTAGAGCATTGGAGGCTGAGCTTTATAAAATCATGAGGGGTGTCGATAGGGTGAATAGCCAAGGTCTTTACCACAGGGTAGAGGAGTCCAAAACTAGAGGGCAAAGGTATAATGTGAGAGGGGAAAGATTTAAAAGGGACACGAGGGGCAACCTTTTCACTCGGAGGTTGGCATATGTATGTAATGAGCTGCCAGAAGAAGTGGTAGAGGCGGTTACAATTACAAGGTATCTGGATGAGTATATGAATAGGGAAAGTTTAGAGGGATGTGGACCAGATGCTGGCAAATGCGACTCGGTCAGATTGGGATGCCTGGTCGGCACGGACTAGTTGGACCGAAGTGTCTGTTTTCTTGCTGTATAACTCTATGATTCTATGCTCCATGCAGGCAGCATCTTGGTGAATCTCCTCTGTACCCACTCCAGTGCAATCACATGCTTCCTTTAATATGGTGACCACTGCATGTTCACTGTATGTTTAATGTCAGACCGTTATGGTAATAGGACTCAGAAATAAAACGGGTGGTCTATGAATCCAGTATTAACTCTGGAATCTGACTTGTTCAGTATCACCATCAGCTGAGATTATAACAGTTCTTATCTATGGATAAGTGTAATATGAAGGTAACCCAATGGCAAGAATGAGAGTAGAAGTTTTAGAGAGTTCTGAATCCTGTTATGTATCTCATGCTGATCATTTGAAAATGCTGACAGAAATGAGGAAATAATGTAGGTTTCACATCACAAGATCACCAAACCAGAGAGAAATCATTCTGGAAGTGTTATTATACAATTACAAAGTGTGAGAATGGGCACTGTGCTGCAATCAGTATCAAAAGGGCAGACAAGAAAGACTATCATTAGTGCTGACCACACTGAACTTTCTGCAGTCAGTCTTGATGTATATTCAGGGTGAGCTCCTGGACTGAGAGTGTATCTGATTAGTTAGTTATTCGGGGCAGGAAATGACAAAAATGTTTAAAAACCATATATCATCAACATAAATATTGCTATAGTATGGATAATAGATATAGATATACATAAGTAATGCTATAGTTCAGGTTGTCAAGTTACTGAAGAGATACAAAGATCCTGGAGAGGTTACGGGAAGATTTATATGGATGATACTGGAAATGCGTGGACAAAAAGATGAACAGGCTTGTTTTCTTCTTTTTCCTGCAAAATTAAGGCTGTTTTAAAAACATGAAAAGCTTTGATTCAGTGTTAACAGAGAAAATGTTTTCCCTTGTGGGGAAGTGCATAACTAATGGCCATCAGTGTAACATAGCCCCAAAACAACCTTCTCAGGAATTCAAAAGAAATCTCTTTCCTAAAAGAGTGGTGAAATAGGGAACTTTCTACTACAAACAGTGATTGAAGAGAATAATATGGATGGAAGGGTGGAATATGACAGGGGTTTGAGCGATGTGGACTATGACAAGATGTGTTGCAGAATTAGATGTGAGGTCCAGAGAGGCCCATCTTGATGTCTAGATCATTTCACTCCATCTTTTGTTCTTTTCACAAGTGTCTTGGCCAGATTCCCACTAGACCGTGGCGAGATACAATTGAAAGGGGTTAACGCTTGTTAAATACCTTGTTGCTGACATAATTCGGCTAATTAATATTCAGCCTGCCGCGTTACTAAATTTGCCAACCAAGCTTGATGTTAGCAAAACAGAGAAACCTGAGCTGGTAGCTGGTGGATTCAGCTCACTACTTGCGTTGAATGACTGCCATGCTGGGCACTGAGCAAAAATATCCAAGGACATGATCCATGGGCCACAGAGGTATACACACTTACTGAATGGATATTGGCATCTGGTATCTCCAAATCTATTGTGACCATCATGGAAGCTGTCCAGTACACTGGAGGACCGCTCTGGAAGCGCAAAATTGCATTGCAGTGTGCCCTTGGAACTAACATTGAAAGGCTGCTGCAGGGACACTTTGCACACAGGGACAGGCACTCAGCTCATGGACTGGATCAGGCTACATCTCAAAGGTGCTCACTTGCTTTCCTTTCACTCACTTGCCTTTGTGCATACCATCTGTGCCTTACCTTACCATGCTGTGCAATGGGGATGGGTCAAAATGGGCTGTTGGGATAACATAACGTAATAGGGGATGTGCTGGACATGGTGTGAGGGAGATGTAGCTGGTGATCAGGTGCGAAATAACTTCTCTGAGGCTGGTATCCCTTAAACAAATCACCCTTTACATGTGGAGAGTCGTTGACAACTCTCAGAGTGAACAGGATGTCTGACACTCCCGTTTTTATCTGTCAGCCAGGGCTCCCTGATTGGACCAGATTAACAGCCCCAATCTGGTAACTCATTCTATGAGGTTCACTTGGCTGACCTTTTGTAGCTCCTCCTGGATCATCTTAGCACCGGGTCAGGTTCCTCCAACTCTGCCTCTGATATGGGCAGTGTGTAATGCACAGTCGCCCACCTTGTGTATCTGGAGCGTCTCGGAAGAAATTTGTTCTCTTCTTCAGGTGGCAAAGGCATTGAGGCATGACATCCACTGAGTCTATTTCAGATTCTGAGGTATCTTCAATGCTTCATGGAGAGGACGAACCCATGGGTTCCGAAAATTTCGGAAAGGCAGTCGAGGAGCTGGGGCATGTTTGCCTTCCACACTGTGAGTTTGCAGCTTTCAAATGGTCCATGTGCTTGTTCAGGGCCATCGCACCTATGTGAACTTTATACGTCACTGGACCCGATCTCATGTCAACCATGCCTCTTACCCCTGCAGGGCCATTCCCATGGTTCCTACGCCAAACCTCGACCCCTGAAGTAAACTGTCTCTCTCGCTTAGGGGAGTCTTGTATCTGGCATTTGTGTTTCTGGGGTCACTTCACCCATCCCCCACACTCCAGGTCCAGGAAGATCAGATTTAACCTGGTGTAGAGTCTTCTCCCCATTAGCAACTCTGCTGGACCTATCCCTGAACTTCCATGAGGGGTGGTTGTTTAATCAAATAGGAACTGGAACAGTTTGGTATCTAGTGAGGCTGTTTCTTTAAGCCTGCTCCAAAGTTTGGACTGCTCTTCCTGCCAGACCATTGGGTGATGCATTGCATGGAACTGTCCTTATATGATGAAGGACATTTGATTTTAAGAAATACTCAAATTCCCTGCCGGTAAACAATGGCCTGTTATCTGTGACCAACATTTCCAGGAGTCTGTGTATTGTGAAAGATGCCTACAGTTTTCCTACCATCTTACCTGTGTTTGATGAATGAACTCTTTGCATGTCCAACCATTTGAGTGGGCATCTACAATAATTAAGAACGTTGAACCCATTAAAGGACCTGCATAGTTGATGTGTAACTGAGTCTAGGGTTTACCCGGCTATTTTCATGAATGTGGGGTAGCTGCTGGTGGTAACTTTTGTCTTTGTTGGCACTCTGGGAACTGTTCCACCAACGTGGCTATGTCTGCATCCAATCCTAGCTGCCAGACATAACTTCTCACCAACATCTTCATTTTGGAAACCCTGATGATGGTGGTGAAGTTCAGCTGGTATCTGGTGGCGACCTTTGTTTGGGACAATCACTCTTGCACTCCAGAATAATATGCCCTTATTTATTGTCATCTGGTCTCTCCAGGTCCAAGAAGGTTTCAGTTCTGGTTGTGATGGTTCTTTGGTTTTCTCCATCACTACCAGCTGTTTCAGTTTTGCTAGGGCAGGACCTATCTGCACTCAAAGTCTGATATTGTCAGCTGTGACTGGAAGTGTGCCCAGAAAATTTAAAACTATTACAGACTCTTCCAGTGGCGGTACCACTGGTGGTGTACCTTCCAGTGGGAGGCAGCTCAATGCACCTGCATTTGCTACTTGGCCTCCCGGATAGTGTTCCAACTTGTAATTATACACACTTAGTATTAGAGCCCACTGCTGAATTCACCCTGAAGCTATAGGCAGCACTGCTTTGTCCTCTTTATGTAGAACTAGCAGGGGTTTGTGGTCCATTATTATTACAAATTTATTTCTGTAAAGATATTGGTGGAAAGTTCTGACTCCAAATATGACTGCCAAATCTTCCTTCTGTTTCAGGGTGATTTATGCTCTGCATTAGTCAAAGTCCAGGATGCTTACGCTATTGGGCCACTCAAGAGCTGATACTGGCCAGATGCCCAACGGGGAGGCATTGCATGTCAATACCAGATCTTGCTTGCGATCATACTGTGCCAACACCTCAAGCTTATGGCTTGGATTTTTAAAAAATTAATTAATGGGATGAGGGTGTTGCTGACCAGGCAGCATTTATTGCCCATCCCTAATTGCCCAGAGGGCAGTTGAGAGTCAACTACATTGTTGTGGGTCTGGAGTCACATGTAGGCCAAACCAGGTAAGGATGGGAGTTTCCTTCCCTAAAGGACATTAGTGAACCAGATAACAAGGTGTAAAACTGGATGAACACAGCAGGTCAAGCAGCAAAGCTAACATTTCAGGCCTAGACCGAAGAAGGGTCTAGGCCCAAAACATTAGCTTTCCTGCTCCATTCATCCAGCTCTACACCTTATTATCTCAGATTCTCCAGTTCCTACTGTAGTGAACCAGATGTTTTCCAACAATCAGCAATGTCTTCACTCTTAATTCCAGATATTTTTATTGGATTCAAATTCCACTATCTGCTTTGGTGGGATTTGAACCCAAATCCCCAGAACATTAGCAGGGTCTCTAGATTAACAGTTCAGAGATAATACCACTAGGCCATCACCTCCCCATTTCCAAGGCTGACGCTTTTTTAAAAGGTGATGCAAAGGTGCCAGGATGGAGGCCAGGTTATGTATGGACTTTGCAAAATAATTCACCAGCCTAAAGAAAGACCCAAGCTCCTGTACTGACGTGGGAGCTGGGGCACCTTTGATCACTCTCACTTTATCTTCCAACAGGTGTAACCAGGTCTTGTCAACTCTGTAGCTAAGTAGGTCACTTGGGGTGCCTGGAACACATGATTTTCCCTGCCAAAGTATATGCCCACCTGGAAGAAGCATCTAAGGACGATGACCAAATTCTCTAAGTGCTCCTTATTGGTCTTTCCTGTTAATGGCCACCTAGAGTAGACCTTGTAAAATGTTCTCTATTGGCCGCAGGTAACAATACCCAAAATGGCAGTCTCGTAAATAAAAACCAAAAGAACTACGGATGCTGTAAATCAGGAACAGAAACAAAGTTGCTGGAAAAGCTCAGCAGGTCTGGCAGCATCTGTGAAGGAGAAAACAGAGTTAA
>NC_063342.1:18487783-18516843 GCF_021869965.1 Rhincodon typus | reverse complement strand
GACCCAAAACGTTAACTCTGTTTTCTCCTTCACAGATGCTGCCAGACCTGCTGAGCTTTTCCAGCAACTTTGTTTTTGTGGCAGTCTCGTACATTGGTACAAGCCCATATGAGTATTAATTGTAGCATACCTCCAGGAATCCTCTGATAACCGGAATTCCAAGTATGCTTGGCTCATGTCTAGCTTTGTGAAGGACAACTATTCGCCCCCGCACCCACCCCACAGGCTTGGCACATAAATCCTCCATGCGAGGGATTGGATATTTACCCAGCTGCAAAAAATGGTTTTCCGTTTGTTTAAAATTCCCACAAAAGCGAACTGACCTGTCCAACTTCACAATCGGTACGACCTGTGCTGCCCATTCTGCAAACTGTACTGGTTTGATGATTCCTTCATTTTCCAGCCTCCTGATTTCTATCTCTATGTGGCCTGTAAGGCAAATGGTACTGGGCAGGTCTTGCACAATCGTACAATTGCTTCTTGATCAATATGAGAGGTGGCCTTGGCTCTTTTGATAGACCCTAGACCTTTATGGGAAACTTCTGGGTCTTTGATTAGGACTTCACTCAAACAGCATTTTCTACTCCAAAAATGTTGAGCCAATCTAGGTGAATCCTTCTCAAACAGTTTTGCTCCATAATGCTTGAGCCTGAGCCTTTTACTACAACTGAAGGAGCTGCTTCTCATAAAACACTGGAACCAAAACTGTACCCTTTATCCTTGGTATAGGTTCTCAGTCTAGCCGAGATCTTTTGCAAACTTAAGGGTTGGAGTCCAGAGCAAATTTTGTTTAAGACTGATTCTGCGATAATTGAAACAGCTGCGTCAGTATCAGCCTCCATTAGAACTGGGTGACCATTTAACCAGATATTTATTTTGATTGCTTAGCAACATCCAAATCAGAAACAATTTAACTGCTCCAAACAAAATGTACGTGGACTTTCCAGTGCGTGCACTCTCCTGGACACCAGCCTATGAATTCTCTTACTCAGTTTCGTTCTAGTGGGACTCTTTTGCTGTCTCAAGTCCACATATCACCAGCATCGACAATGGTATGTCAGCCTGGACCCTGAATTTTTTTTAACCATTTGGCTGAGGCTTGGCTTTGTTTTGGGGTTTTGCTGTGGGCTGACCTAGAGTCCCTCTGCTCAGGATATGTCCTGAGTGAGGTTATGAAATTGCCTTCACTCAAAAGGTGTTTCCCCAAGTTTAGTCAGACTGGTGAGGGAATCCACTTCTATCAGAATACCTGGCAACTCATATACTCCCCTTGCCACATTTTCCAATGATAAAGCCAATTTGAAGTCCAGTGGTCTTCAGCTGGTAGACTTTTAAATGGTTACATCTTTAAGCATCTCATTTAGGATTAAACCAAAGTCATGTGCCTTTGCTAGTCTACTTAGCCTAGTGAAAAATCCTGATACGGATTCCTCTGGTTCTCAAATTGCCGAATAAAATCAATTGTATCTTAGAATTAGAGAGGATTGGCGTCATAATATTCTTGAACTGTATCCATCAACTCTTGAAATGTTTTCTATCTGGTGCCTCAGGGAGAGTTAGGCTCCTAATAACTGAAAAAGCTGCAGGTCCACAAGCTGTCAGGAGAATTACTCGTTGCTTTACACCTGCCCCAATGTCAGTTGCCCAGAAAAAAAATGCACTCTCTCCACATACTGGACCCCGTCTTCGATGGCAGGATTGAATGAGTCAAGCTTCCCAAATAATGGCATGATGCCAGAAATGCTTACCCCAACCAAAGACAATTGTTGTGAGTGAATTTTATCAGGAGCTTTTCTCTTATCACCACTGAAATAATTCCACTGAGGCCAGTATCCCATCACCAAGTCATCTTTTACTTACATATGGAGAGTCCTTGACACTGATCCAGCTTCCTCAGAACCAGCTCACAGAATGACCAGAACCTTTGACACCCCTGTTTATATCTGCCATCCAGGGCTCCCTGACTGTCCAGATCAAGGAACTCATATTCTATGACGTATACCTGGCTGACCTCATTACAATCACTACAAGGTGGAGCCCAGCGTTGCCAGTGTCCACTGCAATCTGTGCCATCAGCTACATCTTTCTGTTCCCATGGAGGCAAGTGTATGGTGCTGTGTTCCAGATGTAATTCAATTGGTTACGTAACTCAGTTTTAAGAAAAACACATTTTATTCTACAGTTAAAATACAAACAAAAGAAAGAAAAAAATGGTCTAATTCTAACTCTTTGAAAACTTAACAGAATAATACACTATTTAACTACTAAAGAGCAACTGTTCCAATACACACCCTTGGCAAAGGTAAATTCAGTAAAACAGATTGTCTCACATGCGTTTCTGGCAGCAGAAAGAGAACCCAAGCTTTTAACTGTAACAGAGAGATATAACAGCTTCCACAGCCAACTTCAAACCCTAACAACTGCTGAAAGCTAAACTAAAACCCTGGTTCTGTGGGAGCCTGACTCCACCCATTCATGCTGCTTCTATTGTGCTGTCATTTAAAAAAAAAATCCAAGGCCTCACAAGTTGTTTCCTTAATTGGTTTAGAACAGACTACTTCCACCTCTGTCTCAATCTCTCTTCATAAAATAAACAGGACAAAATTCACCTCTTAAATCCATTGTATCATCACATCTTCCCCCTTTAAAAAAATTAACGATCAATTTCCAAAGATTGCTTCATTTTTAATAACTTTTAGTTTTATGCTATTAGTACAGTGCAATGCATGTACATTACATTAACTGTAAGGATGCAAGCGTTCAATCAATACTCCATCTAAACTGTCTTGTATTTTTATCTTTAACTTTTTCCAAAAGGTGTTATGATCAGTATATGTAATTGCCCCAGACACATTACTGGCAACATAAATATTGAAATGTTGCAACAGTAACTCTAATCTCAAGGTCTTCTTGTCAATTATGGAATATTTCTGTTGATGAATATTCAACTTTCTGGATAAGTACTCAATAGGTCTTTCTATCTTCTCATCGTTGTGCAAGACCCACATCTCTCGCATTGATAACCACCTTGAATGGCTTTGCATAATTAAGTGTGGCTAACACTAGGGCAGTGATTAACACAGCTTTCAGGCTGTCAAATGCCTCCTGACACTCTTGTGCACTGAAAATTTCTGCACTTTTTCAACAAGTCAGTCAGTGGAGCAACCGTGCTGCTAAAGTCAGGTACAGATTTTTGATAAAAACCACTCAGTCCCAGGAATTGTAACACTTCCCTCTTCATCGATGGTATGGAGCACTCCCCATTAACTTTTGTTTTCACATCTCATAGGGGCCATCTGCTCATGTCCAGTGATATGGCCTCAGAACGTGGCTTTTGCGAACTCACTCTTAGCCAGGTTTAATCACCAAGCCCACCTACTGAAGTCGATTGAACAATTCCAATAGATGCTCCAAATGTTCCTTCCATGTGTGACTAAAACCAGATCATCGATGTTCACCACACAATTGGATAATCCCGAAATGACTTTATTGGTTAGTATTTGAAATATAGCAAGTGCATTTTTCATATCAAATAGCAAAACATTAAACTGGTTAAGTCCATTCGGTGTCACAGAAGCAGAAACTTCTTCGCTGTCTCGGATAAAGGTACCTGCCAGTATACTTTAAGTAACAGTTGCTCGTTAACTCACCGAGCTGGTTGTTCTGTGGTGTGCAGACATTTCGTTACCCTTCTAGGTAACATCATCAGTGCGACCTCTAATCAAAGCGTTGGTGCTTTGCTTCCTGCCGGATTGCTATGATTCTCTGGTGTGGTGGTCTTGTCGCTTCTGGTTCTGTTGTTTTAGCAGCGGTCTGTATACAGGGTCTATTTTTGTGTTTGTTAATGGAGTCCCATGTTGAGAACTAGGCTTCCAGAAATTCCCTTGCATGCCTGGTGTTTGCTTGTCCCAGTATGGTCACTTATCCCAGTCGAACTAATGGCCCTCATTGTGGGTATTGAGACAAGTGAATATTGGTCGTGTCTTTTTATTGCTAGCTGGTGTTCGTGTATCCTGGTCATCAGTTTCCTCTCTGTTTGTCCAATATAATGTTTATTGCACTTACTGCATAGTATTCTGTATATTGTGTTGGTTTTATTTATTGTCAGTATGGGGTCTTTAGTCTTTGATAACATCTGGTGCAGTGTTGCTGTAGGTTTGTGTGCAATCTTGATCTTATGTGATCTTAGGAGTCTGGTAGTTATTTCTGATATATTATTGATGTAGGGTAGCGTTATTAGTGTCTTCTGTTATACCGTGTCCTCTGACTGTCGTTTGTTTTGTAGGCATCTGTATATGAAACCCAAGACAACATGATATACAGAATCCCATGCAGTGAGTGAAATAAACATTACATTGAACAAACAGGGAAGAAACTGACAACCAGCGTACATGATCATTATTCACTTGTCTCGATACACACAGACATTGAGGGCCATCAGTTCAACTGGGACAAAGTGACCATACTGGGACAAGTGAACACTAGACATGCAAGGGACTTTCTGGAAGCCTGGTTCTCAACACATTAACAAACACATAGAAATAGACCCCGTATACAGCCCGCTGCTAAAACAACAGAACCGGAAGCAACAAGACCATCACACCAGAGGATCATGTAGATCCGGAAGGCAGCACAACACCAACGCTTTGATTAGAGGTCACACTGATGATGTTGCCTAGAAGGGTAACGAAACATTTGCACACCACAGAACAACCAGCTCAGCGAGCTACCGAACGACTAGATCCACAACCTGAGTGACAAATTTTTGCTAAAACCTTAAAAATACTTTAACCAAGTCCAGTTTTGAAATATGAGTTGGTATCTCATCTTCTGAATACAGTCTTCCAGCTGTAGAATAGGTTTTGAAACTGATTTTGTAACTGCATTGACTTTGTGGCAATCAGTAAATAAATGTTGGGTTCCATCTGGCTTTGGCACCATAACTGTGGGTGAGCTCCATTCGCTGAAATTCACTTCAATTATATTGCCTTTGAGCATTCTTTCAATCTCTTTTTGAACCTGCACCAATTTTAGACGGTTAAGCCTAGAGGGATGTTGCTTAATTGGAACAGCATTCCTTATCTCAACATCAAGTGTAATCTTGTTAGTATTTGCCAGCTTACTCCCACATATCTCCCCATGTGATTGTAATAACTTGTTCAGGTCATTTCGATTTTCCTCTGGAAGGTAACTCAATAATTTATCCAAACTTTTGGGAACTTCTTCATTATCCTATTTAATCTGAGGAATGTTCAATTCAGAATCCTCTGAACTTGGTTCTTCACTCTGTTGTAAACTGTACAACAGTCTCTTTTTGCTTTCCTTCCCTATCAAAATACCTTTCGTGCATATTCACATGATACACTCTGTGAGATTTCTTTTCATCTGGCATACTTATCAAATAAGTCACCTCAGTCAATTTCCTTTCGATTTGATAAGGTCCATCAAACCTTGCTTTCAAATGCTGTCTAGCCAACTCACCCACTCTATTTAACTTTTCCATAAAATTTGACATAGTCTAAACATGTGGTCTCTGAACTTTGACTTACCATTTTTTCCTTAAATAATTTCAGTGGTCCTCTCACCTCATGTCCAAAAACTAATTGAAATGGATTGAATTTAGTTGATTCATTAGGCCCAGCCCTAATTGCAAAAAGTACAAATGAAATTCCTTTATTGCAATCCTCTGGATAGTCTTGGCAAGAAGACCTCAACATGGTCTTTAAAGTTTGATGCACTATTCTAATGGTCCTTGATATTCTGAATGGTACACAGTTGATTTAAATTGTTTTATTCCTAAGCTATCCACAACTTCCTTGAATAATTTTAATGTAAAATTAGACTCCTGATTGTATTTCTGTGGGGTAGTCCATATCTCATAAAAAAATTGAGCAACTCTTCGACAATCCTTTTAGCTGTGATATTGTGTGCAATGGAATGGCCTCTGGAAATCTAGTAGACACATCCATTATGGTCAACAAATATCGATTCCCACTTTTTGTTGTAAGGAGGGTCCTATACAATTAATTAAAACTCTTGTAAAAGGTTCCTCAATTGCTAGAATAGGTATTAATAGTGCTTGTTTAATCACTGCCTGAGGTTTTCCTATTACCTGATGTAGGACATAGGCAAGATTAATCCACATCTCTATGCAGTCTAGGCCAAGGAAAATGTTCTTGTATTTTGGCTTCAGTTTTCCTTGCTTCCAAATAATCTCCTTCTGGTACTCACATGCTACCTGCAACACCTCCTTTCTGTAACCCACTGGGTATACAACTTGATGGAGATCTGCCTATTTTTCATCCTTCTGAATATGTAATAGTCTCCATTTCCTCATCAAGATTTCATTATTAAGATAGAAACATTCTGGGATACACTCAACTTTTTCTTCTGTGTATGCTTTTGAGACAACTGCTTCATTTTTTCATCTTTTTATTGTAATTCAACTAAAATCTCTGAACTAAAAGTATCCACTTTGTCCTTCACCTTTTCTTGTTTTTTTTTTCTCAACCATTTGATCAAACATTGTTTCTGATAATTGAACTTCAGCTTCTTTATCCTTATTCTTTGATTTCTCCTCCTGCTTCAACCCATGGCATTGTGACCTTGTTATCATACAGTCAGGAAAAACCCCAGGAAATACTTGCTGTAACATCTCCGTTGCCTAATTTTCCACTGGCTTTTCAACCACAGTAGGCATCACTCCAAACTGGGATCCAGCTATATCATTCCCAGGGATAAATTGTATCTCCAGAACAGAGAATTCCTCTATTACTCCTACCACCTCTTCACCACTTTTCTCAGGACTCTCAACATCATCTTATAGCATAGAACACCATTCTCCTCACTATAAATTCCACATTTTACCACCGTTTCTGGCAATACTCCTTCCAAAATACATACCTACTCATCTGTCACTACCAAAGATTGACTTGCTCATGTATCTCATAAAATTTTAAGTTCTTTACCCAATCCTCCTGGTACACATGAGAAAATCTGACCCACACAGGTAAATTCTTTAAAGAGATCTGCCACTTTGTTATTAACCAACCCCTGAACTGAATTTTTTGCAGCTCCTTAGCTTCCATTGGGATCTTCTTCACCACTTTAATAAACCACACTGGCATATCCTGTTTTACCACATCTGTCTTCCTAGTGCTTTTTTTTTAAAACCACCAGCACTGTGACTTCATGTATCCTACTGAATTACAATGAAAACAATGAGTTTTTTCTTACTTCTCTATACCCCTCATAGGTTTCTTTTTTAATCTGTGGTAACTATCTTTACTATCTTCAAGGAAATCTCCTTTTCCCTTACCACCTGTGAATTTTTCTTTTCCCTAATTTCTATCCCTCACAGATTGATGCTGGAAGCCGGACTTTGATTTATGAGCCAACTTACAATTGTGTGCCATTTCTGCTGCCAATCTTGCAGTCTTAACTCTCTGCTCTTTCACATTCAGGAAGTGAATTTTTGAACTCCTCCAAAATAACAGTGTCTCCAAAAGCATCATATGTTTGATCTATTTGCAATGCCCTTATCCATCTATCCAAGCTACCTTTCAAACTCAATATACATTTGACAAGCACCCTCCTTAGATTCCTAAAACATTGTCAGTAGGTTTTAGGCACGAGATCATATGCACTTAAGATGGCTTTTTTCACCTCATCATACTCCCCAGATACCTCATCTAATTGTGATGCCAATGTCTCACTACCTCTACCTACCAATTTTGTTTGAATCAACAATACCTACACAGTCACTGGCGATTTCATTTGTTTAGTCATTTTCTCAAACAAAATGAAAAAGTTTTCTGTGTCCTTCTCATCAAACTTTGGTAATGCTTGGTCATATTTAAACAGATTCCCACCAGACCTTTGGCAATAATGGGTTTGTTCTACATAACTCTTCCCATTGCTACTCATATCTTCTACCCACGTCTCCACCATTTTCAGTCGACTTTCCTCTTTCATTGCCAACTTTGAAATTCAAAACCGCTCACTTTTCCCCTCTGTTCTGCTGAGTCCTACTTTTCATTTTCCTGGGCTTTTAATTATAATTCAAACTGTTTTTTTGCCTTTTCTCGTGCCTTTTTCCTCACCGTTGCCTCTAATTCAAGTTGCTCCATTTGCAGTTGAATTTTAGCTATTTCCTATGATTTTGAATGCAATGTAAATGTACAGCACTTGCCATAATTATCTCTCCCTCTTCCTCGCAGACACAGGCAACTCCAACTTCAGCTTGCTTGCCAATTCTGAGAGTTTTGACTTCTACACTTTCTGTAAAACACGCAAAGACTGAACTCTTATCGACTGAAACAGCCATTATTACACAAGGCACAGCCTATTTAAACAAAAGGAATGATTGATCGTTTTACTATTTGATTGAATGATTTATTGTCACGTGTGCTGGAGTACAGTGAAAAGCTTTGTTTACGAGCAGTACAGGCAGATCATAGCAAGCAAGGATGTACAGATCAAAGGTTGTTAAAAAAAAACGAAGACAGAGGCATACGGGTTACATTGCACAGGGCATCAACGTTAGTAAGATCAGCATTATTTGACGCTAGAGAGTCCATTCATCAGTCTAATAATGACCATGAAGAAGCTGTTCCTGAACTTGTTCGTGTGTGTGTTCAGGCTTCTGTACCTTCTGCCTGACAGAAGAGGTTGTAGGAGATCATTACCAGTGTGTGATGGGTCTTTGATGATGTTGGCTGCCTTTTCACAGCAGCGAGCCGTGTAAATGGAATCCATGGATGGAAGGTTGGCTTCCGTGATGGTCTGGGCTGTGCACACTACCTTCTGTAGTTTCTTACAGTCCTGGGCAAAGCAGTTGTCATACAAGGCCGTTATGTACCCAGACAGTATGCCTTCAAAGGTGCATCTGTAGAAGTTGGTGAGGGTCCTTATGGACATGTCGAATTTCCTGAGCTGCTTGAGGAAGAAGAGGCATTGTTGTGACTTCTTGACTGTTGCACTTACGTGGGAAGTCCAGGACAGGTTGTCGGTTATTGTCACTCCCAGAAACTCGATGCTCTCCACTCTCGCAACCTCAGTTCCGTTAATGTAGATGGGGATGTGTTCTCCCTTTTTTCTGAAGTCAATGATCAGTTCTCTAGTTTTGCCAACATTGCAAGAGAGATTATTCTCATTGCACCATGTCACCAAGCCCTCTATCTCCCTTCCATATCTTGACTCGTTGTTAGATATCCCTCACACTACAGTGCTGTCGTCAGCAAACTTGTGGATGGCGTTCGTTTGGAATTTGGCAACACGGTCATAGGTGTACAGAGAGTACAGTAGGGGGCTGACGATGCATCCTTGGGCAGTGGGGGGTGGTGGGGTGTTCCAGTGTTGAGTGTTATTGTGGAGGAGGTGCAGTTGTCTATCCTCACTGATTGTGGCCTAAAGGTCAGAAAACTGAGATCCCATTGCAGAGGGCGGAGCCGAGACCAAGGTCACGCAGTTTTGAGATCAGTCTGGAGGGGATAAGGGTGTTGAAGGTGGAGCTGCAGACAATGAGCAGGAGTCTGACATAGGTGTCTTTGTTGTCCAGATGTTCCAGGGATGAGTGCAGGGCTAGGGATATGGCATCCTCTGTGGACCTGTTATGTTGGTAGGCAAACTGTAGGATATTGAGGCAGGCTGGGAAACTGGAGTTGGTGTGGGCTATGACCAGTCTCTCGAAGCACTTCGTGATTATTGAGGTCAGAGCCACTGGGCAGTAGTCATTAAGGTACGTTGCATGTGCTTTCTTGGGTACTAGGATGATGGTAGTCTTCTTGAAGCAGGTGGGGACTTCGACTTGTAGGATGGAGAGGTTGAAGATGTTGGTGAATACCTCCACCATTTGGTCCGCACAGGATCTGAGAGCTTGGCTGGAGACTCTGTCTGGGCCTATCACTTTCCTTGGGTTGACTCCCAGGAAGACTGATCTGACATCTGCAGCAGTGACCAAGGGAACAGATGTGTCAAGGGCTGCTGGGGCAGGCTTCACCACGCTGCTGGTATTCTGCTTAAACTGAGCGTGGAAAGCATTGAGCACATCAGGGAGGGATGTGTCTCTGAATCAGAGCAAGATAGAAGACATTTTGTATCCTGTAATGTCGTTTAGGCCTTGCCATAGATGGTGGGAGTCTGTTTGGTAGGTTTGGGCCTCTAACTTGGTCTGGTACTGCCTCCTGGCATCCCTGATGGCTTTGTGGAAGTCATATCTGGATTTCCCATATAGGTCTGTGTCACCTGACTTGAATGCTGCATGTCGGGTCTTCAGTAGGGAGTGGATTTCCCGGTTCATCCAAGGTTTACGATTGGCGAACACACGGACTGACTTCTTTGTCACGCAGTCCTCCGCACATTTGCTAATGAAGTCCATGATGGTGGTGGCGTAGTTTTCCGGTGAGTGCTTGAACATGTTCCAGTCCACCAATTCCAAGCAGTCCCAGAGACGGTCTTCTACAGCCATGGACCAGCATTGTACTTACTTTTGTGAAAGGTCCTCCTGTTTCAGCTTCTGCTTGTAAAATTGGGGGAGAAACATACAGCGCTGTGATCTTATAGGGGCTGGAGCAGTAGGCTTCTTTGATGGTTGAGCAGCAGCGGGCCAGAATGCTCGGTCCCCTGGTGGGGCTGGAGATGTCTCGGTGGTATTTTGGCAGCAACCTCTTGAGGGTGCAAGACCCGAAAAAAAACGCCAACACTCACCACTCACTGTCTTTGATTGCAATAATCGTACACCTAACCTGGAAGTAAAGATTTTGATCCCAACAAGAGCCCCCAGTTTTTTAATCAGACCAACCTCCCCTCTGCAAATTTTTACCAAGCAGATAGCCTAGACCTGAACTTTTATCTCTTTTAAAGGCAAGTGTAAGGTGCTGTGGTCCAGATGTAATTCAATTGGTTACATTGCTCAGCTTTAAGCAAAGCACACTTTATTCTTACCCCCAGTTAAAATGCAAACAAAATAAAGAATTGCTACACTTTTAACTCTATTGGAGAATTTAACAGAATAATAGATTGTTTAACTCCTAAGCAGTAACTGTTTCAACACAGTAATATCCCATAAACACACCCTTGATAAAGGCAAGGTCAGTAAAACAGATTGTCTCACATGTGATGTTGGCAGCAGAAAGAGAACTCAAGCTTTTAGCTATAACAGAGGGAAAGGTCTGACAAAGAGAGAGAGAGAATTTCCACAGCCAACTTTGAACCCCAGTAACTGCTGAAAGCTAAACTTCAATTACAAGCTTTAATTCTTTAATGGGGAAAGACAGGATTGCAATAATTGAGAGATATTGTAACATGAGCACGATGCAAGATTTTAACTTTATACCTTGTAATTTTAATATCAGGTCTACTCTTATGAATCAATCGTTGAATGTCAAAGTTTTCTTTGTGCTGTTAAACATTTCTGTTTGAGTTTACAAAATAGGATACCACCTACAATATTAATTTATTTCTTTTAGACTGGCTTGGTGTATTTCCAAAATTTTATGTTTTTACTTCAAATTAACAGCATTATCCATTTTATTTCCAATTTAGATTGCTTGTGCAGCTGAGATTTTGTGGCATTCCCTTCATTGAACATGTTATTGAGCACTTACCTTTATAGCTACATTGACATTGCCACTACCAGGCCCCAAAATGTCTTCAACTTTTCCTTCAAACACTTCTCACTACCGAGAAAATATAGCAAAGTAAGTTTCTGTCTCGGAAATAGTGGAAGAGATTCAAACTCCACATGTGCAGGGAGGGAGCTGGAAAAGAAAGTTTGAACAGTTCATCAAATTTTTATCCTCTTTACACTGATTGCAAATGCATTAATAATGCTTCGAAGTTTCAGATCAGTCACAGTTTGAACAGATTTGCTCCCTAAAAGTTAAAACAAAAATAAGATTGGGTCTGTGGGAGCCTGACACCTCCCATTCATGCTGCTTCTAATGTTCCAACCTTTCAAAAAAAAACCTCAAGGGTTCACAAGCTGTTTACGCTATTGGTTTTGAACAGGCCACCCATTACCTCTGTCTCAAACTCTGTTCTTAAAAAAAGATACCAGGACAAAATACACCTCTTGAAACCAGAATATTGTCACTGAGGGAACAATGCTGCCTGCGTGAGCAGGACCTCAGGGCTGGTGGAGAAACATCATCCTCTTCTAGTGAAGGTCACTGTGACACTGATCTTCCATATGACTGGCTCCTTCCAGGGAGGAATGGGTGACCTGCTCAGGATCTCTCCATCAGGACTGATGCCATCAGTGGAAGGTCTTGCTATTTCATCTCATTCCCTCATGATGAGCCTGGGCAGCCAGATTCGGCAACATAGTTGTGTTCCTCCTTTGGTAGGAAAAAAGTCCTGTTGTGACAGGGTTGTCCTATGAAGAGAAATTAAGCTGAATGGTCCTATCTTTCTCTGTAGATTAGAAGAATGGAATTAATTTTTTGAAGCATTTGGCAGGACAGATGCAAAGAAGTTGTTTTCGAGTCTGGAACTAGGAGTCAGATTCAGAATAAATACTCAGCCAAGTCAGATTGAGATGAAAAGAAGTCAGAGGGTTGTGAATTGTTTGAATTCTCATTCAGCAAGTATATTCAAGGCAGTGATCAATAGATTCCCAGGTGCTAATGGAATCAAGGGATGCATCAATAAGTCATAAAAATACAGAGGTCATACAAATCCCTCTCTCTGCACCTTCTTGACAGCTGTAACATTGTATTTTGCACTCTGTTCTGTTAACCTGATGCACTTGTATTGTACAATGTGTGTACATAAGACAACACCTTTAACAGTACCTCGGTACACGCGACAGTAATGAATCAAATCAAATGAAATCAAATGCAGTTGAAGTTGAAGATCAACTTATTGAAGGGTGGAATTGGCTTCATGGAGTTTAAGGCCTGTTTCTATTTCCATGTTCCTTCCTATCTGAAACACAATCACGCTGGGATTTCACATTCGGATGAGCAATATAATGTCAAAGTAAGCATGCAGTTGTAGCAGATGGTGAAGAAGGCAAATGGTATGTCAGCATTCATAGTGAGATGATTGGAGTGCACAGAGGTGCCTTGCCCCAATTGTACAGGGCTTCATTGAGACCATACGTAGATTAATCTGTGCATTTTTTTTCTCTTTTTCTGAGGAAAGAATACTCTGGCTATGGAGGGAGTGCAATGGAAGTTTACCAAACTGATTCCTGTGTTGACAGGACTGACATATGAAGAGAGATTGGATAAATTAGGTGTATACTCACTAGAGTTGAGAAGAATGAGTGGGGAATCTCACGGAAACCTATAAAATTCTAACAGGACTAGACAGGGTTAATGCAGAAAAGGTGTTCCTGATGACGGGGAGTCCAGGACAAGGGGTCACAGTTTAAAAGTATTTGATAGGCCACTTAGGACTGCGATGAGGCGAAATATCTTCACCCAGAGAGTGGTAAGCCTTGGAATTCTGAGGGTCCAAAAGATGAAGGGAAATGGGAGAAAGCAGGAACAGGGTACTGTGTAGGATGATCATCCATGATCAGAATAAATGGCAGACCAGGCTCAAAGGACTAATGGCCCATTCCTAGTCCTATTTTCTATGTTTTTATGTTTCCATGTCAGGCGATTGTGAACCGAGAATCGATGTAGGTCAGCAGGCAGATACAATAGCTGTATGAGACTTGGAATGGGTTAGGGCATGGTCAATAGGTTTTGAATTGTGTAGTAAAGAGAAGGACAGTTAGTAGACCATTGGGATACTTCAGTCTGGAGGTAATAAAAACATGGCTAAGTGATGCAATAGCCAGTGAGCTGCGGTAGGGGACGAGGTGGATATTATTACAGTAGTGAAAGCAAGCAATCTATATGATTGAAGAACAAATTGCCACCGTCTCGAATGAGGATTCCGTGTAAACATTCTCAGAAGTTGCTAGTCTTCCTGGGAAGGGGTGACAGAACAGGTGAAGAAGTCATGCCTTACATGGAAGAGATCATTGGCATAAATGATGAAAACAGGCTTGACATGCTGAGAATTGTGCTAACTTAGGCGCAATTCAGCGCAGTTGCTTGAACTGCAGTGCCATAGCACAGCTGCATCTCACACTTGCAACTGAACCTGCTGCTTTTTGACTTATATGCCCGAGAATCATCTGGGAACAGACAATCACCAGGCAACCCATGCTCATGCATCATGTCTTCCAGTTTCCAAAGTAACTATGAGAACTTTACAAAACCCTACCTGCCTTCCTTTGAGTCAGTCACACATATCAAATTCTAGAAGGCATATGTTCCAGGTTTGTGTGGTGGCATGTTTAATGCTAGACTTTTAGTGCCCTGAGCTAAACACATTTTTGTCCTTCAGTAGATGGAACCATTACAAGAATGCCAATCAGACTAAATATGCAATTTAGCTTATTTATAATTAAATACAGGCTACAGAGACTAGTTCTGTTGAATTAAGAAAAATCCTTGAGTTAATATCAGCTTTTTGCTGGTTAAGATAGCTTTAAGCCCACAGATGAATTTCTCAGCAATGTATCCCTCAGCATAAAATGTTGCTATATATGCACAAGCTCTGTCTGTCCAAGGAACCCTGAAATGAAACTGACTATCCCTGCAATAATCCTGTTTTAATCTCTTCAAATTAAGTATGCTTTTTCTTAGACATCATTATTTCATTAGAATTGGCAGTCAAATTTAAACATGTGTGGCAGTCTCAGGTCAAATAGACACCAAATAATAACCAATTCCATAATGATTTTTTTTATAACAGCGTAGTTCAAATGATCTCGAGGGAGAATGTATGCTGCTGATTGGAAGCAGAGGGAAAACAAATAACCAGATGGAACGTGAACCTCTCCAAGAACAACAAGAGAACATCAGTAATTATATAATTTCCTTCAAATGACTGGTTCACTCGAAAACGTGGACTTGTAGTTTTGAGAATCACCATAGTCTTATGTGAAGCAAGGTGAGGGGCTCTTTAAAGTTATGGCACTTCTATAATTCTGTATTTATTTGCAAAGAAAAACATCATCACAGCAGAGTCAGCAAGAGAGTGTGAACCAGAGAGAGACAGAAAGACGAACAGCTGATGTGCAATCCGTTCAATCTGAAGCCCTAAGCCACTGTAAAGTAATGCCTTGCAGGTAGTTATTCGGGAATCATTGGAGCCAGTTGGAAAGGGAGCAAAGGACAGCTTCCTGCAGCCAGGCTGACTCCCACCATTTCTGCTGCTTCACCCCCTCCAGTTTACATATCCTCACAGTCACAAGCATCATAAAGCACACTTTTATCATATGTAGCATGTTTTGGAAAGTCACGAGTTACAGAGCGTGCTGTTGATATCAATATAAAAATTACTCTATGTTTACCTTTCCATGGGTCCCCGAGGAGCTGCCAGATACAGACCTGAAGGATCTTGAGCCTTTCACTTCTCAATACACAAGGGCACACTGCACAGATTGTAGTGACTGCACAGGTAGATGTACACTTGAGAATTTAGTTTTAGTAGGGAAGCACGCAGCATGAATGAACTGGAAGTAATACAGGTGGCAGCGGAGCAACAGGAATTGGCTGATGAGAAGATACACCATTCACTTTAGCCCTGCAAACATTCATTGACTGTGAGTGATCAAACACTGCTTACTCTAGAATGCCAATTCACAGTGAAATAACTCTGCGAAGGCAGGTATCCTGTCGCCAGGTCACCCTTTACTTACTCTTCATTAACAACATAGTTCTAATGAGAAAATAGCTGCACCCTCACAGGCCTACGGATGAAGAATGAACAGTTGGTCATCAAATAGCAGTACTTCCTAAAATTCGTAATGTTTCCCTAACATTCTGCGAGTAGCCCATAAAGTTCCACAGGTAGGATATATACGAATGTGGACTATTCAAGTGTCAATTTTACCTGGCCTAGAATTCACAAGGATCTAGTGCAATTCAGTGAAACATGTTATAGATATCAGGGTAACCTCAACATATAATTAAACTCTCACTTTTGATACCCAAACCAATTTTTGAAGAACTGTTTAATCGTGATAAAGGAATCACTGTTTTAATTGAAAGTCAGGATGAAAGTACTGGATCTAAGGCTCTAATCCAGGAATGTGGAATTCATAAAGTGGAGATCTTCAGTGGCAGCTTCTGGGTAATCCAGTGTTGGTTGTTTTAACTGACTTTCCCTGAACTGAAATTGATCTGAGATGAACTCTGTCTTAATTTTCACTTTTTTCTTCTCATCTATGTCTTTTGTCATTAATACAGGCACTGTGGTGTGGTGATTTATAAAGCTTTTCACTGTATTTTTCTTGAAAAAATACATGTGACAATAAATTGCCATTCTATTCTATTCTGTTCCCCTGTCATAATAAAAATGGACAACAGACATTTGTTCAGTTTAAAGAATATGAAACAACTATTCAGTGTCTGATTACAATGTCTGATCCATCCCAACAGGTTTAAATCTTGATTATTCTGCTCAGGAAGTAATAATTTTGTCCAATGTGATGGAGAACAAGGAAATTCAGGTACGTTCTATGCAATTAAACTAAGCTAATATCATTGAACAGTCCTTAACAGTCTCCACGGTAACATCATGTCCAGATCTTTCATTCTGTGCTTCAGAAATGACAGTGTTGCCTAGTGAAGGGGAGACGAAGGATATACAGACAGACTTTGTCACCCTAAAAGATTGTAACATGGTTGATGAGCCTCCTGCCTCAATTTATCCTTTAGAACCCAATACAGATCTTTCAAACTATATTCAGGAAGTATCAATATTTCCCAAAATGTTTGCTGTAGACTTTGAAGAGGGGAAATTCTCTGGCAACTCTGATGGGGAAGAGTAGGGGCTGCATTCAGATAGAGGAAGCAGGAAATGAATTGAATTTGAGATGCAGAAATTAAGTCAATCACAATCATCAAATTTGGAGCTAAGACATGAAGCAAATGAGATTCAAATTTCTCACACTGACTGTTGCCTGATATTCATGATGGCATGAAATTTGGCGGTGTAGTAAATAAGAAGGAGGAAAGCATTAGTCAACAGGACAACATAGACAGGCCGGTCAGATGGGCTGAATAGTGGCAAATGCAATTTGGGAGGACTAACAAAGCAATGGAACTCAAGATAAACGGTAGGATCCGAGAATTTACACAGAATCAGAGGGACCTTGGTGTGCATGTCATACATCCTTGAATCAGCAGGACTGGCAGATAAGCTGGGTAAGAAGGCAATCGGAGACTTGCTTTATCAGTCAAAGGATCGGATGCAAGAGCAGGGAGGTTGTGATGGAGCTGTACAAAATATTAGTTAGGTCACACTGGAGGATGATGTGCAGTTCTGGTCACCTCACTTTAGGAATGATATGACTGCATTTGTTTGGGTGCAGAAGAGATCATTGGATGTTGCCAGGTTTGGAGCATTTCAGTTGTGAAGAGAGGCTGGACAGGCTGGGGTTGTTTTCCTTGAGCAGAGAAGGCTAATTGAGCAGTGGAAAAGTATGAGGGAGACAGCTAGGGTAGCTAGGAAGAAATATTTCCCCTCAGTAGGGAATTCAATAACCAGAGGACATACAAATAAGGTAACAGCAGGAGAATTAGACAGATTTGCGGAAAAGTTTGTTCATCCTGAAGGTTGGAGGTATCCAGTACTCACTGCCAGAAAAGGTGAGGCAGAAACCCTGATAACATTTAAGAAGTGCTTGGACATTTACTCATTAAGAAAGTGTCCAAATCTTCTATTTGTTCTCACATAATTCAGATTAGAATTTGTATTTGGCTTTAAAGCTAACTCTGCAATTTAAAGTTATGAAGTTGCAAGTTTTAAGCAAACTTATTTTAAGGGTAAAATAGAGATGAGGAGGAAATTTATTCTCTCAGAGGGTTGTGAATTCTTCAGCACAGAGGGTTGTTGAGTCTGGGTCACGAAATATATTCAAAGCTGAGTTAGACAGATTTTTAATCAGTGAGGGATTCAAGGGTTCTAGGGGAAAGGCTGTAAAGTAGAGTTGAGGATTGTCAGATCAGCCATGATCTCATGGCAGCGCAGACTCAAAAGTCCGAATGGCCTATTTTGGCTCTTATATCTTATGGACTATTTGGCATAGAAAGATAAAATTAAAACTTCACTGACTGTGTGAGAAAAGCCACACACAGATAGCATTGACGGGGATGCAAACAATTGGAAAATGTTTTCCACTGCTTCGAGCAGTATAGAGGGCCCTCCTGCGTAGTTGGACAGGGTGTGCTGCATTATCTTGGCGTGCTGTCCTCTGTTCAATTGGAGCAGGCAACATATTGTCAGGGAAAACATCACCCTCTATCTGTTTTGTTTGTGATTGCTTTTGCTGTCTGAAAATAAAAGCTCATGAGCCCTCCAAATAATACAATGCAACTCAGACTTGGCATAAAATCAAATGGTTCTGTCCATTACCTCGTATGCATCAGTTAGTCTCACTTGATTTTCCAGGTTACAAACAACTCCTTGTACATTCTCTTCTTTAAAAAGCAGTGTCCATTTTTTCTCATTTTCAGATGACAGTCCACAAATAAAAAGGATGCTGTCTCTTATCTATCTCCACCCTTAAAAGAGATAAAATACCATTTCAAAATTACATTTCATTGCAAGGTATATGATGTATAGACTGCAAAACATGGAACCTACATCCATTCATCTCCTAGACAGTGCTTAATTGATTTATTGCTGTCTTTACCTTACATTTTTAACTTATTTCACTATTTTTACAATCTGAATAATGAACCCATTGTAGTCCTCTTTTCATCATCAGTCCTATAACATTGTGAATGCAGCTGATGTTTTGACCTTGTGCACTCTCCCCTTTAGCTCTTACATTTCAACCCCTAGGTGGTCAAGTGGCAACTTCTGAAAAAGTTAACTTTTTAGTGACTGTCCCTTTTGCGGTGGTTTAAATGTAAGACATAGATGCTATTGTAAAATGTGCTGCAGCGTAAAGGAAGGCTTTCACCTCTTCCAGTTAATACCTTGACTGTGTTGAACTCTTCTGCAAATTGCTCAACAAAATGCATTTCTCAGAAACAGAAAATTCTGTTAGATCTCTGCATTCAATCTCTTTGTCCAAAGAAAAATAATGTTAATCTAAGATTAAAAAATCAATCAAACAATGTATCTATCAACATCTTCACTTAAAACAGAAAAATTAAGTAAAATTAAAACTAAATTAACTAAAATTATCAGAGACGCCTACTAAAAACATATTCCCATTCATCTGTTTTTAGGTCTGTTTCCCTACTTTTGGTTGCGTCACTCATCCCATTTACTCAGATTGGAAGCGAAACCTGGTTGCTTCAAGAGGTTGATCAGTATTTATGATAAACAACAATACTGAAACAAAAACAGAAATTGCTGGAGAAACTCAGCAGGTCTGGTAGCATTGTGGAGAGACAGGGCAGAAATAACATTTCGAGTCCAATAACACTTCTTGGGAACTGAAGAAATCTGAAGGGTCATTGGACAAAAATTTAACTCTGTTTTCTCTCCACAGATTCTGCCAGATCTGCTGAGTTTTTTTTCCCAGCAATTTCTGTTTTTGTTTCTGATTTCCAACATCTGCAGATCTTTCGGTTTTCTCTTCACTGAAACACATTGTTTTGAATGATCACATCAAATTCAAAATCTATTTTTAAGAGTTTCGCTTCCTAATCGTTACTCTGAACTATGTATGTCCATTGTGTTAGAAGCAACCGCTGCTAAACATTCTGACCATTTTAGTTTATTGAAATCCATCAAATCTTTCTGCTCTTTGGGCTGCTCATCAGTATAGCTATCAGTGTGAGAAATTTGAAGTTCAGTCACTTTAGGTTCCACTTACAAGTTTGATGATTCTAATTGAATGCTTATTTCCTGCACTTCAAACCCAATGCATTTGCTGTTCTATCTGACTGTATGTCCCATTCCTCTTCATCAGAGTCAGCAGGGAATTCTTGTACTTCAAAGCCTACTTCAAACACTCAGAAATGTTGATGCTTCCTGACTATAGTTTGACAGATTGACATTGGAATTTAAAGGAAAACCAGGAGGCTCAAAAACCATTTCTCGTCCTTCTAATTTTACAAGGGCTGCCTGCATTTCCTTTGTGGCTCCCTCACCGGCAATATTGCATTTCCAAAACCACAGTCTGAAAGAGCTAGCAACTGTGGAGATTGTTAAAGGATGCTCAATAATATTATGGTCATTTAATTATACAGAGTTTGCCTGTATTTCCTTGTTCTCCTGCACAATGGGTAAAATTACTATCTTCTGAGCATAGCAATCAATATCTAAATCTGATGGTATAGATGACTCTGCAATAGGACACTGAACATATTCTTCAAACTGATTGAACCTTTGTTATTCAGTTTCTTGTGATAGGTTTACCTATTGCATCTTACTTTATAAGGACTTCAGCTCCAGTATTTTATTGCTTTGGTTCAAACCAAACAGTGATTTATTTTTTCACAATTAGAGTTTTCCTCTGAATTGACTAACACCTCCTCTGTTTCAACCAAAATCTCCTTCTAGAGTTCATTGTTGAATTTTTATATTACAATCCTCCTTGGAAAAGCTGTAATTGTACTCAATGGAATAGCTTCTGGCAATTGGATTGCCATTTCCATAAGTGTAAGGATATACTGGTGTCCTGTTTTTGTTTTGGGAAATAGTCCTACACAATCTAACACCCCACTAAATGGTTCTTCAAAATCTGGTCTGGGCATTAAAGGTGCTGGTTTTATTGAGATTTTCCCACTACATATGTTTGACACGTCTTTCAGAACTGAGCTACATTCTTATTCAGCCAAATAAAATGCCTGTTTGTCAATGGTGCTTGGGTTTTCTGTATTTCTAAGTGTCCAACCCATAGGAATTTCATGTGCTACTCACAATATCACCTTACGATGTGTGGGCAGTACCACTATCTGATGAACAGACATCCATTCCTCATTCACAGGTCTGTGAGGGTGTCTCCACTTACTCATCAAAACTCCATTCTCAATACTTTAACACTCCTGAACTCCTTCACCTCAGCTTCAGAGTAGGCTGATTATGTTAATTTGCTTATCTCTGGATTTGCTTCCTGAGCCTCAAATCAGCAAAAACATACCAATCATTTCTTGTGTTGGAGGCTGAGGGGTGACCTGATAGAAGTATATAAAATTATGAGAGGCATAGATAAGGTGGGTGGTCTTTTTCCCAGGATGGAAATATTTAATACTAAGGGGCATAGGTTTAAGGTGAGAGGCGGGGAAAGTTTAAAGGAGATGTGCGAGGCAAGTTTTTTCTTTACATAGATAGTTGTAGATGCCTGGAATGCACTGCCAGGGGAGGTGGTAGAAGCAGATAAAATAGCAAAGTTTAAGAGGCATTTAGACAGACACATGACCAGGCAGGGAATCGAGGGTTGCAGAGGTATACATGTGCAGGCAGATGTGTTTAGTTTAGAAAGGCATCATGGTCAGCACAGACATGGTTGGCAGAGGGGTCTGTTCCTATACTGTAGTATTCTATGTTCTTGCGAATTATCTTCACTCTTAAAGGAAGTTACAGCTTTTATAAAATCTGCTTGTGGTGTTACTTTGACTGCTGGTGATAGACCCAGTTTAGCCATTGCCCTGGTCAGCATATATAATGGAAAAACACATCAAACTTGTTTTTGTTTCAGAGACAATAGGAACTGCAGATGCTGGAGAATCTGAGATAACAAAGTGTAGAGCTGGATGAACACAGCAGGCTAAGCAGCATCAGAGGAGCAGGAAAGCTGACGTTTCGGGCCAAGAAGTGTCTAGGGTCTGAAGAAAGGTCTAGGCCCGAAACGTCAGCTTTCTTGCTCCTCTGATGCTGCTTGGCCTGCTGTGTTCATCCAACGCTACACCTTGTTATCTCTAAACTTGATTTTGTACCTGTTTTGACTCTTTAACCTCATTCGGACTTTCCATGATTATGGATGATGCTATAACCTTTAATCCATCCATTATTCACCAGGAATAAGTCAACCTTGTCCACAGGTAATGCATTAACAACTTCTATTACTGTTCTGATTAACAAGTCACATTCTAATTGAACTTTATACAATGCAAACAGGACTCTCCCCTTATTCTGTTTATTAGCACTTTGGCTTACACTGCACTCTCTGGAAGGAACACTATGTCCTTCTCCAGGTAAAGAGTTTGTGTCTCTTAATAAAGTTATGGGTTTAGCATCATCATTTAAAAAAAAGGGCTGTCACCCCTTTTGACAAAACTCCATCACATCTGTATCTAATTCCCCTCACCTGTACTCATAGCAGTTTTGACCTCTGGTTTCTTGGTTGTAGTTAAAATGACAATTTGGTATGTGATATTTTTCTTTTGAATTCCATTTTCAGACTTACTCTTACAAACCATATTAAGTCCCATTGGCTGTTCTTTCAACTTACAGCATTCTGTATGACCGTGTCCCACTTTATTACCATAGAAATAATTAAGCCTTTGATCTTCACCTCCACCCTCAGCACCTTCCTCTGATTTAAGGAGGGGATCTTGGAGCATCTCTATTGTCCATTCTTTATCTTGGCTACTTGCCTTGCTTTCACTCTTCCATCCTCTGACCTTCTCTGATTTTCGGATGTGTTGGAAAAATTGGGTGACACAGTGGCTCAGTGGTTAGCACTGCAGCCTTACAGTGCCAGGGCCCTGGGTTTGATTTCCACTTTGTGTGACTACCTGTATGGAGTTTGCACATTCTCCTTGTGTCTGTGTGGGTTTCCTCCGTATGCTCTGGTTTCCTCGCGCAGTGCAAAGGTGTGCAGGTTAGGTGGATTGTCTATGCTAAATCACCCATAGTGTTCAGGGATGTGTAGGTTAGATGCAATAGCCACAGGAAATGCAGTAATAAGGTAGGGGGATAAGTCTGGGTGGGATGCTCCTCAGGGGGTTGGTGTGAACTTGTTGGGCCAAATGGTCTGTTTCCTCACTGTGGTGATTTTATGGTTTAGTTTACAGATAAGCTCATAATTGTCAACCATTACAGCTGCCTGTCTGGCAGTTGGAACTCTCTGGTCTTCAACAGGGGTTCTCATTACAAAAGGTTCTCTGGGACCTTCATTCATTTACTCCAAATGTCTGCATCCACCTGTCAAAGCTACCTTCTCAACCCTTTCAAATTCAGTCTCGATTTGTCCCGGATGTTTCCTTAAATACCAAATCTTCTGCCGGTTTCCTTCAGGGATTCTTTCACATAGACCCCAAATCATATATTTTACAGCATCACAATCCATAGAAACCTCCTCTGATACTGACACATAAATTTTAAGTGCTTTAACTGTCCAGTTGTTTTGCATGGGCTGTGCCCACTTCTCTTTCAGTCAATTAATTTGCCTCACTCTTGTCTTAAATTACATATAAAATACCTGCACATTCTTTCCTCAAATGTTGGTTGGACTTGTACAAATTTAAACATTCCCTTACTGGACTTTAGTATATAACTAAGATTTTCCCTGTCAGAGCCTGCACTAGCATTTGATGCTTCTGTTTTTAATTGTATCTATATAAGCTTAAATGACTTTTCTTTCTGTTTCTCTCTGTTTCCATCGAAGCTCCAACTCCAGCATTCTCTTTTCCCTTCTTTTCAATTCCTATGCTCTTTCCTTATCTTTCTTTGCTCTTTGGAATTGTATCTCCATCTTCTCCTTTTCAAATTTGTTTTTTCCATTTTAAGCTGCTTTATCCTTCTCCTCATGTTTAAATTGCTTTAAATGTAATTCAATCTTAACTGACTCCATTCTTTCACAATGTCAAGTATATGATCTCTCTTTTATTTCTGACAAGTCCCTTTCTAGCTGTGGCAGGCTGTTACATGTCCAATTTAGTTACCAATTCAATCAAACTATTTTTTGTGATCTCATTTGAATTTGTCAGAGACATCTCTTTCACCTGCAGAAACGCTTGAGAAACTTCTAACACCATTTTTATTTCTTTATGGAAAACTTGACGTTTGTCCTTTTATCCTTTATTACTTATATTAATGCCACAACCAATCTAACAATTTCCTTGTTCCAAAATATCTAAGATAAGCCCACAAGATTTGTCACGATTCACTGGAGTAACACACCGAAAGTCAAGTCCCATTCTTCCTGGTGTCACCATAAACATGAGAATTTAATGAAACTAGCAATAATCCCTATTTGCTTCTGATTGATTGTTACCCAAGAAAAAAGCAGACCCCATTATGTTTTCTTCAATAAAAGTAAAGTTTAACTCTATTTATTGCAACACAGGCAAGCACAAATATTGAGTTGAGGGAAAAACCATAGTCAGAATAACAGTTCTGTATCACCAAGCCAAATGATAAAACAAGGTTAGTTGATTGTACAATCTGTAGTGATGAGCAGTCTGCAGTTCACTGGCTGTTTGTTTGGATGTGGGATCTTTTTGTTGTCTTTGGTTTTTAGAAGTATTTCTTTGAGGGTCCAAAATTTATTTTCTCAGCTCTTGAGGCTCAATATTCGTGTCTGTCTGTATTTTCCTTTGTGTGTATGTGTGCATGTGCATGGGGGATTTTACAAGGGGTTAAGTCTAAGTTACATAAGTTACAAATGTCAAGAGCAATTTTGTAGAGAAAGGAACGGGAAAGACAATGATTGATGCAGATAACTTCTGGACATCTCATTGCTTCGTTTTGCTTCACTCCTCTCACATGGTCTGTGCTAAACAGTAAGCTGCACAGTCGCTAGGTTGTATTACTGAGCTTTCTTGAATTTGTTAGAAATGGTGCCCGTTTATCCGCATGCAATGTCCCTTAAAAATCTTAAAATCTAAATGAATACCTCTACAGGTTATTCTTCAAATTTTGGTAGGGTTTCTACAATGTTTAATATTTCCTCACTGAACTTTAGTTTATGACGAGAATTTTCCCCACCAGAGACTATATTGACATCTAATGTGTCTTTTAACAGCATCATGATAAGCTTAAATTGTTTTTCTTCTTGTGTTTCTCTCTCTCTCTCTCGAAGCTCTAATTATAACATTCTCGTTTCCTTTCTTTTTAATTCCAATGCCCTTTCCTTATCTTTGTCTGCCCTTTGCACTTAACTGTCCATTGCCTCTTTTTAAATTTCTTCTTCAGTTCAAGCTGCTTTACTTTCTCCTCATGTTTAAACCACCTTAAATGTAATTTAGTTTTAACAGACACCAATGATACACCATATGGAGTACCTGATCTCTTGTATTTCTGCCAAAAACAATGGCTTTGTTCTATGTTCATTGTTAGCTTCCCAAACTTCAAACATATCCTAGTACATTCTCCCCTTTATAAGAGCAGTATCCTTTCTTTAAATTTTCAGTCTACAAGAAATTTCAAATTCAATGTTGATTTCTTGCCTACACTTCCTTACGTTCTGCTTCCTGTTAATACTCTTTTCTGTATTCCCAGTTTCTCCAGCTCTGTCACGTCTGTTTGGATGATGCCACTGTTCACACAGATGCCTCTAATATGTCTTCCTCTTCCCTCAACTGAGGAATTTCCCGCACCGTATCTGACAGGGCCCTCAGATGTCTCTGACCCATTTCCTTCACTTCTCAGTTCTTCACCCTTTAGTCTTCCTCAGAGAATAATAATACATTCTCTGATTATGCCAGCTGATGTTTTTACCAGACAAGCCAGATCCCAGACTGAAACCTGACTTGATAGATTGTATTTTGTTTTGTTTTTAGTTTTAATGACATGTCTTCACTGAAAAGCATACACACAATGCTGAAAATTTGGTTCTAATGATAAAACAAAAGTTAATCATTCAAAAGAAATGAAGATAAAATATAATAAATTAATCTGTATATAAAACATGTTTAAAGATTTAGAAACAAATGGTAGAATGCAATCCTATTAATCCCCAATATCTTCATTTATAGCATTCACACCAGTGAGAAATCCCTTCCATTTCATATCTATAAATCTCAGTTTAACTGTGGCTTCAATGCCCAGCTTGAGAATCTGATAACTTCCCAGAGTCTCACAACTAAGCTTAGACTTTCACAACTTCAAACAATTCATTCAGAGTTTTGACCAAACGTATCTGGCCTGAAACTTTTATACTAAACTCCTTACACTGAGGTAACCCTCTCACTTAATGGTACCTCCCATTTCAGCCAAGATGTCTTGCAAAGCTGCCAAACTGAAACCAAAGAAAGATTTTTCTTTCAAGCAATGGGGTGTATCCCCTAAACAAAACAAAAAAATTGTGACCTTCTCAACTGAATGCCTAATGCTCGACTGTTTTCCTTGTTTACTCATGAAACCTGCCAATGTAAACAAATATTGATTAGCTTCCCAAAATATCTCACTGAAAGTGTTTTAAAAATAAATCACCATGCCACAAAAATATCTACAAATTCATTATTAAACCCCTTCAGGTACACAGAAAACACATAAGGCATGAGTTTAATTTCAAAGTCCACAATAATTTATATTAAATAATATATAATTCACACAACTTACATCACAGTTCCCCTTGTCCTCACTTTCAAACTCACCAATTTCCTCCTCACATTCTGAAATGACACTTTTTGATAAAATTGCAGAAAGTGCATCACTTGCACGTTCACATCCTCACTCTTCACTGCCCAAGACCCCAAAGACTCCTTACGGGTGAAGCAGTGATTTACTTGCATTTTTTTCAGTCTAGTCTCTGCACTTACTGCTCACAGTGTGGTCTCCTCTACATTGGTGAGACCAAACACAGACTGGGTAACTTCTTTGCGTAACTCCTCCACTCTGTCCATAATGAATTACCCTAACCTTCCAATTGCTTGCCATTTCAATATAGTATCTTGCTCTTTTGCTAACATTTCTATTCTAGGCCTGTTGCAACGTTGCAACAAAGCCTAATGCAAGGTGGAGGATCTACACTCATGTTCTGCTTGGGCACCTTATAGCCTTCAGCACTCAATTACTGAGTTTGACAACTTCAGAGCATGAGTACTGTCCTCCCGTTTGATTAGGCCCTCCACCTTTTCTCAGTATGTTCCCTGTGTGCATTTTCTCTCAGCTAAGCCAACCTTTTTTAGACTATTCACACCTATCACCAACACTTATTTTGTACCTAGACCTCTCCTTTACAAGCATCAGCACTTCCTATGTCTTTTGCTCTGGACACCTTCACCTCTCCTTTGTCAACAGCATAAAAACCATTATTTTCCAACCCCCTTCTGTGCAGAAGAAGGAATATCGGACAGAAACATTAACTCTATTTTTCTCCCCACTCAGCTGCCAGAACAGTTGAGCTTTTCCAGCAATTTCTGTTCTTATTCCAATGAAGGAAGCTTACAGGCAAATATTTTGAAAATTAAGAACATAGCCTGGACATTCCTTCAGAAGTAACAAGTAATTTGTAATTTATGCTTCACTACCACAGGAAGTCTCTATGGTTTATGACACTGTAAAACAAGCTACTTGGCTATCTGGGTGCATATGAACTAGTTCTGCACATCCATGTTCAGATTGCATTTCCATAGTAAAGATGAAGTGACTCCATTCTCTCCCCCTTGGTCCAGGCTCTCCCCATCTACATCCGGGACACAAACCACGCCCTCCACCTCTTCAGAAACTTCCAGTTCGTTGGCCCCCATTGCTTCATCTTTTATATGGATGTGCCATCCCTATATACATCCATACCCCACACAGACGGCCTACAGGCCCTCTGTTTTTTCCTCTCCAACAGAGCCATCCGGACACACTCCAGCAATACCCTCCTCTGCCTCACTGAACTAGTCTTTACCCTCAATAACTCTTCCTTCAATTCTTCCCACTTTCTCCAAATCCAGGGGGTGGCCATGAACACTTGCATGGGCCCAGCTATGCCTCCGTCTTTGTCAGTTATGTCAAACAGTCCCTCTTCAGTACGTACACCGGTACTGTTCCCCACCTCTTCCGATGACTGCATTAGTGCTGCATCCTGCACCCAGGCTGAACTGGAGCAGTTCATTGACTTTGCTAATAATTTCCACCTGGCCCATAATGGCCAGCCTAACCTCTTGGACACCGCCCATTTAAACACCCCCTCCCCAGTCTCCCTCCAACATGTCCATCCTCAGCTTCCTCCAGTGTCACAGTGATATAGAATGCAGATTTGAGGAACAACACGTTATCTTCTGCCTGGGCACCCCACAGACCGAAGGACTCAACATTGAATTCTCTAGTTTCAAATATACTTCCCACCCATCCCCCAGCTCCGTTTCCAACCCCGCTTCCTCCCTTCCATTCTACCTACTGACGATCCCTTCCAGCTACTGACTGGATTCATCTCTCCCATCAATCAACCAGGTTGCACATAACTACCGGTGCCCACCTATCACTACCATTCCGCTACCCTTGACCCCCACCCCCGCCTTTATCTGCAGCTCCCTCTATCCCCACATCCAGTCCTGAAGAAGGGTAATACCTGAAATGTTAACTTCTCCTTTCCTCCAGATGCTGCCTGGCCTGCTGTGTTCTTCCAGCCTCCTGTTTTTCTACCTTTCAATTACACCTGTCTTCTTGGCTCTTACAGGCAATTTTACCAATGCAGTTTTGTCAGCTCTGGTAAATTTGTTATAGATAATTCTTCAAATAGCAGAAAGTTTTTGCAATTTTTAATTCCACCTTATTTTTTTATAATGCAAAACATGGCATTTGTCCTTTTTGTCTGTTACCACTTACTAACTCCACACTTCGTCTTATGTTGGTCTTGTTCCAAAATATACCCGCCATGAGCCCCAGACTTTGTCAGGATTCCCTCGAGAAAGTCTGCTGATACAGAACCCACCATTTTCAAAAATTTGAAAAATTCATTTAATTTCAAAAGAAACCCAATTTACCTGACTGCCTGATTATAGGTTAAAGGAAATACATACCAGTTTTCTACCATTATCAAGAAAATAACTATTCATTGTAATCAAACTAGTTTGCTTAGTCAGTGGCGGGAAAAGCGCGTGCGTGCATGCTCACACACATACGCATACACATACGCATAAACAAACACACACACACACACACACACACACACACACACACACACACACACACACACACACACACACACA
>NC_063342.1:18471474-18487773 GCF_021869965.1 Rhincodon typus | reverse complement strand
ACACACACACACACACACACACACACACACACACACACACACACACAGTATATAGCGGTAGAGTTGGTTTTTGATTCTTTCATGATGTTACCTGCACAGCTATGATTAGTCTTTAACACACAGATAAATTGTTGATTGGTTGAATCCAAGATCTTCCTTTTCCTTTTGTTTTAGAACTATTTCTTTCAGCTTGTCTGAATGTAGTTTTCCGGCTCTTTAGTCAGAGGAATTAGACAGAGCAAGAGAGAAAATTTCTGAAGCAGCTAGGTCCTGGAGGTTTCCTAGCCTCTCTGTATTTCCCTCACAGGGTTTGTGTTAAGCTTGTCATGGCTTGCACTGATTATGGTTAAGCCCCACACAGACTAGATTGACTGAAGGGGAAAGCAAAACATAAACTTCACTGACTACAGAGGAAAATCAACTCTCAAGCCGCACCATAAAGCAACGCAGAAACTGGAAAATAAACAGAGAACAGCACTGACTACAGGAGAAGTAAACAACAGACAAACAGCATTGACTACAGAGAAAAACAGCACAGGGATGTATTGGGAAAGCAACTCACAAACTGCAACAACTGCAGGGAAAAAGAACACACAACCTCTACTGACTGTAGAGAAAAGCAATGCATAAATTGCAATGGTTGAAGACATTAGCAATACCTAAACTGCACCAATTAACAGGGAGAGAAACAAACAAACTGCACAGTCTGCATGGAAAATTAAGAAAACTTGACTGGCCTTACTTGGCATTGATATAACCCATTTGATGTAACAAAGGTTAATCTCTGTAATTTTTGATGATAACATCATCAATGTAATCTTCCAAATGAGGAATTGGGTATAAATCTGCTTTCATTACAGTATTCATTTTTCTGTATTCTATGCAGAATCTAGGCAAATCATCAGTTTAGGAACTAACTCCAACTTCTTTGGCTATGTTCCATCAGGTGAATGTTTTAGCAAGTATTGAACTTTTGTTTTCACCTGACCTTGTTTATTCCAAGTTTAATTGCTGTCTTAGTGGTACTGATTCCCTTACACCCACACCATGGCTGGCTAGCATAATTATATCCTTGTATATTTCTGCAGATTTCCATCAAAGCAGTTTGAATTTAATTTGGATAAATTTGAGGTACTGCGTTTTGATAAAACAATTATACAATTAATGGTAAACTTATACAATTAATGGTAGAGCCCTGGGTAGTTGTAAACAGAGAGACCTAGGGGTTCAGGTACATAATTCTTTGAAATTTATGTGACAGACAGATAGGGTGGTTAAGAAGGTGTTTTGCATGCTCGCTTTCATTGCTCAGACCTTTGAGTAGTGGAGTGGGACATCATGTTGAGGTTGTACAGGATATTGGTGAGGCCTCTTCTGGAATACTGTGTACAGTTCTGGTCACCTTGTTACAGGAAGGATATTATTAAATTGGAGAGGATCCAGAAAAGACTTACCAGCATGTTGCCAGGAGTGGAGGGTTTGAGTTATGAAAATAGGCCGGACAGGCTGGGAGTTTTTTCACTGGAGCAGAGGTTGAGAAGTGACCTTATAGGAGTTTATAAAATCATAAGGGGCATAGATAAGGTCTTTCAGCAAAGGTCTTTTCCTAAAGGTGGGGGAGTTCAAAACCAGGGGCCATATTTTTTAGGTGAGAGGAGAAAGATTTTAAAAAGGACATGAGGAGCAACTTTTTAATACAGAGAGTGGTTCGTGTGTGAAATGAACTGCCTGAGGAAGTGGTGGATGCGGCTACAGTTACAACATTTAAAATACATTTGGATAAGCACATGAATAGGAAGGGTTTGGAGGGATATGGGCCAAATGCAGGCAGGTAGGACTAGTTGAGTTTGGGAATATGGTCGGTGTGGACTAGTTGTACTGAAGAGTCTCGTTCCATGCTGTATGACTCTTTAACTCCATGACTCTGTGTTTCTAAATAGCTTTTCCATATCTTTCCAATGTACTTCCTCTGAGAACGAAAATACTTTGTCTAACTAATTCAGTATTTCAGTATTGAGTAGGTGAATTGTAGGCAGTTCATTTTGCGAACAATCTACTTCTCTTTCAACTTCACTCTTACTGAACTGCTACTGCTCCTATCACCTGACACAGTCAGCCTTTCTGATCTATCTCTCTACAATGACAACACTTAAACATATTTATGTGGCACAACAGAATCTTCTGCTGGGATCTGGAATATCTAACAGATAAATCACTAACCTTCCTAACTATCTTGTATGGACCGCTGAATCTCACTTTCAGAGATTCACCTTATAAAGGCAAAGTAACACTTTGTCTCCTGTATGAAATGTTCTAGCTATTGCATATGTGTCTGCCCATTCTTTCATTTTCCCGCAAAGGTTTTAAAAGCTCCTGTGCTACTTTGCTTGGTTCTGTGAGTTTCTGTAGAAACAATGTTGGACATACACCAACATTGAGGATTCAACTTTTGCCTTATAGACCTTTCCGTAATTAATTTTAATGGACCTCTCATTCCATGACTATAGATCAACTTGAATGGACTTTGTCCAGTTGATTCATTTGGGGGATTGCTGGTAGCAATATGTAAAAAAATCTATTCATTTGTCCAAATCCTACGGATAATAGTGACCTTATGTCTTAATTGTTGTTTTGAAAATCTGATAGTATTGCTTCAAAACTCCCTGAATTTGCAGATGATAGATGTGGACTTCAATTTTTTTGTACCAAAATTGCTTATTATGTCCTGAAATATTCTGACGTAAATTTAGATCTCTGGTCTATTTTTTTCCCCACTAGTAGCCCGTAATGAGTAGAAACTGAATAAATTGTTCCACCACCACCTTAAATGTAATTGTTTTTAGAGAATAGCCTCCAGAAATTTGTTTGTAATATCCCTACACAATCTACTAATACTTAACTGAACTATTCTTCAAAAACTGGTACAGCTATTAAAGGCACTGGTTTGATTGTGTTGAGGTTTTCCTACTACTTGATATGTGTGGCATGTTTTACAAAACTGCAGTGTCCTTATGAATTCTTGATGATGTAAAATACCTGTTTATTGATGCTTCAGTCTTCCATATTCCTACATGTCCTGCCATGGGTATTTCTTGTGTTACTTACAATAACTCCTTATGATATATGGGCAGTACTATTATATAATGAAAAGTTGTTCTTTCCTTATCCATAGGGCTGTAGATGTGACTCCATTTCCTCATCAGAAGTATGTTTTTGACATAATAACACTCTGGAACTCTGTCAGCCTCAATGTCGCTGTGGGCTGATTGTGTTAACTTGGACATGCTTTCAGAGTCAAAAGTAGTGAAAACAACTGTACAGTTCTTTTGAATTACACACATGTTTGAAGAAAATTTCAGCAACTTGAACATCTGCTTGTGCTAATACTTTGGTGATTTGTTGAGCCATAGCTTTGGCCACTATGCAAGATGGAACTTGTTTCTATAACTGTTCTGTCGCTTTAACATCACTTTCATCATTTGTGTTGTCAGTCAAAGCTATAACTTTTATTCTGACCGAGTCATTGCCTAGGAATAAATCAACTCTGTCTACAGGTAATTTCGTAACAACTCCCACTATCACCATTCAGGACAACAAATCACACTCTAACTATAATTTGTGCAAATAGAACCTGGCTATACATTTCACTTAACCCATTTATTAACGTTGGCTATCAGTGAATTCTCCAAAGGGAATATTATGTCCTTGTGAAGCAAAATAGTTTAAGTCCCTCCTGTGTCTCTTAATATAGTTATGAGTTTAGCTTCATTGTTTACAGTAAAACGAGTTTTTCCTTCTTTTAGGCAAACATTCTTTTATAACTCTCATCTACCATTTTTGCCTCTCCTGCCCTCACGGCAGTTTTTGTTTTTGCTCTGCTCATTGTAATCAAAAATACAATTTGTTCAGTGGTATTTTCTTTGTGAATTCCTTTCTTGGACTCACACTCACAAACACCAATAAGTCCCATGGGCTTTCTTTGCAACTTCTTTCTTTCTTTCTGAATGAGTCCCACTTTATTACAATGGAAATACTTAACACTCTTGATTTTCAGATACACCCTCAGCACCTTTATATCTGATGTGAGGAGATCTTGTAGAATTCCCAGTCGTCCTTTCTTTAACCCGGCTACTTGCCTTCCTTTTACTCACCCATCCTCTATGCTTCTTGATTTTATTGAGGGTGACAGAAAAGAAGTTTCATTTCATGCATCTGCACATAATTATTAGCTATTTCTGTTGACTGACTAACAATTGTAAACTCTTGCCTTCAGCATGTGTTCTTATTACAAACTGGACACTTCTGCTGGGATAATTGACTTCCCTCAAACTAAGCTGAAAATCTCCTAACTGAACTAATTCTGAAATCACCTCTGGGGTTTCCTAAACTCAACTGGAAACAAAGCTAATGGTCTCAATCTTCTTTCATGACCTGACATAAAGCCAGAAGTACAAACATCTTTCCATTAAAACCACAACAGTCTGCAGTTGTATTTGATGAAAAATGTTGTATTTGGGTCACTGTTCCAGAAATGATTTGCTGACATTTTGTTTTAAAAGAAACCTTAATAGAAGTGACTCACTTCAATCTGTTTCCATTTTTAAAGCAGTTAAAATTTCAAACATGATCACATATACTGCACAATTCTCATTGCAATAAAAGAAAAGGTATCCTTAAGAGTGGTAAAAATATCTTTATATTCAACACAATGAGTTTCATAATAACTATACTTTATGTAGGCCCATTTCGATCTAATTATTTGGCCTCATTCACTTCTTCCCTTGGATGATTTGTCAATTATATGATCTTTGCCAGTTGAATGAATGGTTTTAAAATTTTGGGGTTGCAATATTAAACACTGATGAAACACGTTTGACTTTTTTTTCCGTGGAATCTCTCCAAAATAATCAAAGTTTTATGGTCTGTAAGAATAATAGTTACTTCAGAGTTGTTAGATTATGTAAATTTCAAACTCTCACAACAGCTTTCAAATTGTCAGAGGCACTCTTACATTCTTTTGTCCACTCAAATTTCTTGCATTTCTCTAATACATTGTCAAATGAGCCACAATAATGCTGAAATTTGGAACATGTGTCCGATACAATCCATTCATGCCAACATATCTAAGAATTTTGTGTTTTGTCTCAAGCATTGGAAAATCCAAGACAGCTCTTTCTTTCACTTTTTGACCTCGTCCCACATTGTGCTCCAAATAAGTCACTTCTGCTCTGGCAAATTCACATTTAGCTAGATTTATAACCAAATTAGCTGTTACAGCTAATCAAACAGTTGATTCAAGTGATGTAAATGCTCTCACTTGGATTGGCTGAACAGAATCAAGTTTTCAGTGTAAATAACACAATTACTAGTCCTTCAATGACTTTGCTGAGTCATCTTTGGAAAGTTGCTAATGCATTTTTATTCCAACTGACATGACTTTGCATTGAAGACATCCATTGATGTAACTAAAGCTGGGTCTATCAGTCAATGACCCTATATAATATCTACTTAACAAGTCAGTTTTGGTAGCAAATCACATGTGTCTTATTCTGTCACTGCATCATAATGTTGTGGAATTGTATACTGCTCTTGTTACTGTGCTGACTTTATAATCAATGCAGAATTGCAGTACTCATTCAGTTTCAGCACTATCATGACTGCTGAGGTCCAACAGCCATGACTTATTTAAACAATTTCTTGTCATTTACTTCTCAAACTATTTCACTTCTGACAATGGTTTAGATATTCTATTACGTTTTCCAGTAACGTACCAATTTTTGTATTAAATTGTTGAATTAATAAGCTCCATCTTAACAATCTTGCATTTTGCATCTTAAATTCCTCTACAAAAGCTGGCAAATTACATATTAATAGAATGCCTACATTGTAGAAGCAGGCTATTGAGTCAGCACTGACAGGCTGAAGATCATCCCACCCAGACCCATCCACCTCTAGCCTTATTCCCTGTAATCTTGCATTTCCCATGATTATTGCACATAACCTAGACATCCCTGAGCACTACTGGCAATTTTAACAGGGCCAATCCACCTAACCTGCACATCTTTGGACTAATCTTTGCAACCGTAAACAGACATCGACTTCAAAACGTTGAAGAGCCAGTAATAATCACAAAGTATCCTTTTCCAATGTAGAGTACTTTTGCTGATTTTATGGCTTTTTTTTAAAGTGCCCGCTGACCTCTCCATTCACAACACATCATCTTGCAGTACAATTGCACTTACTCCCAAGTGACTAGCATCAATTCCATCAAAAGAAGGTTTTGTAAAGTCAGACAACACTGGATCATTTAACAAGATTGCCTTTCAGCTTCCAAGGCCGTTTGGCACTCTTCTCACAATGCCAGCTTTGCATGTTTTCATAACAGCTATGTTAAAGGTACAGACATTGTTTGGAAATTAGCCACAAATTTCTCACAAAATCCACACATTCCCAGGAATGTTGCTCATTTAATTTTGGGAATGGGGAATTCTATCAGAATCTTTACATTCATTGTTTTTAGTAACTCTTGCCCTTGCCTTTAATATGTCTTGAGTAAGTCATTCTTGTTTTTGCAATTTGCTCTTGGTGAGACATATTACTAAACTAGTTAACTGTAGTTGCTTAACAAGTCTTCAGCTTCTTTACATTCACAGGTATTACTATTATTTCAACAACTTCTAAATAAGCTCCATAATTAGGCACATTAGCTACAACTTGATACATAAATCTTTGGAATGTAGTTGGGACATTTTTAAAATCTAAATAGCATCATTTAGCATTCATATAGCCCATTCAGTGTAACAAAGGATGGCATCTCTATAGCTTTTGATGTTAATGGTACTTTCCAGTCTTGGAAAGAAATGACGGACTGCTAAGCCTATCAATATAATCTTCTAACCAAGAAATTAGGTGTATACCATGTTAACTTTTCAGTAAACTATACAGAATCTTGCCAACCCATCTGGTTTAGGAACTAACACTACTGGTGAACTCCCACTGCTTTGGCTAGATCAAATCAAGTGAATTCTTAGCACATATTAAGTCTCTGCTTCCACCTGAACTTGTTTTTATAGGCTTAACTGGACAGGATATTATTTAATTGATACTGATTCCCTTACATTCAAGTGAATGGTTGTTTAAAAACTAGTATGGTTTTTGTTATGGAGAAGATCCCAGACTAAAATCTGGCTGATTTTTTTTTGTTTCAGAGATAGTAGGAACTGCAGATGCTGGAGAATCTGAGATAACAAGGTGTAGAGCTGGATGAACACAGCAGGCCAAGCAGCATCAGAGGAGCAGGAAGGCTGACGTTTCGGGCCTAGACCCTTCTTCAGAAATGGGGGAGGGGAAGGGAGTTCTGAAATAAATAGGGAGAGAGGGAGAGGCGGATAGAAGATGGATAGAGGAGAAGATAGGTGGAGAGGAGACAGACAGGTCAAAGAGGCGGGGATGGAGCCAGTAAAGGTGAGTGTAGGTGGGGAGTTAAGGAGGGGATAGGTCAGTCCAGGGAGGATGGACAGGTCAAGGGGCTGGGATAAGGTTAGTAGGTAGGAGATGGGGTTGGGGCTTGAGGTGGGAGGAGGGGATAGGTGGGAGGAAGGACAGGTTAGGGAGGCGGGGACGAGCTGGGCCGGTTTTGGGATGCGGTAGGGGGAGGGGAGATTTTGAAGCTTGTGAAGTCCACATTGATACTGTTGGGCTGCAGAGTTCCCAAGCGGAATATGAGTTGCTGTTCCTGCAACCTTCGGGTAGCATCGTTGTGGCACTGCAGGAGGCCCAGGATGGACATGTCATCTGAGGAATAGGAGGGGGAGGAGTTGAAATGGTTCGCGACTGGGAGGTGCAGTTGTTTAGTGTGAACCGAGCGTAGGTTTTAATGAGGTAGTCGTTCAGAGAACCACAAGCACACCATGCTGCAGATTTGGTTTCAACAATAAAACAGAAGTTTATGATACAAAAGAAACTAAGGCAAAATAAAATAAACCAAACCATTTACAAACAGCACAAGCTTAAAAATTTCAAAACACATTGTAAAAGACAATCCCATTAATCATAACACCAGTGAGAATTCCTTTCTCTATCATATTTATGGGCTCAACTGTGGCTTCAATTCCCCCATCTTGGGGATTTAGTAGCCTTGAGTCTTCATACAACTGAGCTTAGACTCTCTCAGCTTCAAATAATGCCTTCAAGATTTTAGCTAAAATAATTCTCCTCTGGAACTTTAAAAATAAACTCCTTATTAAGTGGTAACCTATTTGTTAACAGTTCTAAATTATCTGCCTTCTTTAGGAGCAACTGTTTTATAAATTCAGCTTCAGCCAAGACTGTTGCAATTTTGCCAATCTGAAACTAAAATGTTTTTCTAAGCTATGGGTGTTTCCCCCAAAGTAAAAGAAAAACAAGCCTTTTAACTGAAGCCAAATGCACTGCACTGTTTATTTTGTTAACTCACAAAATGCTGACAATGTAATTAAATTCCCATTAGCCTCAAAGAACTATCCCTCTCATCCTGCTTTTTTTAAAAAAGAAATCACCATGGCTTCGATCATACTTACAAGTTGATCATTAAACTCCTACACAAACACAGACCAAACCCATATGCCACTAGCCAAACATACTAACTCTAAAGTAAATTATTTTAAAACATAAATGAAATACATACATTAAATCTCATCTCCCCCAAAGAAGAGTGAAATATATCTTTAACAGACATTTTCATTTCCTATCAAAAATTATCTTAATATTATACCTATGTATGTCACATTAACAATGGTAACAATTAGACATTAAACATACATTAGTTACACAGAAACCAAGTATTATTTAAGATCAAAGGCACTATTTTACATTATGTCCTTAAAATATGTTCTTGATAAACTGCTGCTAGAACATTTTATTTTCTGGGCACATGAATGATTTCCTATTACAAGGTAAGAGAATTAAGCTCCACCAAAATAGTTGTAAGTTCTTTCCCCTTTTTTTCTCTAAGATAATCAAAGGATTGTGGTCTGTATGTATAACAGAAAATTCCACATTGTTGGTGATGTAAACCTCAAAATCGTGTAGAGCCATCACAAGACTCAATGTCACCTTTTCTACTAATTTTGATGACGTGTGGTCCATTTCTATGGAAAACTATTGAAAGGCTGTTTGTTCCCCATCTCGTCATCTTGAAGTAAAATAGATCCCACACTGACATTGCTGACATAAACAGCCAGTTCGAATTACTTCTCGTAACTAGGCGTGGCTAAGACCAATGCGGTTGTCAGCACAGCATTCGAGTTCTGAAAGACACATTGACACTTTGGCATGCATTTAAAATCCTGCCTTTCTAAAGAAATTGCTGAATTTCAGAACAAACTTGCAATAAAATCCATCCATGCCACGTAATGCAAAATTTCATATTTTATTCTGTGCACTGGGGAATCTAAGATAACCCTACCTTTTACTTCTCCAGGCACTACTTGGCCCTGTTGTATAGTGTGGCCAATTAAGTCACATTTGCTTTGGCAAATCGACTATTAACCAGATTTATGACCTCTTTTTAATATAGCCAATCAAACAGTTCAGTCAAATGGTGTAAATGTTCTTCACAATTTTGGATAAAAACAATCTAATGTTCTTGTGACTTCTTGTGAAAAATCATGCATATCTAAGTTTTTCAATTGAATCCTCTAATCTTGGTATAGGATATGAGTCCGTTATTGTTACCATGTTGATTTTGCAATGAACAATATAGACTCTTTGTGACCCATCAGTTTTGGCACCATCAAGATAAGTGAGCACCAGTTATTGTGACTCAGTTCATTAATGTCATTGTCCATCATGAACTTAATCCCTTCCCTGCCTGGAGTTGATCCCTCTGGTTTGAGTCTGTAATGGTGTTGTTTCAAAGGTAAACCCCTCACATTAACATCATGAACATTGAAAGCCGGTTTTCCAGAAGAGTTTCCAGAAATTTATTTAAAACTCTGTAATAACTTTTATAAATCACCCCAACATCTTTCTGACAAAACATGATGCCACCAAGCCTTTTTACCATTTCCATGTTTTCTAATCGGATTGTTGAAGGCTCAACCTTTGATTTTTCAATTTCTGATTCATTCTACAATTGCTCTATTTCAATTTATTTCCTATTTCTTTTATTACCATAGGTATACTTTTCTCCAGATTTTCACCCCAGTCAAAATAACTTCAAAATGTTTAAAGTTAAACTTGTTGATTCTTGCTCTTGTGCGCAGTACTTACTGCATAATTTACATATTTGAGTTTCTTTTTTATTAGTAAGCTCCAGTGAACTTTGTTTTAATAGGTCTAAAAATTAGGAAGCAACATTAGCATCTTGTCACCCTTTTTAAAATAACTTTCACCTTCCTCTTTGCTTTAGTTTTCATTGTTTATTGAACACTCTGCAGATGCCTTTTTGCCAACCTAGAGGCATTGGTTAGATTCTCTCTCAAAGTCAAAATGTACATTGGAAGAACTTTCTACGCTTGATTTATCAATTTCTCTTTAATCAATGAAAATGTTCCTCTCATCTCTTGTCCATATGTTAGTTCTAAAGAGCTAAATCATGTGGACTCATTAGGAGCATCCCTAATGGCAGACAGTAACAATTGAATTTCCTTATCCTAATCATTAGGACATTCTTAGCAATAAGCTCTAACTATGATCTTCAAAGGTTGATACCATGTTTCCAGTGCCCCTTGACATTGTGAGTGATAAGTAAATGATCAAAATTATTTATTCCTGAATTAGTATTTTCTTTGAGTATTTGCAACACAAAATTTGAGCCTTAATTGGATTGCATTCTTTGGGAAATCCGTACATTTTACAAACAATTTTTCAGTCATTTTCTCTAAAGGCACTGTTTCAGGATCACTGTTGGAAACATCCATAATTGTTAAAAGATATTGGTTCCTGTGCCTGATTTTGGATAGAGGTCCTGGACAATCTGTTTAGAACCTGCTGAATAATTCTTCTGAAGTTGTAGTTGGAACTATAGGTGTAGTTATAATCGAGGGTTGTTATTTCTCAACTATCTTGTATGTATGACAAGTCTGGCTAAATATGGCTACATCTTTATATAATCAAAGCCAATAAGAATGTTTTTATATTTTAGCTTGTGTTTTCCTAATATGTCAGAGACCTGCCCTACTCAAATGGAACTATCACTTGATGGAACACTGTTCATTTCTCAGTAGCTGGTATTTGAGGTAGTCTTCCTTTTCCTCATTAAAAAGTTATTTTTGAAATAATAATACTCAGATATTGTTTTGGATTCAATTTCTGAGTAGGTCATTTTGTATAACCTTTTCAATTTCAAATCTGTTCCTTGAGTTTCGAATGAAGAAGATAGACTAAATATCTCAGCCTCATTCTTTTTGCCTTCATCCTTTTCAGTTGAATTTTCAAGAATTGTATCTGATAACTAAATTTTAAATCATCTCCCTGTATTGTAGATTCCTTTTCTTCCTATCTGATTTTAATCGGCCTGAGATCACACAATCGGGAAACAATCCAGGATGGGTTTTTTCTTACCTCCACTAGCTGTTTTGCCACCCTTGGTGAAGCCAATGTTTTTGAACCATCCAGATCATTTACTTAAATAAAGTCAAATCATTCCACTGGAACTTGTTTCATTAATCCAACTATAACTTCTCCATTTGCCAAGTCAATCTTTAATCCAACTCTACATAAAAAGACTGATTTGTAATCTCCATGAGTACATCCAATTAATATTTTCTTTTTCCTTCAATGATCCCTCTGGAAGACAAGTGTCCAATTTAGTTTCCAGCAATCGTCTTTGACGTGTTCAATCTTATTACAATTTAACATACTAATTTATGTATGTAACATTATGGTTCTAGCCCTTCTACTTTTTCATTTTAATGTCCTGTCTGTTGTCTAAAACTAATACATCACAAACATTCTATTTCCCATTACTCTAAGATGTTTCACAGCCAACTTGTTTTCTTTAATTTCTCTATTTCCTTGGAGTTCAAATTTTTCAAATTCTGTTTTCCACTACTGTTGCAAAGTTGAGTAGAGTACTTGTGGATTGGGAGGTAAGAAGTTAGAATTTTTTGTTTGAAAAACGCTATGGGGAAAGGCATTGCATGGTCCCTTTAAAAGATTATATGTTTTTTCTATGCTTAGGGATTTAAAAAGAATGTCTGTGAGCAGCAGCTGGAAAGTTTGCAAGTATTCAGAGAGCACCCAAATTGAAACATTTGTATCAAAGAGCTGTACAGTTGGCAGGCCAAGCAGCAAATTTTACCACAAGAACAAGTTTTGAATTTTGCCAATCAATTTGAACGAGGCATTTAGATACAAAAAACATAACAAATTTAAATCTAATGGTTTTGACAACATAGACTAATCCTATTGTAAGAAATTGATATGTCATCAAAGGAATAAAAGAAGGAGGCATTTAGACAAAGACTGATTTGTAATCTCCATGTGTACATCCAATTAATATTAATTCCAAAAGAGTTAACAGTCCTTAGCTCAAGAGAGAATTGCTGGCTATGTGTATTAGACAAAGCACCATCTAAATAACAATGGTACCCACAGCACAACTAGTGAATATTCCTGACAGAGGAAATGACAGAGAAGGCACAGAGCATTCCAGGAGATACATAACCCGGTTGTAATTTTGAAAGACTAAATTCTACTTTTTTTATAAAGGTGGGACTTGTATTTATTGGAACAGCATACTATTAGAACCTTGTTTTATTCAGGAATAGTTAGTTGTTAGAAGGAGTTTGTTTGGTTTGTTAATGGTTTAATTTGATCACTATTAGAGTTAGATAAATAAATTATTACTTGTTGAGTATAAAATGAGTGTCAAAGATTTATTTTATTTTACCATTAGAAGTTACTGAAAGGCAGCTTACACCACTTTTCACACTCCTTTTACAGATTATAGGGCAAGGCATTCTTCTTTGGGTGTTTCGGTTTTAGGTTGCTACGGGCGGGGTGGATGTCAACCTCCGCTTTGTAACACACATTCTTCTTCCCATTATTCCCTGCTTTGTTTTCTCCTTTCTTTTTACTTCAAATTTGTTCCTGTTTTTCCTCTTTATTTTCTAATTCATGTATTTTCATTTCTGACTTCACTTTAGCAAATTCCAACTGCGACATCCCAATTCGGATTTCATTCCTTGTTATTCTAAATGCTGTTGAGTCACTTGAACCACCTTAAAGATTCTGCTTTAATGTCTAACTTCAATTTATCTGTTGAACCTGCTTAATTTAGCTTTTGTTGAAAATTTAAAATTGTTATAACTACCACTTTCGGAAAACTCTTGGCAACGTTCAAAGCCATTTCACATTTTGTGCCATAAACTCCACCAAAACACAACTCCTTTACGCCCCTGAACAACCTCATAGCCGATTTACAAGGAACCAAAGTCCCTTAAATCCAATGAATTCAAAAATCCGGGGCCCGACCCAAAATGTCAGCTTTCCTGCTCCTCTGATGCTGCCTGGCCTGTTGTGTTCCTCCAGCTCCACACTGTGTTATCTCTAACTCCAGCATCGGCAGTTTTTACTAACCCTCTATTGTTAGAATGTTATTACTAGACAAGTGAGATCCCAGACTGAAGCCTGGCTTGATATATCATATTTTGGTTTGTTTTTGTTTTAACAAAATGGGATCTCACTGAAATGTAAGATCTCTATCTTTCAGAGCAAATGTTTTACACATCCAGCTTCAGGTGAGAGTTTTGAAAACCTGCCAAACTGAAACTAAAAAAAAACTATGAGAGCATCTCCAAAGCTAAAATATTGTCTGAAACCTTCGTTTAATTTGTTCACTGGTTAAAAAGTCTCCAGTGTACACAAATTCCAATTAGCCTGATAGAACTATTTCTCACATGTATTTTTGTTTTTAAAAGTAATCACCATGGCTCCAGAAATATTTACAGGTTAATCATTAAACCACTACATAGACAAAAACAAAACCCACATACTAAAAATAAGTTATAGATACAAAAATCACCATACATTACAGTATTAAGGTGTCAGTTTGATTATGTCTTATGCAGGACATTGATGAGATTTTCAAGGTTGTTGATGGATTTGGAGGGTTTGAACTGTAGGGACAGCCTGAATAGATGTTTTTTTTTTCCCTGGAATGTCAGAGGCTGAGAGGTGACCTTATAGAAGTTTATAAAATCATGAGGGGCATGGATAGGATAAATAGACAAGGTCTTTCCCTCAGGGTGGGGGAGTCCAAAACTAGAGGGCATAGGTTTAAGGTGAGAGAGGAAAGATTTAAAAGGGACCTAAGGGGCAATTTTTTCACAGAGGATGGTGTGTGTGTGGAAAGAGCTGCCAGAGGAGGCACTCGAGATTGGTACAATTACGACATTTAAAAGGCATCTAGATGGGTATATGAATAGGCAGAGTTTCGAAAGATATAAGCCAAATGCTAGCAAATGGGATTTAATCAGTTTAGGATGTCTGGTCATCGTGGACGAGTGGACTGAACATGCTGTACAACATGTTTCCATGCTGTATAACTATAACAATCTGACACATATGGCATAGTTTACAAAACTGCACTATGTTGTTATGAAATTTTGGTAGGTAAAATAGCTGTTAAATGATGCTTCAGTTTTCCTGCTGCTGGAATTTCATGTGTTCAATACCTCCTTACAGTATCAGGCAATCTATTCCTTGGCTGCCAGTCTGTGAGGATGTCTCTACTTCCTCAACAGAACTCTGTCTTTAATACAATAACGCTCCTGAACTCTTTTAGCCTCAACATCAGGATAAACTGTCTGAATTAACTTACTTATCTGCAGATCTTTTTATTCATTCAAGGGATGAGGGCATCACTGGCTTGGCCAGCATTTATTCCCCATCCCTAATTACCCAGAGGGCAGTTCAGAGTCAACCACATTGCTGTGGGTCTGGAGTCACCTGTAGGCCAGACCAGGTGAGGATGGCAGTTTCCTTCCCTAAAGGGCATTAATGAACCAGATGGGTTTTTTGACAACCGGCAAAGGTCATCATTATACTCTTAATTCCAGATGTTTATTGAATTCAAATTCCACCAGCTGGCATGGCGGGATTTGAACCCAGGTCCTCAGAACATTATCTGCGTCTCTGGATTAATAGTCCAGCAATAATGCCACTAGGCCATTGCCTCCTGTTATCCGCTTTCTGAACTTAAACTAACAAAGACATATTAAACATTTCCTTTGAATCTGCCACGCCCTTAAAGAACATTTTGTCTACTCTATCATCTGCCTGTGGTATTAATTTGACCTCTGATTTGACTTTATTGAGCCACTGCTCTGGTCACTATACACATTGGTAATAAATCTGGAAAATGTACCTGTAATTGTTCTATCTTTTTAACCTCATTCGGACTTGCTGTGATTATAAGCAAAGCTAAAACTATTAACATTGCCAAATCATTATCTAAGAGTAGGTCAATTCCATTCACAGGCAATTTCTTCACAATGCCTACTGCAATTGGTCTAGACAACAGTTTCACTTTGTACAATGGACATAGACTATATTGTCCACTTATCCCTTTATTAACATTTGGCTTTCATTGCACTGACTGGAGGGAGAACTATATTCTTCTCCAGCAAAGACTTTGAGTAAGCTCCTGTGTCTCATAATATAGTAATAGAGTTAGTTGCATCATTTGAAGGAAAAGAGATTGTCTTTCCTTTTGACAAAGCCCCTCATATTTCCCATCTACTGTATTCACCTCTCCAGCATTCATAGCAATTTATACCTCCACTTTCTTGATTGCGATCAATACTATGATTTAATTCCTGGTAATTTTTTTTGTATTGTCTTTATAGACTCACTTTTACGCATCTCAATAAGTCCCATGGTCTTCCCTCACAACTTCCAGCATTCTGAATAAACATATCACACTTTAATACAATGGAAAGTCTTAGGTTTTCAATTTTCGCCTGTATCCTCTGCACTTTCCTTTCTGATCTAAAGAGTTCTTATGGCATTCCCAGCTGTCCCTTCTTTCTGGGGCTACTCACATTTCACACTCCCATCTTCTTTCCTTTTTGGGTTTATAGGTATGATGGAAGAAAAGCTTAGCTTTGTGCATCAGCTCATAATGATCAGCCATTGCTGCTGCTTGTCTAGCAGTTACAACCCTCTGATATTCACCATGAGTCCTAATTACACTAGCAGTGAGATTTTAAATTCTTCAAAGAGAATAATTTAACAGAGAGAGAGTAGGAACTGCAGATGCTGGAGAATCTGAGATAACAAGGTGTAGAGCTGGATGAACACAGCAGGCCAAGC
>NC_063342.1:18465291-18471074 GCF_021869965.1 Rhincodon typus | reverse complement strand
TTCCTGCTCCTCTGATGCTGCTTGGCCTGCTGTGTTCATCCAGTTCTACACCTTGTTATCTCAATTTAACAGAGAGCATCATATGTAACATTTACACCTAATGTCCACATCCATCTTTCAAAATTACTTTGCTTTCCCCATTCAAATTTAATACAAGAATATCCTAAATCATGAACTCAAAAATTTGCTGTATGCTTCAAGAATTAATTCATACCCACCATGCTTAATTTGTATAGTTAATTAATGTGGAGGTTAGCCACTGAAACATATTTACATGAGGCCACAGATATTCTTGAATAAGGAAACCTACATTTATTGCACAAAAGAAAGAAAACAAACAAAACTCTATGCATGCCGATGCATGTTATAAATATATTAAGCTTATACATGTACTACAGTTAGAATGCTGTAAATTCAAACATCAAAACAAAGTTTCAACCAATGCCCTAACACTAAATGTCACAGGGACTAAGATCTAGAAACTCACTCCCTTTACCTTAATCCTTTAGACTTCTACTTAACTGATTCTGTTCAGGTTATTTACCTCTGGAGGCAATTTAATGATGACTTTCTAAATCTGTTAACACAAACACTTCACAAATCCAACAGCCTGGACTTTCTCAGGTCCAATAACTTGCAGATTTCTATGGCTTGGAAGCTTCACAAAATAGACACTTCTCCTCGGATGACAGGCTTCAGTCGAACTGAACTGCAATTCAGCCACACAAAACTGCACTGACTGTGAGGGAAAGCACACTCAAACTTCCATGGGCGCAAGGAAAAGCCACAGTCCCTTCCAATATTCTCCATTATATTTGTAACGATGCTGATGCAGTTTAATACAAGCAAGTGTAAATGATTGGTGACACAAACGTTCCAATAATGTCAAAACATGGACAACATTTGATGGTCAAACCTGAATGTGTGAAAAATTATGCTGACAACCAATGTGAGGAGAAAACAGCATGCAAGCCCCAGTGACTGTGGGCAAAATGAACCAACAAATTGTACCAACTGTGGGGAAAAGCAGCAAACAAACTGTACCGAATGCAGCAAAGCAACTCACAAATTGGATGGATTGTGGGGTGAAGTAGCAGACAGATTGCAGCAGTTTCACAGGAAAAGCAGCAATCAAACTGTATTCACTCTGGAGACAAAGCAATGCAGAAATTGTCTGGACTGTAGAAGAAAATAAGTTTAAGTATTTAATGGGACATACTTTTGGCAGTATCAAACAATGTGCATTTCCAAACAGTGAGAGAGATAATTTGAGACTGGATGGCACTGAAAACCTTTGATTCAGGCTTACAGTAGCACTCTGGTTTGTTGGGCTACAGTTTGTTACAAAGCTGTGAGTGCAACAGCAGGCTGAGACATCTAGAAAAACTAAGGAAAGTTAAAAGAAAGAATTCTAACAGGCAAGGGCCAAGTCTGCTTAATTAATTGTCTAATGGAGGAAGGACCATCACTTATAGACAGCAACATGTCATCAGTGCTAAAGATCAAGGGGAAGTATTAGACAATTTAACCCACTCTTGAAATCTGGATTTAGATCTTGTAGTTTTGTTTACCCTGTCCATGTTCTTTTCACACTCATAAAATTATCGTTAAATCATCTGTCTTTTGTTTGTTTCATGAATAAGTGTGTGTGTGTGTATTTGGGGCTTTTGTAAAGGTATAATTTAAATTGCATAGAGTAACTTAGAAATACATTTTTCTGCGATTTGTTAAATTTTATTGTATACAATAATTGAAGTTATTTTCTGTTAATGATAAAACCTGCTGTGAATTGCTTTAGTCTTGAATACCAATCAATCCAGCAAAATGGTATCTGGATGGTGTAATTAGGACTTAATAAGGAGACAACAGCCCAGTAGTATTATTGCTGGACTGCTAATCCAGAGACCCAGGTAATGTTCTGAGGACCCAGGTTTAATCCTACCAAGTTAGATGGTGGAATTTGAATTCCAGGGTCTGGAATCACATGTAGGCCATACCAGTTTCCTTCCCTAAAGGACATTAGTGAACCAGATGGGTTTTTCCAACAACTGACAATGGATTCATGGTCATCATTAGACTCTTAATTCCAGATATTTATTGAATTCGAATTTCACCATCTGCCATAGCAGGATTCAAACCCAGGTCCCCAGAATATGATCTGGGTCTCTGGATTAATAGTCCAGCAATAATACCACTCGGCCATCACATTCTCTGAGGGCAGAAATCAGAGTTAACATTTCAGGTCCAGTGAGCCTTCTTCAGAACAGATGTTGAGTGGCTTGAAGGGCAACTTTCAGCTGCATCTGCTGCCCTTGTCCTTCTAGACTGTAATGGCCACAAGTTTGAAAGTGCTGTCTAAAGAGCCTTGGTGAATTTCTGTAGTGCATATTGTAAATGGTACACACTGCTACTACTGACTGTCAGTGGCAGAGGGAGTGAATATTTGAGGATGTGGTGCAAGCTGATTTGTCCTGGATGGTGTTAAGCTTCTTGGGTGTTGTTGGGGCTGCACCCATTTAGGCAATTGGGGTGTATTGCATAACATTCCTGACTTAAGCTTTGTTGATGGTGTACAGGCTCTGCAGAGTCAGGAGTTTAGTTGCTCATTTCAGTATTCCTTTCCTCTGACCTGCTCTGGCTAATCGAGTGCAATTTATGGTTTAGAGTAATCCCCAATATGTTGATAGGGATTCAGTGATGGTAAATTGATTGAATATCAAGGGGGCCTAGTTAGATTGGTCATTGCCTGGCACAAATGGTGTGTGGTGCAAATGTTACTTGCCACTCATCAATCCTAGCCTGAATATTTGGGTCTTGCTGCATTTTGTCATAGACTGCTTCAGTATCTGAGGAGTTGCAAATGATGTTGAACATTGTGCAATCATCAGCAAACACCCCTACTTCTGACCTTATGAAAGAGGGAAGGTCATTGATGAAGCAGCTGAAGATGTTTGGGCCAAGGACACTACCCTGAGGAACTCCTGCAGAGATGTCCTGGAACTGGATGGCTGACCTCCAGCAACCACGACCATCTTTCTTTGTGCTGGGAATAGATTGCAGAGAGATTTCCTACTGATTCTTACTGACTCTAGTTTTGTTAGCTTTCCTTAATGCTATATGTGTCATATGTTCTCTTGATGTCTCACCTCACCTCTTGAGTTCATCTCTTTTGTCCATGTTTGAACCAAATGTAGTTCAGTCAACACAGGGACAATGGGTGAACAGTGGTAATAAATTCAAATTTGGGCGGCAATGTTTTAGGTGAGCCTAAGACCAAAACAGGAGCAAGATGGAGACTGGCCAGGAGATTATTAGAATGGTCAAATCTGGAGCTAATAAAAACATAGATGAAGATTTCAATGAAGGTGCTGAGCTGGGGAGGAATGAGGATTTGAGATATTAGGAAGGAGCTTGTGATGTTTGAGTTGGAAACTGTCCTAGGGTCAAGTAGTTTGCTGAGGTTCACAAGCAGTCTGGTTCAGTTTCAGAGAGATGACATGGAATGGGAGGTTAAGAAATAGTTTGTGCTGGGTGTTGGAGACAATAGTTTCAGCCAGAATTGGAGGAAAGCTTTTGCTCATTCAAACTGGATGTCAAAACAGAGACAGTGCTCACTTCAAAAGAGATAGTGTTGGATATCATTAGCAATATGACATTGCCTTTTCAGATGCTACATGTTGGAGATTGCTAAAGGACACTCGCATCAGCATCCAGGGTTACCAGTACGTGAGTGACAAAAAAGGTAGTCACTAATGTTACAGATAGAGGCTGTTTGTCTCATTAGGTCCATGCTAGCTCTATGCAGAGTGGTCTCATCAGTCCCTGATCTCTGCTGCGTCTCCATAATTTCTAATCAACCTGTTCAGAGATGTTATTACACACTTCTGGAGCAGATGGGAATTAAACCTGGGTCTCTTGGTTCAGAGGTATGGACACTCTAAATGCTTCGCAAACGTTCTACTGGGTCTCCATAGCCCTGCAGGTTTATTACCTTTAGGTGCCCATTGACTTTCTTTTTGAAATCACTACTGGTTCTGGTTCCACCATTCTCATTGGCAGGTCTATTTGCTACGTAAAGATTTCTAACTCATGCTCATTCTGCATCTTTAACCAAATTTTAAATTTGCGTTAAAAAGTCATCTACATCCTCTGTGACCCTCACACCATCTATGCCAAACTATTCATTTCCCTTATCCCCTCATCCACTATATGACCGCCTCAAAGCCATTAGAAATGCCAACAGGCAGTACTGGACCATTAGAGGCCCAAACTAACCATACAGAAACCCGTCACCTGTGGCAAGGCCTACACAACATAATGGGTTACAAAATGAAGCAGAACAAAACAGTGGACTAAAACACATCCCTTCCTGATGCCATCAATGCTTTTTATGCTTGGTTCAAGCAGAATGCCAGCGGTGCGGTGTCACCTGCCCTGAGAGCCCTGGACACACCTGTTCCCACTGTCACCGCTGCAGATGTCAGATTGGTCTTCCTGATAGTAAACCCGAGGAAAGCGACTGGCCCAGACCGAATCCCCGGCTGTGCACTCAGATCGTGTGCAGACTAGCCGGCAGGATTATTCACTGACATCTTTAGCCTCTCCCTGCTACAATCTGAAGCTTCTACCTGCTTCAAGAAGACCACTATCATCCCTGAACCAAATAAAACACATGCAGTGTGCCTCAATGACTACCGCCCAGTGGATTTGACCTCAATAATCATGAAGTACTTAGAAAGGTTAATCATGGTCCACGTCAATTCAAGCCTCCCAGCCTGTCTTGATCCCCTGCAATTCGTCTACCGATGTAGCAGTTCCACAGCAGCTGGCATTTCCCTAGCCCTGCACTCATTCTAGAACATCTGGCCAACAAGGACACCTATGTCAGACTCCTACTCATCAACTACAGCTCTGCCTTCAATACCATATTCCCTACCAGACTAATCTCAAAACTCTGAAACCTATGTCTCAGTTCTACCCTCTGCAGCTAGATCCTCAGCTTCCCGACCCACAGATCGCAATCAGTAAAGATAGACAACAGCAACTTCTCGATGATAATCCTCAACACTGGCACCCTGCAAGGATGTGTTCTCAGCCCACTACTGTACTCCCTGTACACCCACGGCTGTGTAACCCAATTCTGTACGAACGCCATCTGCAAGTTTGCTGATGATACCACCATTGTAGGCCAGATATCAAACGATGTTGAGTCAGAATACAGGAAGGAGATAGAGTGCTTGGTGCCATGGTGCAATAATAACAATCTTTCTCTCAATTTTAGCATAACAAAAGGACTGATCATTGACTTCAGGAAGAAAGGAGGAGAACATGCCCCTATTTACATCAATGGAGCTAAAGTGGAGGGGGTCGAGAGTATCATGTTCCTAGGAGTGACAATAATCAAGATTCTGTCCTGGACCTCCTATGCAGATGCAGCAGTCTAGAAGGCACAATTCCTCTTCTTCATTGAGGGTTTAGGAAATTCAGCATGACCATAAGGACCCTCACCAACTTTTACAAATACACCATAGAAAACATTCTATCTGGGTGCATAACAGATTTGTATGTCAACTGCTCTTCCCAAGACCGTAAGAAACTACATAAAGTAGTGTGCACAGACCAGACAATCACAGAAGCCAACCTTCCATCCATGGAGTCCATTTACACTTCTTGTTGTCGTGGAAAGGCTGCCAACATCATCAAAGACCCATCCCACCCTGGTAAAACTCTCTTCCATTAGGCAGAAGTTACAGAAGCTTGAATGCACGCACCCCGCACTCCCC
>NC_063342.1:18416509-18465191 GCF_021869965.1 Rhincodon typus | reverse complement strand
CACGGTTCAGGAACAGCTTTGTCCCTGCTGTTATTAAATTGCCGAATGGAACTCTCTCATTTCAAATCTAACGTCGACCTTGCTTTTGTGTGCCTCCTGTGCAGCCATAACCTCGTATGCTTCGCTCTGTCTAAACAATCTATGATCCATATGTCCTTGTTTGCTATGGTCTGCCAGTACAGCTTGCAAAACAAAGTCTTTTCACTCTTCATAGGTACATATGATGACAATAAATCAAATCAAGTCAAAAATATGTCCCAAAATACACTTGTGATCCTTTACAGCCTATGCCGACTCATATCTCAGGCGGATCAGGAAATTTGGCATGTCCATAAGGAACCTCACCAACTTCTAAAGATGCACCATTGAAAGCATACTGTCTGGGTGCATAACAGCCTGATATGGCAACTGCCCTGCCCAGGACCGTAAGAAACTACAGAAGGTAGTGTGCACAGCCCAGACCATCACAGTAGCCAACTTTCCATCCATGGAGTCCATTTACATGGCTCGTTGCCGCAGAAAGACTGCCAACATCATCAAAGACCCATCGCACCCTACTAATGATCTCCTACAACCTCTTCTGTCAGGCAAAAGATACAGAAGGTTGAACACTCGCATGAGCAGGTTCAGGAGCAGCTTCATCCCTGCTGTTATTAGACTGATGAATGACTCTCTAACTTTAAATAATGCTGATCTCGCTAACATTGATCTCACCTAGCAGATGCCCTGTGCAATGCAACCTGTATGCCTCTGTCTAAGTTTTTTTGATCTATACATCTTTGCTTACTATGATCTGCCTGAACTGCTCGCTGTACTTCAATACATGTAACAATCAATCAATCAATCAATCAATCAATCTCCCACTCAGCTTCCCTCTCCATGCTAGATCACCTATTAATCAACATGTGAGGTTGTAGACTTTCTCGCTGAGCCAGTGGGTTTGGTTGAAAACGATTCGTCACCCTGTTAAGTAACATCATCAGTGTGCCTCCAGTAAAGCATTGGTGTTCTGTCCCGCTTGTTATTTATATGTCTCAGTTTGCTGGGGTGGTTGGCATCACTTCCAATTCCGTTTTTCAGTGGCTTGTATGTGGGTCCAGTTCAATGTGTTTGTGAATGGAGTTCTGGTTGGAATACCATGCCTCCAGGAATCCCCTGGCATGTCTCTGTTTGGCTTGTGCTATTATGGATATGTTGTCCCAGTCAAATTCGTGTCCTTCTTTGTCCCTGTGTATTGAGACCAGTGAGAATTGGTCATGTCTCTTGATGGCTAGTTGGTGTTCATGTATCTTTATTGTAAGTTTTCTCCCAGTTTGGCCTAAGTAATGTTTCTCACAGTCCTTGCATGGTATTTTGTATATTACATTAGTTTTATTGGTTGTGGGTATGTGGGTATACCTGCCTAATTGAAACCCCAAAGACAATCTTCAATATTCTGTCCCTCCATCAATGACTCACAGTGGCAGCACCACCTACAAGATGTACTGCAGAAATTCACCAAGGCTTCTGTAACATCACCTTCCAAACTTGTGACTTCGACCACATAGAAGTCCCTAACAGTATTGTTGGTTTCCCTATACACCAAGGATTTCAGCAGTTCAAGAAGGCAGGTTAACACCAGCCTCTCAAGGGAAATTAGGGACAGGCAATAAATACTGGCTTAGCTTGTGACACAAACATTCTGTGTCTGACTAAAAAAAAACAAGCATATACTTACATGAGAGAAAACAATATAGTTCTATTACTAAAACTTCTATACATGCAATTGAGAAAGTCACTTCATTCATAAATATTATATACACTTTGTTACTTCTAGACACTGATTAATAGGTTGACACTTGTTAACCAGTCTTGACAAGTTGCACAGTTCCAAGGGTTTTACGTACCATATATGCACAATCCTTTCCACAGTTAATAGTTCCAAATGACGTCTGAACACCATTCCCCCAAACCCCTATCCCTAAAGTATATCTGGACTCCAACTCCAAAGATTCCCTGGATGTACACTCAAATTATCCTGTGACCATGTCCACAGGGGTAGCTTACTTCTCCAAAGGGATGCCTTGGCCATCCAAAAGCAATGGACTGTGAACAGACCTGCTCTTACACAGACTAATCTCCACACTTGGGATTCAAGACACTAGAGAGTGCAGTGAGAGATGGTTTGTCAGAACAGAAGAGACATAACACGCCTAGCTAATTATTATTAGCAAAGACTATCCTTTAAATACAGAGATGTTATAGGCCAGCATTTAGTGCCCATCCCTAATTGTACAGAGGACAGCAAAGAGTCAACCACTTTGCTGTGGGTCTGGAATCACACGGAAGCCAGACCAGGTAAGGATGGAAGTTTTCCTCCGTAAAAGGCATATTAGTGAACCAGATGGGGTTTTCCTGACAATTATATTCTTCAGTCCCAATTTTTTTTTTTTTTTTATTAAATTCAAATTCCACTATCTGCCACGGCAGGATTTGAACCCAGGTCTCCAGAACATTACCTAGGTTGCTGGATTAACAGTCAAGTGATAATACCACTAGGCCATCCAGATCAGGACAGTGTGGATTTCAGAACAAGGTGAAGATTATAAGACACTTAAAGTGAGAAACCACGTATGAATAAAAAGATCCAAACAAATTATCTATTCCTACATTTTTAACCATAGCTTTTCATTATGGAAGGATATATAGGGGGTTTGAGTGCCATGTTTTGCACACAAAAATATGAAGGTTTTCCACATAACCAAAGGCTGGCTTCAGCTGGAGTTTGAATGTGCAACCTGCTGAAAATGTACCTCCTGATTTTGATCCTAATCTTTTTCTCTCACAGTAGCCCCATTCTGATTTTCTGCTTTCAAACACTTGAGGTGTGATGATTGCCCAGGCATACAACCCAGGCAAGAAATAAGTCAGCATCAGCATACCTCATCGATGGATCTGATACTTTCAGATACCATCTCAGATACTAACACTGGATGTAGATTGTAGGGTAGTATAAAGCTGGGATCATCATGTGTTTAGCCGACTGCAGCTAGGCCAGGAAAAAGAATGGAATCAGTCAGGGCATTGCCTTGAGCAATGAGGCTACAAATGGGTCTCAGCTCTTTTATTAAGTTGAAACAGATGCAGTATGTGTACTTGTTCTTACTGTCTGCAAAGAACAATACCCTGCGTATTTGTATACATAGCTTCAGTACACACAGATGTGCTACACTTTAAGACTGACTGACAGCTCTAAATTGGTTGTCAGCATAATTTTTTACACACTCAGGTTTGTCCATCAAATGTTGTCCATGTTTTGACATTATTGGAATGCTTGTGTCACCAACCATTTACATTTGCTTGGATTAAACTGCATCAGCATCGGTACAAATATAATGGAGAATATTGGAAGGGACTGTCTGGTCTGGGACTATCACTAACTCCTAATTCAAATGCAATCTAGTGTTAACACATCTAGCTATTTTATTTGTTTCTCAGAAGCAACTTTACACTTGAATTGATAGTGAAGAACAAGGAAATATTGGAGCAACTAAACAGCTTAAATTCTGTGTTCACAGAAAAAGACACAAATAACTTGATAGAAATGCTAGGGAAACAAGGATCTATTGGAAAGGAGGAATTGAAGGATATTCATACTAGTAAGAAAAGTGCTGGAGAAATTAATGGGACTGAGAGCAGATAAATCTCTAGGATCTGTTTGTTAATTTACATGGTAGGGTACTGAAGGATATGGTCATGGACATAATGGATATGGTTGAGTTGGTTGTCATGTTCCAGAACTCTGCAGATTCTGGAACAGTCCTAGCCGATTGGAGGATGGCAAATGTAATGCTACTGTTAAAAACAGAGGCAGGGTAATAAAACGGGAACTGTACATTGGTTATCTTAACATCATCCGTAGTAGGGAAAATTCTAGAGTTTATTCGATAAAATGCGATAATAGAACACCTTGAAAATACCAGCAGGACTATATAGAGGCAACTTGAATTTATGAAAAGGAAATCATATTTGGCAAATTTACTGCAGTCTTTTGAAGTTGCAGCTAGTACTATAGATAAGGGAGAACCAGTGGATGTTGTTTTTATCTGGATTTTCAGAAAACTTTTGAGGAAGTTTTATAATTAAGTTATTGTGATCATGATAGATTGGTGAGAGAGTGCACCTGGTGGGCAGCAACTGAGGGAACACTTAAATACAATCAGCACGAGATCTGAGGCACAGAGCACCGGAGGCCATAGAGAGAGTGTATCTGGTAAGGAGCAGATCCTTCACTAAATCCACAGGCCAAGCTCTTAAGGGGACATCATGATTCAAATATGTGAAGTACGGTAAGAGATTGCAGCTGACTGTGTGAGCATTTATACTTTATAGTTTGTAAGGTCTTTATTCTAGGTTTATTGATTGTAAGGATAATAGTGCAGAGGTTCAAAGAAGAAGACCCCTAGTGCAATTAATAGTATTTGATATTCAGGGAAATTTAAGTGTTTAATTTAAATGGGGTAAGCCATAGAAGGAGAGCTCAAGGCTATGGTGTGCTCCTCTTGTTCTATGTGGGAAGTTAGTCACAATTCCAGAGCCCCGGCCTATAAAATGTGCAGGAATTATCTGCAGCTGAAGCTACTGAAAGCTCGTTTCAGAGCAGGAACGGTGGCAGGTGACACCATGAAGCATCAATAAGACTGAGAGCACTGTGGAGAGGATGTATAAGAGGTGCTCACTCTGTCCAGGCTAAGACTTCACAGGCAAGAAGAGAATGGATGACCACCCCAGGCAGTGAAAGAGGCCGGGAGTGCAGCAGTGCCCTATGGCCAATCCCCTGCAAAACAGATATGCTATTTTGGATACTGTTGAGGAGAATGGCCTCTTAGAGGAATGAAACAACAGTCAAATTAATTGCACCACGGTTGGCTCTGCCATATGGGAGAGGAATAAGTGTGGGAAGTCTAAGGTAAAGGGGATTCAATTGTAAGGGGAGCAGATAGATGCTTCTTTGGTTACAAATGTGACTCCAGGGTATGTTGCCACTAGGGTGCCAGGGTCAAGGATGTCTCAGAATGGCTACAGGACATTCTGGCACGGGAGGGTGCATAGTCAATCATCACAGTAAACATTGTTAGCAACAACATAGGTAAGAAAAGGGATGAGATCCTGAAAGCAGAATACAGGGAGTTAGGAAGCAAGTTTAAAAAGTAGGACCTCAAGGGTAGAGATCTCAGGATTGCTACCAGTGCCATGTGCAAATCAGAATAGAAATAACAGAATATAACGATTGAAAAAGTGGCTGGACAGAGGATGCAAAGGGTGGGGATGGGGGGTGGTGGTTGTGGGGGTGGGGGTGTGTGGTTCAGATTTCTTGGACTTTGGGACAGTTCTAGGGGATGTGAGACCAGTACAAGCTGGATGGGTTGTACTTGTGCAGGACCAGAACTGATGTCTTCTGGGGATTATTTGCTAGTGTGGTTGGAGAGTGCAGATGATGGGAAACTATGCAGGGATAGAGAGGAGAAGGGAATAAGGACAGAAACAAAAGACAGTCTGGGAAAAAGGAAAAGTGATATGCAGAGAATTCAAACTGTAGTGTGAAATAACGTGAACAGGACTAAAATGTTAAGAAGACAATATTAAGGCCCTGTGTCTGAATGTGTGGAGAATTTGCAATAAAGGGAATAAATTAATTGTACAAATAGATATGAACAGATTTGATATAGTTGGGATTATAGAAACATAGCTGTAGGGTGACCAGGAATGGGAACTGAATATCCAGGGGCATTTGGTTTTTAGGAAGGACAGACAAAAAAGGAAAAGGATGTGGTCCAGTATTGATGGCTAAAGAGGAAATTAATACAATAGTGAGGAAGGATGTCACCTCTGGTGAAGTGGAATCTGTACAGGTCAAAATTAAAATCACCAAAGGGCAGAAAGTGATAGTGGGGGTTGTATATAGACACACTGTCAACTGTAGTGGTAATATTTGAGAAAACATTAAACAGGAAAATATGAGTTTCAAGCAATAATGTCACAACTGTAATTATGGGCAACATTAACTTGCATTTAGTTTGGGCAAATCAAAGCAGTAACAATACCATAGACAACAAGTTTCTGGCTTGTGTACAAGATGATTTTTTTGGACACATATGTTGAGAAGCCAACTAGAGGACAGGCCACCCTGTAATGGATATTGTGTAATGAAAAAGGAATAATTGGCAATCTGGCTATGTGAGGCCCTTGGGGAAGAATGACCATAATATAATAGAATTCTTCATTAAAATGGACAGTGATGTCAAGGTGGTTGACTCTGAGACTAGGGTCTTGAATCTAAATAATGGAAATTTACCATGGTAAAATGTGCTAGCTGGCCGATAAATTGGAGGTGACAATGGATAAGAATGGCAAACATTAAAAGAATGTACAGACGAATTGCAATCATTCCTGACTGGCACAAAAATTGGGAAAAATGGCCCACCCACAGCTAACATGGCTAACATGGAAAATTAGTGATAACATTAAATCTAAGGAAGGGGCATACAAACTGGCCAAAAGAAGCAGCTGACCTGACGATTGGGAGCTGTTTAGAATTCAGCAAAGGAGCAGAAAATGATTGAATAAGAGGGGAGCAGTAGAATATAAGAGTAAATTTGTGGGGAACAAACAAACTGATTGTAAAACATACCATAGGTATGTGAAGAGAAAAATGTTAGTGAAGCAAATGTGGGTCCCTTACAATCAGGAAGTCATAACAGGGAATGAAGAAATGGGAGACCAAGTAAAGACATATATTGTTTCTGTCTTCACAATGGAGGACACTTCATCAGAGGTAACATCCTTCCTCACTATTGCATTAATCTCCCCTTTAACTAGCAATACTACCACAATCCTTTTCTCCTCTGTCTATCCTTCATAAAAACTCAATGCCCCTGGATATTCAGTTCCCATCCCTGGTCACCCTGCAGCTATGTCTCTATAATCCCAACTATATCAAATCTGTTCATATCTATTTGTACAATTAATTCATCCACTTTATTGCAAATCCTCCACACATTCAGACATAGGGCCTTAATCTTGTCTTCTTAACACTTTTAGCCCTGTTTACATTATTTTGCACAATGGTTTGAATTATTTGCATCCCAAAAAATCCCAAAAATGTTGGGGAACCAAATGGTGTAATTAAAGGGAGGGACTGAAGGAATTCAGTATGAGTAGAGAAATGGTATTGGGGAAATTGATGGGATTAAAGGCTGAGAGATCCCTACGGCCCAATAATCTACATCCTTAAAAATTCCATTCTCCATTAAAACTGGGTTTGAAAAGAGTTGAACTCCAAAGAGATGGGAGAATAAAGAATAAGAATTGAGCATGTGACAACTAAGAGAAAAGAAAAATAGAATATTTGTGGATGGAAGAGGTACTGATTGTAGTAATAGACAGAAGGACATCAAAGTTATAAAGGAGAAGAGATTGAGCTGAAAATGGTGTAAAGAAAATAATGTGATTTCATTTTAATGGATATTCCAAAGGCCAGTTGCTGAAAAGCAAATGGCAGATTGATTGCAGTGATGGGTATATAGAAATATATAAACTAGGATCAGGTCTAGGCCATTTGACTGTTTCAGCTGCTCCATTATTCAATATGATCATGGCTGATCCTTTATCTCAATGCAATATTCCTGCTTTCTCCCCAAATCTCTTGATGGCTTTGACATCTAAACATTTATCTTTTTTTTAATATATTCAGTGTCTTGGCTTCCTTGGCCTTCTGTTGTAGAGAATAAACCTAACCCTATTGCAGCTTAACTACCTTTGAATGAAGACATTTTACATCATTTCATCAATCCTAAATGGTCCTGAGACTGTGACCCCCTAGTTCTAGACTTTCTCAACAGGGAGGCGACTTACATTTCCAATCCTATTTCTCTACACCTAGTTTATCCTGTTAGAATTTTATATATTTCAATAAGATCCTAGTAAGGCCTACAATAAGGTCCCATATGATAGACTACTTAATAAGGTTAGATCACATGGGATCCAGGGAGAGAAAGCTAATTGGATACAAAATTGACTTGATGGTAGAAGAAAAAGTGTGGTGGTAGAGGATTATTCAAACTGGAGGCCAATGACCAGCAGTGTGCTACAAGGATCTATTCTGGGTCCACTGTTGTTCAGCAATTACTTTTTATCAACAATTTGGATGAGAATACAGAATGTATGGTTAGTAATTTGCAGATGATATCAAAATTAGTGGTATAGTTGACTATGAAGAAGATTATCTAAGAGTACAATGAGATCCTGATCAGAAGGGCCAATAGGCCAAGAAGTGGCAGATGGAGTTTAATTTAGATAATTGTGAAGAGTTGCATTTTGGTAAGGCAAACCAAGATAGGATTTATACAGTTAATGATAGGGCCCTAGGGAGTGTGGTTGAACAGAGGGACCTAAGGGAGCACATTCATAGTTCCTTGAAAGTGGTGTCGCAGGTAGACAGGATGGTGAAGAAGGCATTTAACACGCTTGACATCATTGGTCAAAGCATTGAGTTGGGACATCATGTTGCAGCTGTACAGGACATTGGTGAATCCACTTTTAGAATACTGTGTATAATTCTGGCCATCCTGCTATAGGAAGGATGTTGTTAAACTAGAAGGGGTACAGAAAAATTTACAAGCATGTTACTGGGATTGGAGGGTTTGAGTTATAAGCAGAGGCTGGATAGGCCGGGACTTTTCTTCCCCCGGAGAGTTGGAGGCTGAAGGGTGACCTTGTAGAGGTTTGTAAAAATCATGAGGGACATAGATAAGGTGAATAGCCAAAGTACTTTTCCAAGGGTAGGGGAGTCCAAAACTAGAGGGCATAAGTTTACGCTGAGAGGCAAAAGATTTAAAAGAGACCTGAGGGGCAGCTTTTTCACATGAAAAGCTGCTATGTGTTTGGATTGAGCTGCCAGAGGAAGTCGTGGAGGCAGGTGCAATTACAACATTTAAAATACATTTGGACAGGTACGTGGATAGGAAAGGTTCAGAAGGATATGGGCCAAATGGAGGCAAATAAGACTAGTTCAGTTTAATATAATTGGTCGGCATGGACGAGTTGGACTGAAGGGTCTGTTGCTGTACTGTAATGCTCTATGACTCATTCTTCGAAGCTCTCATGAATGCAGAACCATTTGGACAAAACTCTCCTCACAGGATAGTCCTGCCATCCAAGTATCAGTTTTGTGATACGGCCCATATACTATTTCCCTTCCTAATTTCTTGCTACACCTGCCTGTTTACTTTTATTGACTGGTGTACAAGGAAATTATCCATCATTGACATTTGTACATCCGCATTTCCCAATATATCACCAATTAAGTAATACACAGCTTTACAGTCTTCCAAATAGAAGTGTGTAACGTCACATTTAGCCACATTGTACTGCTGTGTGTTCCCATTGACCCAACTTATCTGAATTACATTGAAACCTCAATGCATCCTCTTCACAACTCACAATCCTGCTCAGTTTTGCATAATCAGCAAACTTGGAAATGTTGCATTTGGTTCCCTAATCCAGGTCATTTACATATATATCATATATACTACAGCCCAAGCACTGATCTACACTAGTCACTATCTGCCACTCAGAAAAGATCACATTTATTTCTACTCGATCCATGCCAATATATTATCCCCAATCCTATGTGCTTTAACTTTGTCTACTAATCTCTTATGAGGAACCTTCTCAAAAACCTTTTTAAAATTCAAATACACCACATCCGTGTGATTCTGTCTTAACCACTCTACTACTTACATCCTCAAAAAGACCCAGTTGTTTTATTAATCATGATTTGCCTTTCATAAACCTATGCTGGTTTTGTCTAATCTCATTAATGCTTTCCAATGAGTTTTAAACTGCATAACCTTTATTCTTTCTGTCTGTATCAGACACGATCCCTTTTAAACTTATGACTTGTTTGTATGAATGTGTCTGATGTTGTGATTTTATTTTTGTTTCTTAGGTTTAGGAGGAAACAACCTTCATCCTTATTTCCGTCAATTCTTCTGTCAGGAATATTAACTAGTTCTGCTGTTGGTACCATTGTTATTTAGATGGTGCTTTCTCTAAGTCATAGCGGAGGTTGTGGGAGCCAACAATTCTCTCTTGAGAGCTGAGAAATGTTAGCTGTAGCAGATGGCAGTCAGCTGTGGGGTTTTGCCCAACTGCTGCCTTCTTTTATACCCTTGATGACATATCAATTTCTTACAATAGCATTGGTCCTATGTCGTCAAAATCATCAGCTTTAAATTTAATTGTTTTTTTTTGGTATCTATGTGCCTGGTACAAAATGATTGGCTCAATTCAAAATCTTGTTATCTTGGTAAAAACTACTGCTAGGCCTGCTAACTGTACAGACTTTCAATACAAATGTTTCAATTCGGGTGCTCTCTGTGTACTTGCAAACTTTCATGCTACTGTTCACAGACATCCATTTTAAATCTCTAAGCATAGAGAAAGCACATGATCTTTTAAAGGGGCCATGCAATACTTCACCTCCCAGCATTTTACACACACCAAATTCTACCTTTCTGCCTCCCAATGCATAAGTACTCTACCCAACTTTGCAACATCCCCCTAAGAAAAGATGAACCATCATTATGAAAACTTGGCTTCATTTTTCTTTTAAAATTTTAACTCCATAATATTATGAGATCCATAGCTCATTAATCTAGAGTTACGTATTTTATACTAATTCTATAAATATATAATACATACAACATTGAATACTACCGTTTTTATCTTATACAAACATTTTTCTTTTAAACATGCGATAAAGCATCCGCAATAACATTTTCATGACCTGCAACATGTACAATCTGTAAAATAATTGCTTGTAACATGAGACTCCAATGAAATAATCTGGTGTTCTTGTCCTTAAATCTTTCCAAAAATGTCAAAGGATTGTGATCGGGATACACAATCGTCTCTGGTGCATTGCTTGCCACGTAAACATTAAGATGTTGTAAGGCCATTGCCAACTCAATAACACTTTTTCAATGGTTGAATTTTTTTCTGGTGGATATTGAGTTATTTTGAAAAATAACCAAGTGGCCTTTCAATTCCACAATCATTCTCCTGTAACAACACAGCTCCAACACCTACATCGCTTGCGTCAATGGCGACGTGGAAGGGTGTCAAAAAATTTGGCGTGGCTAAAACTGGTGCGGTGGTTAACATTGCTCTTAAATTCTCAAATGCCTCTTGGCATTGTTCTGTCCACTGAAATTTCATGTTCCTTTTTAACAAATCCATCAGCGGTGCAACCATGCTACTAGAGCTTGATTCAAATTTTCTGTAGAATCCGCTCAATCCTAAAATCATAGCACTTCCTCCTTCGAGGATAGTCTTGAAAATTCCTCGATGGCCTTCATCTTACTGTTCCTGGGTGTCATTCGTCCATATCCGATGTTGTGCCCTGAGAATGTTACTTACGCTTTTGCAAATTCTGTTTTTGCCAAGTTTATGACTAACTTTGCCTTCTGTAGTCACTCAAAGAGCTCTACCAAATGCTCCATGCGATCTTTCCACGAATGGCTGAAGATCACTAAGTCATCTAAGTAGATGCCACAATTAGTCAATCCTGCAACATCTCTGTTCATAAGCCTTTGAAAAGTGGCTGGAACGTTTTTCATTCCAAAGGGGCATTACTTTAAATTGATAAAGCCCATGTGGGGCTACAAAAGCAGACACTTTTTGCTCTCTCTGACATAGGTACTTGCCTGTAATTGCGAAGTAGGTCCAACTTTGTAATGTAAGTGGCTTGTCCTACTTTTCCCATATAGTCCTCCAGCCTTGGAATTGGGCATGAGTCAGACTTGGTCACAGTGATGACCTTCTGACAACCAACGCAGAATTGTTGAGTATCATCAGGTTTGGGAACCAACACGATTGAACTCCACTAGCTTTGACACGTCGCTATGATTTTTTTCTTGGAGAATCGCTTCCACTACCTTCTGTGCCTGTGCTGCTTTGAGAGGACTAAGCCTGTAGGGGTGTTGTTTTATTGGAACAGCATTCCTTACATCAATCCCATGTACTATGGCATTAGTCCTCCCCATTCTATTTCTACATAGGTCCTTATAACACTGTAACAAGTCTTTCAATTCAGTTCTCTATTCCTGGGACAGATAGCTCATTACCCTATCTCATTCCTTAAGGACTTCCTCATTATTCAATTTATTCTGAGGAATCCAAATCATCTGGATTTAATTCCTCACTCTGAGTGGCAGTAACTAATACCTGTTTCTCTGGTTTCCTTTCCCTGTCATAGCAAGGTTTCAGCACATTCACATGACACAATTTTTTTTCCTATCTGGCATCTTTACCAGATAATTCACCTGACTCAATTTCTTCTCAATCTGAAAGCAACCACTAAACCTTGCTTTGAAGGGATCTCCTACCACTGGTAACAGCACCAATACTTTATCCCTGGGGCAAAAGTAAGAATTTTAGATTTCTTATCTGCTTCTTGCTTCAATAGGTGCTCTGCCACCTACAAATGTTATCTAGCTAATTCACCTACTCTATTTAATCTTTCTGTCATCTCAGATGCATAATCCAACTGTGAGATCTCTGACTTCGGACCTATCAACCTTTCCTTATTAATTTTAAAGGTCCTCTTACTTCATGTCCGAATATCAATTTGAATGGAGTAAACTGAGTCGATTCATTTGGAGCATCTCTAATAGCAAGTAGTATAAATGGGATACTTTTATCCTAATCATTTGTGTAATCCTGGCAATAAGCCCTCAACATTATCTTTAAGGTCTGATGCCACTTTTTGAATGCTCCTTGGGATTCAGGATGGTACGCACTTGATTTAAATTGCTTGATGCCTAATCTATCCATGATCTCCTTAAATAATTTGTCAATAAAATTGGACGTGACTGAATCTCCTGGGTAGTCCATAACGAGTAAAGAAAGCAAGCAACTCCTCCACAACCTTTTGTGCCTTGACATTCTGTAATGGAATTGCCTCCAGAAGCCAGGTAGACATATTCATAATGGTTAGCAAATACTGGTTCCCACTTTTAGTTTTATGGAGGGGACTTACACGATCAATTATAACCTGCATGAAACGTTCTTCAAATGCAGGAAATGGCATCAAAGGCACTGTTTTTATCACTGCCTGTGCCTTTCCTACCATCTGACACGTATGAGACGTATGGCAAAATTCAACCACATCTTTATGTAATTCAGGCCAATAAAAATGCTTCTGTATTTCAGCCTGAGTCTTCCTCGCTCCTAGGCGACGTCCTATTGGTAATTTGTGTACCACCTGCAATACTTTCTGTATCCTACCAGTAACACGATCTTGTGAACTTCCACCCATTTCTCCTCTGCACTAACTTGTCAAGGTCTCCATTTCTGCCTTAAGATTTTATCCTTAAGGTAATAACATTCTGGAATACATTCTGATTCCTTTTCTGAGTAGGCTTCATGATATAAATTCTTTATTGTCTCATCTTTTTGTTGTAACTCCATTAATCTTTCAGAACAAAACACCTCTACTTGATCCTCTACCTGCTTAGGTTTCTCCTTTACCGTCTCATCAGAGTGTCAGCTAACTGGACCTCAACTCCTTCATCTTTATCTTTTGTTTTCCCTTCTTGTTTTAACTTATGGCTATGGGATCTTGTCAACACACAGTCCGGAAATATTTTTTTCTTTTAACTCCTCAGTTCCCTGATTTTCTATTGGCTTTTCCACTATAATGGGCATCATTCCCACCTGTGATCCAGCTATATCGTTTCCAAGAATAAACTGTATTCCTGGAATAGCCAATTTTTCCATCACTCCCACTATCACTTCCCCAGTCTTGATTGGACTTTCTGGCTTAATCTTGCACAGGGAATACTATTCCCCTCTCCATTTATTCACAGATTATCACTATCATGAGCAATATTCCAGAAGGAGTGCAAATATTTCCATCTCTTACTATTAGTGACAGATTAGTTCCCCTGTCTCTCAATATTTAAATTCTTTACCTAGTTGCCCTGAACTACCTGAGTAAATCTTACCCTTACAGGTGAAGTCTTTGAGTAGATCGGGCATTATCTTACTATCCAGCCCGTGACTAGGCTGTGCACTCTCCTGCAGCTCCTCAGGTTCTCCTGGGATTTTCTTCACTACATCAACTAATCCCACTGCTTTATCCTCTTTTACCACATCCTTTTTCCCAGTCCCTTTCTTAAACCACCAGCGCTGTGACTTTCTGTGTCCCACCTTATTGCAGTGAAAACACCTGAGGTCTTTCATCTCTTTTTCACCCTCTTGGGATTCTTTTTTCACATGTGGTAAATGTTCCCAGTCTGATCTACTTTGTGTTTTTCATTGAAGGATCTCCCTCTTTCCCAATTTCTAACCCTCACAGAATCAAATTTCTGTCAGAAGCTAGATTTCGATTTGTGCACTAATGCGTATTCATCCACCATCCCGAAGCTCTTCTTGCTGTTTGAACTTTCTGTTCCACACCATGAGTTCTTATCACTTCTGAGAGTGAGTTTTTAAACTCCTCCAGCAGAATAATATCTCTAAGAGCCTCATATGTCTTTTCTATCTTTAATGCTCTCACCCATCTATTGAAGTTGATCTGTTCATTTCTTTCAAACTCGATGTAAGTCTGACCTGGTTCCTTCCTTACATTTCTGAACTGATGTCTATATGCTTCTGGATTCCATTTTGTATGCACTCAAAATAGCCTGCTTTACTTCTTCATATTCTCCCGACACCTCTCTGACAGTCCTGCAAACACCTCACTAGCCCTGCCTGCCAACTTGGTCTGAATTAACATTATCCACACAGTATCTAGCCAGTTCATCTGTTTAGCCAATTTCTCAAAGGAAATGAAAAAGGCTTCTACATCTTTTTCATCGAATTTTGGTAACGTTTGGGCATATTTGATAACATTCCTACCAGGCTGCTGGCTATGATGAGATTTCTCTTCATCAGCGCCAGGGACCTGAGTTCGATTCCACCCTTGGGCAACTGTCTGCGTGGAATTTGCACATTCTTCCTGTGACTGTGTGGGTTTCTGCCAGATGGTCCGGTTTCTTCCCACAATTCAAAGATGTGCAGGTAGATTGGCCATGCTAAATTGCCCAAGTGTCCAGTGATGTGTTAAGTTAGGTGGATTAGCGATGCGAAATGCAGGGTTACAGGGAGAATTTAGGGGGATTGGTCTGGGTGGGATGCTCTTCAGAGGGGCGGTATGGACTTGTTGGGCTGAATGGCCTCTTTCAACACTATAGGGATTCTATGATTCTATGATCACTTCTATCTTGTACTTTTACTTCTGTCATTTGGAGTCTTTTTCCTTCAAGTTCTAACTTCATCTTTTCCAATTCAAACATTCTTTCCCTTGCTTCTGCCATGGCTGTCCTCTCCTTTTCTTTTCCTTCTGCCAGAGCGACTCTTTCTGTTTCTTTTTGTTAGCTGGGAACCTTCTTTCCCTTTCTTTGTCCTCTATCTGCAATTTTCTCATTTGCAATTTAATTTTTTCTAACTCCACTGCACTTGTTTATTTCACTGATATACCGAAATGCTTGACTAACTCCGTTACAATTTCAGTCTTATTATCCCTAGTTAAACACAATTTTAGCCTGACTGCTAACTCTAAAAGTATCACTTTTTTCTGTCTTTCTAAACTTACTTGGCAAATCTGGGAAGCATCTTCGACCCCCAGAAGCTCTTTAGCAAAGTTAAGAGCCATTTCCCCACTTTTGATTTAACCAACAACAAGCAACCGAAATTAGACAGATTTTCCACTTCTCACTTAAATTTTATTTAAAGATCTAGGACACTAGTCCCCAAGTCTGTTTAAATCTGCTGGGACCTTTCGTACCCTAAGTCTGTTCAAATCTGGGACGAGCCCCCAATCTGTTATGAAGCAGAGGTTGACCCCGCTCTGAGAACTAAAACTGAAACACCCAAAGAGGCGTACCTTGCCTTATAATCTGTAAAAGGAGTGTGAGAAGTGGTGTAACCTGCTTTTTAGCAACTTCTAATGGTTAAATAAAATAAATCCCTGACACACATTTTAAAATCAACACGTAACAACTTACTTATCTAACTCTAACAGTGAACAAACTAACTAAACTATTAACAAACTGAATAAATCCCTTCTACATCAGCTCTATTAGAATTGTCATGTTTGCGAAAACTTCGATGATATCTTCTCTTAGCCTTCTTCTCTCCAAGAAAATCAGATTAAACCTCTCAAATTATCCTCACAACTGAAGTTTCTCATCCAGGAAATTATACTCGCAAAATTCTTCTGAATTCTCTCCTGTACCTTCACATCTTTCCTTTGGCATGTGGCACCCAGAACTGTACACAGTTCTCTAGCTGAGGTTTAAGCAGTGTCTTGTATAAGTTCAGCATTACTTCCTTGGCCTTGTACTACATGTTCCAATAATTAAAGCCAAGTACTTTAGTAACTGCTCTCTCCGCCTGTCATATAGTCGTCGAGTCATTGAGTCATACAGCAGGGAAACGGACCCTTTGGTCCAACTAGTCCATGCCGACCATGTTCCCAAAGTAAACTAGCCCCCTCACCTGTGTTTGACCCATATCCCTCCAAACCTTTCTTATTCATGTACTTATCAAAATGTCTTTTAAACATTCTAATTGTACCTGCATCCAATACTTCTTTGGTTCATTCCACACATGAACCACTCTCTGTGTAAAAACATTGCCCCTCATGTCCTTCTTAAATCTTTCTCCTCTCACCTTATAGATATGTTACCTAGTTTCAAACTTGCCCACCTTAGGGAAAAGACCTGTGCTTTTCACCTCATCTATGCACCTCATGATTTTATAAACTTTTGTAATGTCACCCCTCAACCTCCTATGCTCCAGTGAAAAAAATCCCAACCTATCCAACCTATTTTTATAACTCAAACCCTCCATTCCCAGCAACATCCTGGTAAACCTTTTCCGATCCCTCTGTAGTTTAATAATATCCTTCCAACAGCAGGTGACCAGACTGCATACTAACTTCCTGTGCAACATCAACATGATGTCCCAATTCCTATATACAAGTCACCCTGCTCTGGCATCCCAATAAGAAGTGTACTCTTTATTTTATGTTGCCTGTCCATTTTCTTCTGACCAAAATGCATCATCTCTCACTTCTCCTTATTGAACATCATCTGCCACCTACATGACAATTTCACCAACTTGTGACTCCTTTATTCAAAAAGAGAGGGAGACAGAAAGCAGAAAACCATAGGTCTGTCGTGGGGAGAATGTCTGTCTGAAGCTACTCTTAAAGAAGTTATGGCAGGGTGTTTACATAAGTTTAAAGTAATCAGGCAGAGTCAACATTGTTTTGTGAAAGAGAATCATGGTTAACAAACATATTAGAATTTTTTGACAAAGTAACTTGCTTTGTACGAAGGTGAGCCAGAGGTTGTACTGTTCTTTGATCTCTGGAAAGCATTTCACAAGGTGCCCCATCAATGTTTATTGCAGAAAATTAAAACTTCTGTGCAGAGGGTATCATGTTGGCACGGCTAGAAGATTGACTAGCTAAGAAGAGGCAGAGAGTAGTCATAAATAGGCCCTTATCTGTTTGGCAAAATGAGTGTTGCTGGTACCTCAACTGTGCACTTTTAATCTGCTTTTCAAAGGGACTGCTCACTTCACACATCCAATCCACACTCGCCACCAGCCCCACCACTCACGGCACCTTTCCCTGCAAGCACAGGAGGTGCTACTGTTGCCCTTATACCTCCCTGTCTCACCTCCAGTCAAGGCCCCAGAAAATCTTTCCAAATCTGACAGGGATTAACCTGCACATTCTCCAACCTGGTCAACCATATCCGTTGCTCCCTATATGGTCTCCTCTACATCAGTGAAACCAAGTGCAGATTCATTGACTGATTCGTAGAACATCTGTGCTCTGTACACTATAATCAACAACACCTTCTGTTTGCCAACCTTTTTAACTTCTTTTCCCAGTCCCTGGGTGACATGTCCATCCTGTGCCTCCTCCACTGTCACAATGACACCACATGCAAACTGGAGGAACAACGCCTCACACCTCATATTCCGCCTTGGGAGCCTACAGCCCGATGGCCTCAACATAGAATTTACCAGTTTCAAAATCTCCCCACCCCTGGTCTCATCCCAAATCCAACGCTCCCTCTCAACCCCGCCTCTTTGACCTGATTCTACCTGTCCATCTTCTTTCCCACCTATCCGCACCACCCTCCCCACTGATCAATCTCCATTAACCCCTACCTGCATCTACCTATCACCATCCCATCTACCTTACACCCACTCCCCCCATTTATTTCCAAGCTCGTTTCCCTCTCCCCAGTCCTGATGAAGGGTGTAAACCTGAAACATTGACTTTCCTGCTCCTCTGATGCTGCCTGACCTGCTGTGTTCCTCCAGCTCCACACTGCATTGACTCTGACACCAGCATCTGCAGTTCTTGCTACCTCCAATTTTTATCAATGACTCGGATGAAGGAACAGAAGATATGGTTGCCAAATTTGCTTATGGTGCAAAAATAGTGAGGAAAATAAATTGTGAAGAGGACATAGGGAGACTACAATAAGATTTTAAGTGAGTGAGCAATGATCTAGAAAATTGTCAGAAGTCACATACAGTCCAATAGGGTTATTTAAAATAAAAAGCTTTCAGAGTACAGCTCCTTCATCGGGTGAAGTGAAAATTGAGTACAATGTGGGAAAATATGAAGTTGTCCATTTCAGCAGGAGAAATTAAAAAGAAGTATACTGGGTTGAACTTTTACTTTTTTCTCTCCCTCTCTTTTTGATAAATGAATTGAAATGGGCATATAAGTGGCAGATAAGTTCAATGAGAAGGAAGAAAATGGACAGATAATACAAAATAAGGGTACAGTTCTTAAGGGGCTGCCAGACAGCAGTGTTACCCCGGTTCATATGTGCACAGATCGTTGAAAGTGGCAGTACAGATGGAGAGATCAGTTAAAAAAGGTCAGTTACTCCAAATGTAGTTTCACCAGTGCCTTGTATAATTAAAGCATAATCTTCTGACTTTTCTATTCCGTTGCACTCACAATAAACGATAACATTCTCTTAGCTTTCTTATTTACTTTCTGTACTTGCATGTTAACTTTTTGTGATTCATACACTATGACATCCAGATCCTGCCACATCTCAGGCAACTAGGGATGGGCAATACTTGCTGGCCAGCCAGCGACGCTCACGTCCCACAAGTAAATTTTAAAAAAGGCAGGGAATACAGGGTTACAGACCACATAGAGGAAAATGTCTTTTAGTTTAGAAAGGCATCATGTGTCAGCGCAGTCTCGGTGAGCCGAAGGGTCTGCCTCTGTACTGTACTGTTCTGAACTGCAGCACTCATTGCATCTTTCCAACCCGAAAAAGACCCACTTATTCCTATTCCCTGCTTCCTGTTAGGCAGCCAATCTTTTATCCATGCCAATGTGCTACTTCCAACATCATAAGTTTTTATTTTTTCAATAATCTTTGAAGAGGCACTTCATCATACACCTTCTAGAACCTAAACACCATGTCTTGCATATTTCTGGCTAGCTTTGCCTCCTACTCTGTGTAACCTCTATTAGAAAAAAAACTAAGTCTTTGTTAGGAACATAACAGGAGTAGCCTGTAACACCATTTAGTGTGATCATGGCTAAATGAACACTTCATTTCCTTTTACTCACTCCATCCCCATAACCCATAGCCACGAGTAGTCAGAAATATATTAATCTTTATTTTAAACATGTTCAAAAACTGAGCTTAAACAACACTCTGCAATAGAGAATTCCAAAGGTTCACAATCCTCTGAGTAAAACTATTTCTTCTCATCTCGGATTGAAGTGATACCCCCTTTATTTTAAATAGTGGATCCTGGATCTAAGCTCCCCACAAGAGGGAACCTCATATGTGCATATACCCTGTTTATTCCTTTAAGTATTTTTGCAACTTTCAAGAGATCAATTCTTATTCTTCAAAAATCTAAAAAATACAGGCCAAGTTTGCCCAATCTCTCCGCATAGCACAGTCCTGCTTTTCTGGGAACATGTATGGTGAATCTTTGTTACATTTCCTCTACTGCAATCATATTTTACCTGAGATATGATACCACTCAAGGATAACAAGGGAACTTGTGATTGGAGGCAGAGGATGTGGGTGAGATCCTAAATGAGGACTTTGTGTTGCTATTCACCCAGGAGAAGGATATGGAGGATAGTGAGATTAGTGGGGTGCATGCTAGAGCATTTTGAGATCAGGAAAGAAATGGTATTGATTCTCTCGAGAGCCGTTAAGGTAGATAAGTCCCCAGGGCCCGATGGTATCTACCCCAGGTTATTGAAAGAGGCAAGAGAGGAGATTGCTGGGGCCTTGACCAAGTTCCTTGTATCCTCACTAGCCACTGGAGATGTCTGGGAGGACTGGCGAGTAGATAATGTTCTTCCTCTATTCAGGAAGGGAAATAGGGATAATCCAGGAAACTATAAACCGGTTAGTCTCAAATCAGTGGTTGGCAAGCTATTGGACAGAATTCTTAGGGGTAGGATTTACGCGCATTTAGAAAAGCATGGCCTATTTAGTGACAGTCAGCATGGTGTTGTGCAGGGCAGGTCACTAACTTGATTGAATTTTTCAAGGATATGATAAAGGTGATTAATGAGGGTAGAGCAGTGGATGTCGTCTACATGGATTTTAATAAGGGTTTGGACAAGGTCCCTCATGCTAAACTCATCCAGAAGATTAAAATGCATGGGATCCACGGTGACTTGTCTGCTTGGCTTCAGAATTGGCTTGCATATAGAAGGCAAAGGGTAGTGGTGAAAGGATTTTTTTTGGTCGGAGGTCCGTGACTAGTGCAGGGATCCATACTGAGACTTCTGCTGTTTATAATATATACAAATGACTTAAATGAAAATGTAGATGGGTAGGTTAGTAATATTGTAGACAATACAAAGATCAGTGGAGTTGTGGACAGTGTAGAAGGTTTTCAAAGGATACAGCGGGATTTAGATCATTTGCTGATTTGGGTAGAGAAATGGCAGATGGAGTTTAATCCAAGCAAGTGTGAGGTGATACACTTTTGGAGTTCAAATCTTAACAAAAAGCATACAATTAATGGCAGGACCGTGAACAGCATTGATGTACAGAGGAATATTGGGTTTCAAGTCCACAGCTCCCTGAAAATGACCACACAAGTGGATAGGATGGTAAAGAAGGCGTATGGCAAACTTGCCTTTATTGGTTGGGGAATTGAGTACAAGAATCAGGATGTCATGGTGCAGCTTTATAAGACTTTGGATAGGCCACACCTAGAGTATTGCGTTCAATTCTGGTCGCCACATTCTAGGAAAGATGTGGAGGCTTTAGAGAGGGTGCAGAAGAGATTTACCAGGATGCTGCCTGCATTAGAGGGTATGAGCTTTAAGGAGAAGCTGGAAAAACTCAGGTTGTTTTCTCTGGAATAGCAGAGGCTGAGGAGAAACTTTACAGAAGTCTGTAAAATTATGCGATTCATAGATAGAGTTGATGGTCAGAATCTTATTCCCAGAGTTTAAAAGTCTATATTAGGGGACACGCATTTAGGCTGAGAGGGGGAAAGTTCAAAGGAGATGTGAGGGACAAGTTTTTTACACAGAGAGTGGTAGGAGTCACTGCCAGGGCTGGGGGCGGAGGCAGATACGATGGGGTTGTTTAAGGTAAACACATGAATATGCAAGGAATGGAGGGATATGGACCAAGGGTAGGCAGAAAGGATTAGTTTAATTTGGCGTCATTTTCGGCACAACATCGTGGGCTGAAGGGCTCATTCCTGTGCTGCACCGTTCTATATTCCATGTTATATGTTCTAGAAGGAGACCAAAACTGCATGCAGTGCAGCCTAACCAGCTCCTATACAATTGAAGCAAGACTTCCCGACCCCATACTCAATTTCTCTTGCAATAAACATTAACAGTCCATTAACCTTCCTAATAGCTCGCTGCACGTGCATGTTATCCTTCAGAGATTTATCAATGGGGACACCTAGATTTATTTGTATATCTACACTTTCCAACCTTTTATCGTTTAAGAATTATGTTGCACATCTATTTCTTCTACCAAAATAGATAAGCTCACCTTTTATTCAATAAATTCTATTTTCCTTGTTCTTATCCATTTACTAAGGTTATCCAATTTCTCCTGAAGCTGCTATACATCTTCTTCATAACAAACATTTCCACAACTTTATTTCCACAGATTTCAAAATATTATATTTGGTCCTTGTGTCCAAATTACTGATGTATGTTGTGAACAGCTCAGGCCCAAATATCATCAATTGCCCCTTTTACACCATAAAGCTGCTGGAAAGGAATGCATTCCAAGGGTCTCTTTTTAGTGCTTCAGCTCATCGAGCCTGCTCTGCCGTTCAATGAGATCGTGGCTGAATTGAAAATCCTCAACTCCACTTTTCTGCTTTTTTACCCATAACCCTTGATTGTTTTGCACAGAAACAGAAAATTGGAACAGGAGCAGGTCAGTGTGGATTTGTTGGACCGAAGGGCCTGTTTCTACGCTGTAAGGATTCTATATTAAAAAAAAATATCTGCCTGAGTGAGTAGACTGCACAGCGGGCGCGCAGGGTTAGTGGTGTTGCAGATTGGGATGGATGCTGTGAGTGAGGGAAGATGTTGCATGCATAGTGTGAGTAGTAGAACATGAGCTTTTGTGGGAGATGGGTATAATAGCAGAGACAGAGTGAGTGTGAAGCATCAGAAAGAAGTGGCAGCATGGAGAAGTATATCGGCCTTCTTCCTCAAGATGGCTGAACTGAGAGGCAACCCTGGACCAGGCAGGCATGGCCTGGTGTCACTGCTGATCCTGGGGAAAGAGGAAGACCAAACTGTGTACCACCTTGTCCAGCAGGAGTTTCAGGTCCATGTTCACAAAGCAGGGTTCTGATGTCCCCCTGTCTGCCTAGGGAAAATGTCAAGAACTGGGCAGGGCAGCACTAGACTGACAGTGTTTGTCTGGGTGCACAACTGCCTTTTATCTTCAGTAAATGGCAAGTTGCTCCAGGAATGACACTTGGTCTGCTGAGGTGGAAGTTGGACATGATATTTCGTGACACTTCCTATATACCCCCAATCTGAATGACTTCCTGCTTCAGTGTTGCCACGGTCAGTTAGCTCATCCCCTTGCAGACCTCAATCTCATCCAAACAAGGTCAAAGAACCTCACATTTGTTGGACAATTGCAAAATTTGAGTCACCTGCACTCATGGCCCCTGAGTTTGCCTTATTTGTCTCACTCACAGTCACTCTCTCCTGACCCTGAACAGTGGTCAGATCAGAAGATCCTATCCTAAAAGATGTGACTGCCCTGGTACAAAGAATCCAGGTAACTTACCCCCTCTCTGATACACTGCAGTGTTGGTAGTTCAGCCACCACCTCGTAAACTTTGAGCCTATACTATTCAAACTTCACTTACTCCAGACATATTTTCTTTGGATTACATTGGCAACCAGAAGCCCCATGTGCTTCAGTTGTGACATATCACCCATCCTACCATTCTAAATGCGCTCTCATTAATGACTTAATTAATTTATCCAGTTATATATTTACTTATATTTTTATATATCTTAGTAACCTTGCTACCAGTTGCTATGCAATGTTGACTCTTAGGAATTGAATGAGCTTTCCTCATTTACCAGATCCTCATGAATAATTAGCTTCTTCCTCTGTAGCAGACTAAAAACCAATTTCTGGAGGCTGAGAAAGCTTGAAAAAGCAAAACAATTGAACACATTCTTCCCTTCCTTTCCCAACACCCTGAATTACCCAACTGTAAAGTTCTTGTAATTCACATCCAAGTGCTAAGTCAAACTAAGTTGACTAGTTTATGTACTCCTAAAACAACAGGCCCATATAACAATGTTATAGAGGAACTAGCTCTTCTAATTGAGTCCTTGTTAAAAAGACAATTAAGGCTGGGAACTTTAGAATTCCAACTGCAGATTTCAGCTACAAATTATGCACAAAATTAAATTTCTACAAAAATATTAGACTTCCTTACCCTTCAACTGAAGCATTCAGTCCTAGATGGAACAAAAACTGAAAGGAACTGAGAGTTCTGAGGAAAGGTCACTGGACCCAAAACGTTAACTCTGATTTTTCTTCACAGATGCTGCCAGACCTGCTGAGCTTTTCCAGCAACTTCTGTTTTTGTTCCTGATTTACAACACCCACAGTTCTTTCAGTCCTAGATGGAATGAGTTTCCTGACTGTATTTATACACTCTGATAGCAAAAGGCCTAGCTGAGCCACTTAAAGAGGAACTGGTTTGAGCAGCTTCTTTGGTTAATTAAACCAAACTTCTCTTCCAATGGAGACTTTGTTAAAACCTTGCTTTCAGTTAAATGATAACTGCAAACTACAAAGGAAATTCTTTCTTCCCCACTAAGTGCAAGCATTCATTCCTCTCATTCCTTCCCCTCCCTTCCACAATCACCTTCCATTCCCTATTCATCCTCCATTATTTGAGCCACCTCCAGCATCATTTCATAATTGAATATATCTTCCTCTCCTTCATCAACACTCTGGTCCACTCCTCAATTACTCCTCCAACACACCTTTCCCTTCCTTTGACACTTTTCCATTCAAGGGCTGGAGGTACAACACCTGTCTTTTTAATTCCTCCCTTCACACAATCCAAGGTCCCAAACAACTGTTGGATGATGAGATAGTTGGGCCTGTATGCATTGGAATTTAGAAGAATGAGAGGAAACGCAGAAACAGCTGGAGAAACTCAGCAGGTTTGGCACCATCTGTAGAGTGAAAACAGGTTTAACATTTCAAGTCCAGTGAACCTTCTTCAGAATGAATTCTTATGGGGCTTGACAGGATAGATGTGAACAGGTTGTTTCCCCTTTGGGAAAGTCTTGGCTCAGAGGACAAAATCTAAAAATAAGGGGTTGCACATGTAAGACAGATTAGAAGGAATCACTTCTATCAGATGGTAGTGAATCTGTAGAATTCTCTACTGCAGAAGGCTTTTGAGGCAGGATCATTAAATATATTCAAGGTCGAGATAGGCAGACAGATTTTTAATCAGGAAGGGAATCAAGGGTTGTGGGGAAAATGTAGGAATCTGGACATGAACATGATCACAGCAGCCATGATCTCATTAATTGGTACAGCAGACTTGATGGAGTGAATGGCCTACTTCTGTTCCTATGTCTTGCAAGTTTATGGTCCTAACTCTTCCACATGGTACAATGGTTTACTCATATGGTTTTCAATTTAGTGTACTGTATTTGCTACTGACAATGTATTCTGCTCCACTCTGAGGAGACTAAATGCAAATTGGGTGACCACTTAGTGAAATGTTTCATTTCAAAAGAATGATCCCGAACTTCTAGAAACCTATCATGTTAACCAACTTTTTGTCAAGTTGACCTCTTTGGTCTACATCTCCTGATCTTTTCCAATGAAACTAATCATAAGTTAGAGGAACAGCATAAGAACATAAGAAATAGGAACAGGAGTAAAGCATTAGGCTCATCAAGCCTGCTCCCCCATTCAATGCCATCATGGCTGACCTCTGGTTTCCATGTCATGTTCCACTCTTCTTCCCAGTTTCCTTTATTTCTTGAGAGAGCAAAAATCAATCTCCCATGGGTTTAAATATATTCAAGGATAGAGCATCCACAGCCCTGAGGGGCAGAGAATTTGAAAGATTTACAACCCTTTGGACAAAAGAATTTCCCCCTCTGTTAGTCCTAAATGATCACTCACCTATCTTGGAAATGTGCCCCCATGTTCTTGGTTCCTCAGCCAGGGATAACAACCTTACAGTGTGTATCTGCTGAAGTCCCTTTATAATTTTATAGGTTTCAACTATATCACCTCTCAGCCTTCCAAACACATGGAGAATATAGACTCAATTCATTCATGGATCAATCTAGCTGTACTACCTCCAAGTTAAATGTATCCTTTCTTAAATACTTAACCAAATTTCTCACAGTGTTATGAGCGCTATTCCTCCATATCCCGGTACAATTGTAGCAAGGCTTCTTTAATCTTGCGCTGAAACTCCATTGCAATAAAGGCTACTTGTTTTATGCTCCTCTATGCTTTGTATGTTTTTTTCTACAAATACCCAAATCTTTTCAAACATTAACATTTATAAGATTTCTAAATTTTAAAAAAATTCTGCTTATCCATTATTATGACCGAAATTAATAATCTCACACCAGCCCACATTATACTCTATTTTCCATCTTGTTGCTCACCCACCCAACCCATCTGTATTCTTTTGTAGCTTGTTGCGTCTTCCTCACAGCTTGCATTCACATCTAGATTTCCATCATCAGCAAACGTATATAAATTACTCCTGTCTCTTTGCCTAAGTCATTAATATGGCTGTAAATAGCTGAGGCCCCAGCACTGATCATTCTCTGGTCCCACTAGTCACATCTTGCCAACTTAAAAATGCCCCTCTTTGCTTCATGCTCATTAACCAACCTTCTATCTATGCTTAGACATTTCCGAACTCCATGATCCCATATCTTGTATATTCATCTTTTGTGTGACACCTTATCAAATGCCTTTTGGAAATCAAAGAATCCAATGCTGACTGATTTGTACTGAAATATTTTAAGATTTTCATGATAACAGATTCCAGCACTTTACTGAAACTGATGGAAGGCTAATATCCTGTAGTATACTGTTTTCACTTTCCCTCTTCTCTTCAATAGACCTGATACATTTCTGAACTTCCGATCTGCTGGGACCATTCCAGGAGCCAGGGAATTTTTGGAAATCAAGATCAGTGTATCCATTATCACTGCAGCTATCACTTTTAGAACCCAGGATGTTGGTCATTAGGTCCTAGGGCTTTGTCAGAATTTAGTCCCATAAGCATCTCCATTATATTTTCTCCTCTGATACTAATTACGCTAATGTCTTCACTCTTTTTAGCTCATAGCTTACCCTTTATTGCTAGTATGCAACCTATGTCTTCTAGCAGTGGTCTAAATACTTGAGGACAGCGGACAAAATCCTCTCCTAAAAAGTGGCGAAATTGCCCAGAAAAATGAATCCCAGGCTCAATCAATCAGTAAAAAGTAAATCAACCAGCAGCACATACAGGAGGGAAAGAGCCTGTGATTGGAGGAGTAGCAAGAAGGTACTATAACCAATTAACATGGTCAAGGTAAAGAGAAGGAGTGAGCGGGTCTGCAGGGCAGGGCTGGGAAATGCAGGGAGGAGGATAATGCTGCAGGATGGGGCTGGTGAGGAAGCAGACAGTTTGTCTATGGAGGCCTGCAGAAGTGACTGTTTACCAGGTGATACAAGAAGTGTGTTAAATGCCGTTCTGAGGAAGGGTCACCAGACCAGAAAAGTTAACTCTGATTTTTTTTCTTCACAGATGCTACCAGACCTACTGAGCTTTTCCAGCAACTTCTGCTTTTGACACAAGAAGTGTGTAGTTAGAAAGGTCAGAGAGGAGAACTGTTTGGCTGCAAACAGGTAGAGCAGAGGCCAGGGACTAAAAAGGGTAGGGGATGGGGAATCGAGTGGCTACAAAGGAAAGAGTGAGGGAGACTGCCTAGTCAAGACTGTAAACAGTAGAATACCGAATTGGGAGACAGGAAACCTTAAAGTGACAGGTAATGAACCCCTTGCAAATTAATGTACGTCTTTTATGATGTATTTATCAGATTATCAAAAAAATTGCAATCCTATGGCTCTTGTCTTGTGATGTTGTGAAAATCTAAGCTTTTGTGTTGTGGCTTTAAGCAGAGGATATTGACAAATTCTTCTAACTATGTTTCTGTGAGTCCAATACTCCAAATGTCAATGCAAACTCAAAAGTATTGACTGCATTTTACCTAATGAAGGAGTTAGTGAGAATGAAAAGGTAGCCCCTGAAAATGAAAAAGTAGTCCTGAAATCAAAATGCAGCTCTAGAGAAACCTCAGGAAAAGTCCTTGTAAAAAAAATTGATCTCTATTTTCTAGTGTGAAGACAGACACAAAGTATTTGTTCAATGTCTCTGTCATTTCCTCATTCATCATGATAATTTCTCCTGTCTCTGCCTCTATGGGATGAATATTTATTTTAGTTACTCTCTTCCTCTTCTGTCTACTGGTAAAAGCTCCTATAATGTGTTTTAATATTCCTTACAAGTTTACTTTTGTACTCTATTTCTTCCCTTTGCTGGTTTCTAAAAGACTCCCAATATGCATTGTTGCTACTAATCTTTACAATCTCATAAGCCTCTTCTTTAAGTAGCCTCTTCTTTAAGTGAAATACTAACCTTTACCTCCTTAGTAAACACAGATGTATCTTTGTTGCCTCGTATTTTTCTCAATTATATGCACTTTTGTCAAACGTTTTGAAATGTTACTTTTTAAATATTTAATACTGCTTACTTACCACCTTATCTTTCAGTTTATTTATGCACTAAACCTTACCCATATCTCCCTCATAGACAGAGCCAATGTAATTGTCTCATTTAAGATTCTTATCTGGGACTCAACTATGTTGCTTTCAAATTTAAATCACTTGTATTATGATCACTCAATCGCAGAGTATCTTTTATGTAGAGATTAGAAATTATACATTCCTCGTTACACAAGATTTAATTATACATTCCTTGTTACACAAGATCTAAAACAGCCTTGCCTTTAGTTGGTTTGAAAACTTATGGTTCCGAAACATTGACATGAAAACCTTCTACAAATGCATTTTCCAAACCGTCTTTACCAATTTGATCGGTTCAGTCTTTATGAACATTAAAATCAGCCACAATTATTACATTGACTTTGGTATATGCACCAATACATTCTTGTTTAGTGCTCATTCCAATGGAATAACTATTCTAGAGGGCAGCACAGTGGCTCAGAGGTTAGCACTATTGCCTCATAGCACCAGGAACCTGGGTTCAATTCCACCCTTGGTGGAAGTGCTTTTGTGAAGTTTGCACATTCTCCTTGTGTCTGCATGGGTGTGCTCTGGTTTCCTCTCACAGTCCAAAGATGTACAGGTTAGGTGGATTGCCCATAGTGTCCAGGGCTTTGCAGGCTTCATGGATTAGCTATGGCAAGTACACAGTTGGAGGGAGTGGGTGGGATGCCCTTCACAGGGTCAGTGTGGATTCACCAGGCCAAATGGCCTGTTTCCATACTGTGGGGATTCTACTGTTAGGAGGACTATAAACTACTTAGAGCAATACTTTCTGACTCTTGCTTCTTTTTTAAAGGTATCTGAGCCAAAAATTCTTTCTCACTAATGTCCTTATCATTCTTCACTGTAAGCACTATCCCTTCTCTTTTTACATTCTGCAAAATGTTGAGTGCTCTGGAATATTTATTTCCAATCCTTGGTCACCTTGTAACCATGTATCTATTATAGTGTTTAGACGTAAACTATTCATTTCTATTTGTGTGGCTACTTTGTTTACCTTCTTGTGGACGTTTCATGCATTCAAATAAAAAATGTCTTCAACTTTACTTTTAACTACTATTCCCTGCTTGTACATTCCTCGCTGATGCAGTATTAATATTAGATTCTGTCCTGGTCTGTGCCACTTAGCTTTTTCTTACAATATCAATATTCTGTCCCATTGCCTCAATGTTTTTCTTTGGATTTCTAATTTGTCCTTTTCCCAAACCCATCTACCTCCCAGCATCACCTGTCTTCCAGTCTCCTGCCTTCCAACTTAACACAGACCTTCTACTTTGATAAAACCAAAAGAACTGTGGATGCTGTAAATCACAAACAAAAACAAAGTTGCTGGAAAAGCTCAGCTGGTCTGGCACCATCTGTGAAGAAAAATATCAGAGTTTATGTTTCGGGTCCGGTGACCCTTTCTCAGACCCATTCTGAGCTTTTCCAGCAACTTTGTGTTTGTTCCTTCTACTTTGTTCTTTATTCATCCTTCTCCCTTCACTTGCTTAAATCTTATTACATTTCTAACATTTCCCAATTCTGTAGCTAGTAACTCTGCTCGTGACTCCCCAAAGCCTGTCCACATCCACAGGACACAAGTTAGGAGGATGATGGCATACTCTCCATTTGCTTGGTGAATGTAGCTCCAACAACACTCAAGAAACTCAACACCATCAGGAACAAACATCTCACTTGATTGGCACTCCATCCACTACTTTACACATTCACAATCCCCATTACTAAAGTACATTGGCAGCAGTTGTATACCATTTACAAGATGTATCTCTGCAACTCACCAAATTCTTTCAACAGCACCTTCCATATCAGTGACCTCGAAGGACAGGGGAAGCAGATACATGTGAGCACCATCATTTACAATGCCCCTCCAAGTCATTCTGACTTGGAACTATATTGATGTTTCTTCACTGTCATTGAGTCAAAATCCTGGAACTCTCTTCCTAACAGCTGGTACCTACCATTCCCAAGGTTGCAGTGGTTCAATAAGGCAGCACACCACCACTTTTTAAAATGCAATTAGGTATGGGCAATAAATACAGGCCTTTCCAGCGATCTCAAAAGAATGATAGAAATAAAGATTTATTTTAAACAGTCAGCCATGAGTTAGTTGGAAGAACTCAAGTCTTGCTCCTGAAACTTATGTACAGAAAATTGCCCTGGCCAATACCAATCTCTCAGCCAACACATTATTAACAGAATCTTAAAACTGATTATTTGGTTGCTATCACATTAGAGTTTATGCAACCTCATTAAGCACAAATTTGTTGTCATATTTCCTACATTATAGCAGTGACTATGTTTCAAAAGTATCTAATTGACTCTAATGTCCTTTGGAACATCCGAAGGTCATAAAAGACATTACAGAAGTGCAGGTTCTTTCTTCCTCACATTGTTGAAGGATTGCTATTCAGTTCACGATACATCTTTATTTTCCCTTCCACTTGTTTGACAGAGTCTGTACGGAAAGGCTACAACATCTTCCATCCGTTCCTTCTGATGGACCTGCTGTGAGATTTCAATACTTTTAATCTCAAAAAGCCAGTTCCCGATTGACTTTGGATAATTTCACGTTCTCCTTGCATGTGCATTGATTGTCTTTGTTAAATTTTCCCAAACTTGGAAAATTTATTTGGCAATGGACGACAGCCTGACAAAAACAATCTCCCCTTCCTGGAAACACTCCTCTGCACTACCTGCACCCACCCCAAAAAAAATTTATTAAGAGTTGGGTTGGTCCCCCTCTTGAACGTGGCTGCAAACTCTCTAGCAGTTAACGGTCCTTGTGATGCAGAAACCTTTCTTCCCTTCCGATGAAAGAAAGAAGCAATGGATTCAATATGTTCAAGATACTTGATAATTTTTTTTCCTTGTGTGTGTGTCTCTGGTATCCAGAGTTGTTGCCAAAACGCAAAAGGAAAAGAAAAGCCCTACACATTCACATATGGGAGGTGTAGGATGGTGGTGAAGGTGGAAGATCATGGACAAGCATTAAAAACTTTTTAAATATTTGCAGCATTGACAATGCTTCACTCCAGGCTGGCGCGTGGCGCCTTGTGCTCCAGCAGCCGGCTCGAGCGCTCGGCCACCCTACCTTAATAGCAGGGCGACGTTAGTCATCGAGTTTTTTTCGCCCACCCTTGTCATTACTGGCCCCGCCCCCTCATCTCCACCAATCGGTACACTTAACCACCATACGAGGCCCAATAGCCACCTTGGAAGGACACGATTGGTCACGGCCATCAAGCTAGGTTGATTTCCGAGGTTATATAAAGGAGTTGGTGAACCGGCGGCGGGGCGAGTGAAGGGGGAAAAAAAAAAGCTTCAGAGTTGTTGAGGCCGAGTTGTCTCCGCGGTGTTTGGCCACTGAGGGAGGAATTGAGTATAACATTTTTTTTAAAAAAAGGAGAGAGAGAGAAGTGGGAGTGTTTAGGGAGTGACTGGCGACGTGAATAACTCAAGTGGAGAAAGAGAAGAATTTGTTTTTCCCAAAAAAGAGGCAAGCCACAAAATTGAAAACAACAGCAACAAAACAAAACAAAAAAAAACACACCAAAGAAGGGACGGAATCAACTAATTTATTTATTCTCCATAAGAAAATAGGGGCCTGGAAAATGGCCGGCGACAGCGGCACATATGAGGTGGTGACCAGCCGGTATTTAAAGGACAGGGATGAGCCGTGTTTCCCCGGCTCGGAGAGAGGTAGCGGCGGCGGTGGTGGGGAGCTGGGCAAAGGCGATGAGGATGAGGAGGAGGAGGAGGAAGAAGAAAAAGAGGAAAAAGAACATTCTGGAAGGAAGGTCGCCGGCGCCTCCTCCAGCTCCTCGGGCGATCCGACCTGGGCGGCCTCCGGTTACGAGCTGATCGACGGCACCTTGTACCGCAAGAGGCTGGAGAGAGGGGCGACCAGCTACACCGAGGTGCTGGTGGCCCCCGCCGAGGAGCAGCGGCGGGCTGTCATCGCCGCTTTCCACCAGCAGCCGGCCCCCGGGCACCGCCACTGCACCATGGAGGAGACCTACAAAAATGTTTCCGAGAACTACTGGTGGGAAGGTGGGTTCCTCGCCTTGACTCCTGCCTTTACTTCCCGCCGGCCTCTTTCTCTCTTAACCCCCCCCTCTTTTTTTTACTCTTGGTGGTTGTGGGGAGGGGGGTGGGTTGAGAGAAAGTAGATAATGTAATGGAGAAAATGCCTGCGCTTAATTTGCAACCGATCATCAATTCGTGCGTCTGTGGTGGAATGCAAAGTCAAAATCTTCAGTTTCCTTTTTTTTGTGCAACTTTGCTTTTCAGAAGGATCTACCTACCTATCTGACTCCTGCACCCTCTGCTCACCAGGGCTGATGTTTTTGTCATGTGACAGTTTTGCTCGACTCATTAGTTTTGCTGAAATTCGTTTGGTGTTTGAAATCTTTCTGGGAGTTGTGGCAACACCCAGGTTTACTTTTCACTCACGCCGAATTTTTTTCCAGCCGGGGAAGCGTTTTAAGATCCCAAGTCTAGATGTAGCACGGTTTCTAAATGTGTTTTCATAAACGTTAAAATGGCCAGTTTGCTGGACTTGTTTAAATCCGCACGGTTAAACCGCTGTCTTCCCTTTGTTTTTCTAGCTTTCTTAAAAGTTTTTTCAGGCGGTGAGGGGCCAGAATGCTCTGTTCACCTGCAGAGATCATTGATTTGTTGAACTGACTGCTAGAAATGCACAAGTGTGATTTGGCCTGACGCTGCTTCCCTGCGCCACCTTGTTTCTGTAAAACTGGACGCATCTCCTGAAGGCCGGAGAGCTCAATAGAATGGTTGGGGTTAATGGAGCAGTATGCTGAATTATAAGAAAGATGTCAGTCGTAACCAACAATTAAAAATAAACTCCGATTTTGAGTAATGGAAGAAATGTGGGTTATTTGACATTCTTGAGTATACATAGAGATCTTCCAATGGTACAAAGGATGTAATGAAGCTTGCGTTTCCGTGGACAACCTGAGTTCGTGATGTCATGTTTGTTTGGTAATCTGAGCCACGTCCTGTCCAAATCTTATTTGCTTTGCTCGCTTTCGCCATGCCAGTTGAATCCAGCTTTTTTTCAAGCTTTGAGTTAGTTCAACTGCATTTCTATTGTAGAGCTGTTAGTGTCAATGATTATAAAGTTATCTGAAATTTCAGTTCCTTTTTTAATGCAACTCGTTCATTGTTTAGGAAATTGTGCAAGTACACTGTTTATAAGTCAATGGTTGTAGTACCTACTTCAGTATTTTCCATTGCTAGCGGGCTGTCCTACTTAGGTAGCTCATTAAGAGCCTCTAGTGGCAGAAAACATGATTGCAGTATTTATGGTAAAAGCTGGTTCTCGTCAAATTTCTCAATTTATTGAGACTGGAGTTACTGGTCCATTGTGCCTTGAGAACAAATTTCCAGGCTTTTTTGCCTGACGAGTTTGTGATCTGAATTATGCTGTGGAATGGTAAGCCACATTTGAGTTGAATCTACAATTGTGTGATCTATATTATAGAGTCATACAGCACGGAAACAGACCCTTTGGTCCAACCGGTCCGTGCCAACCGTAATCCCAAACTAAACTAGTCCCATCCGCCTGGCCCATATCTCTCCAAGCCTCCTTCGAAACTATGGTTCCTATGGAGAAATAGATCCTACAGGCGCTCCCCAAGCTTTAGCATTTAGTAACTAAGTTTTTGAACCTAATTTCAAAGCTGTATTAGTGACGATTCATTGGTTATTAATTTTAAACTTGATGTCTTTGATTTAAGTTACAGACGTGGTAAAATGAATAATTTACCACGACAATTGCATGCAGCCATTTTTACATGACACTTGGAATATTTTAATTGGTGACAGTAAAATATCTTACAGTTGGAGAATATGGCAAAATTTGCAGGAAAAAGAAATAAAACCATTTTGGAGGATGAGCTGATAAATAAGTGGCCACTAGTATTAGATATGGGCGAGTGGTAAAATCCATATGCCTATAGGATACAGGGCACAACATGGGAATTCGAGGTATTAGTTGATAACTTACTGATGATGGCTATAAATGAATTAGAATTACAATCATACAAGTAAAGCACAACATGGAGGAGATGATGCATCTGGACAAGATGCTGGTTTGACGTCTGGAAAAATGTTGTAAAGGCCATCTAATGACAGCCAGGGATATTTTGATATTGAAGACAACACAAAGACAACAACCACAGTGAAAATTAGTGTAATACAGATCTCTGGCGTATTTGAAGAATCTAAAGTTCATTTTTCTGGTGATAGAGGGGTGGAGGTTTTTTTGGCTACTTAAGATTATTAAGCATGTTTACTAATTTTTTTTGGAGTTCTGTGAGCCCCTAAAGTAAAGGAGAGTGGATAAACTTGGGAAAGTTTAGACTTGGAAATTTTATGCAGAAGGAGGTGGAGAGGAGGAATAGACTACTTTTTTGGGGGAGGTGGAGAGAAAGATAGGGTAGCATCAAGAATTAGGAGCTTATGTGGGTTGACTGCTATCTCAGAAAATATCGTGCCCCCTTTCCTGAATTTCTTATGAAAGTAAAGAACAAGCATCTTTGTGACCAAAGCTTCTTTATGAATTTTTTTAATCTGTGTTACCATTGGGAATTTATCACACTTTATCATGTGAAGGTGAAAAAGAGGAGTATCCTCAGACAAGACAATTTCACAGCTGCCAGTGAATGCAAAAGAGGAATATGATTGAATATTTCTCATGTAAAAAGAGGGAACTGTGTAGAAGTGTCAGCTGAAGGCTGAGGAAGGTAATTAGTTCAAAGGCATGAGTTATCCTGAAGTTCTGAGCACCTAAGGCATGTATGGCAAACCTATCAAGTCCTTCAGAATACAACTTATAATATGGAGATCACAAATTGTAGGAGAACAACATTAAAAGCTTGAGTTCATAATGGAATGATTAAAATGACCATTGTAAATACTATTAAGAGGTGCCAAGTCTGGAATTCTGCGTTTGAATCCTGGCAAAGTTGAATTATGGTCCCAGTTTGCATTGAAGGACCTAGTATTGGTTTGCTGCAGTAGACCCCAGCGGCAGTTGGTTTTTTCCTTTGGAATGTTAATTTTTTTGAAGACCCATAAATGCATTCCTTTTAAAATGGGTGATGAAGTTTGAGATTTACACTTGTTTTAGATGGGATGGAGGAAGTTATCTCCTTGAATGTGGCCTTTTCCACATGTAGCAAGACTTGTACAACATTTAGGCTTGGACTGATATGTGGCAAGTAATGTGTGGCATAAGTGCCAGGCAATGATTGTTTGCACAAGGGCTTTATTATTGCTGAGTCCCCAACCATCAACATCTTGGAAGGTGTTTTCATTGACTAGAAACTTAACTGAAGCAGCTATGTAAGACAGGAACAGATTAGAGGCTTGGACTTCAGCTCCTGACACCGTAAAGTCTGACCAAAGTCTACAGGATTCAAGTTAGGATTGCAATGAAATATTCTCCACTTGGCTCAATAAATATATACTTTTAAAAAATTCACTCTTGAGCTGTGGGCATTGCTGGCTGAGCCAGCATTCATTGCCCATCCCACCTTGTCCTTGAGAAGCTGGGGGAGAGCTGCCTTCTTGAACCTCTGCAGTCTGTATGTTGTAGGTAGATCATAATGCTGTTAGGGAGGGAATTCTAGGATATTGTCCCAGTGACATTGAAGGAATGGTGATACATTTCCAAGTCAGGATGGTGGGTGGCTTGGAGGTGAACTTGCAGATGGTGAGTTTCCTGTGTGTCTGCTGCCCTTGTCCTTCTAGATGGTAGGGGTTATTAGTTTGGAAGGTGCTGTACAAGAATCTTAGGTGAATGTCTGCACTGCATCTTGTAGATGATGCAGAAACTATTTTGCAATTAATTTATTCAGAGATGTTATTACACACCTCTGGAACAGCTAAGCCATGTACTTGGAGCTCCTGGTAGAGATACTACCACTGAACCACAAGAACCCTTTGTGGATGGTATAAACTGTTGGTACTGAGCATTGACAATGTTGCTCCAACAACACTCAGGAACTGGGCATTAGATATGATAAAGCAGCTTGTTTGGCCATCACCTTACCCACCATCTTAAACATGTGCTTCATGAGCCACTGGTGCACTGGTACTATCTGCAGGGTACGCTTCAGCAACTTGACAGGGTTTTTTGTTTTGTTTTTGTTTTTTGCAGCACCTTCCAAACTTGTGACTTCTGCAACCTGGAAGGACAAGGGCAACAGACATGTGGACTTGCCACCACATGCAAGCTCCCCTCCAAGCCCACCCATCATCTGACTTGGAACTGCATTGCTGTTCCTTTCATATCACTGTATCAAAAACATGACATTTCCCTCTCAACATCACTGTGGATGTACCTGTACTTTGTGGACTGGAACAGTTCAAGAGGGTCACTCATCTGCACCTTCTTGAGGGCAGTTATAGATGGACAGTAAATGGTGGCCTTGCTAGTGATACTGTGATCTCATGAGAATATCTGGGGGCTATCTTTCATGTATTTGAAGCTGGGTCACGGTTTGAGAAATTTCGTAAGTTCGTGCACGTTTCATTTCAAAGCCAATTCAATTTTGGGGAGCATTAAAGGATGCTTTAGGAGTTTACAGCATCGTAACTTGCTGTGAATTTTGTCAGCTGAACAGGTCATTCACACTTGAGAAATCAGTTGAGGTACTGTTTTGTTTTGAGCAGATACTTCTCTTTGGCAAAAGTCTATTTTGTGAAATTATATTTTTGCCTTGCCTCTGGAATCCGTTGTTTATAAAATATTTAATCTTCCTTCAAGCACTGGAAATCAAATGTGCAGCAACTGTTGAAGAATTAAGACCGACCAATGTGGCATGTTCACTGCTACATTCTGAGAGCTGTAGATTTGGTGTTCTTTTTCTCCTAGGTTTCTTCAATATTTATTTTGTGCATACAAAAATATTAGAATTCTAGTGAGAAGACAAATCAAAACAAACTGTTCACCATAACTTGAGTCATTATGTGGTTTGGATGAAAAGGTCCCTAGACAGACTCTACAATAATGGAAGAACGTAATGTAGGTTCAGAGGTTTATGCAAAGTCTTGTGTTAGTTGTGTGGTTTTTATTTTCTCTAATACCATCAAAAGCTGCATGTAATTTTATATGGATGTTTGACAACAAGACCATAGAAGTGGTTTAATAGCAAATGTAACTAATGCAACTAGTGTAAATTGATCAGTTTATATATCTTCTAATGCAACTTCATCTATTTCAGGGATGTTTCCAGACATCAGAGACTATGTCCAGGGATGCAATCAATGTAAAGATGGAAAAGATAATCTTCTGGTAAGTGTTGGGAAAATAAGCTGATAGTATTAGATTTATGAGAACTATTGGTGAAGGAGTAGAAAAGCTATAATCAGTGTGGTCATGTAAATTCTGTAAACTTGTTTTGCTTAGCTGAATATAAATTTTCTCCTGAATAAGTTCTTGGGCTCTTTAGCCCATCATGTCTGTTGGTGTTCAAACTCCATTTGCAGCCATGGATTTTTAATTGCATTTCCGGCTGTTTTCCTTTTCTTTCAAATCTGTATCCAATTCCCTTTCAAATAATCATTTTAAAGGCAGGACTGGATAGATTCTACTCCAACAAAAGGGTGAAAGGGTATCATGGATGTGTGGGAATATGTGATTTAGGTTTAAAATCCGATATTTTCAAAAATTACTGCTAATGGTGAAGCAATCCAGTCCTAATGACTAACAATAACTTCCATTTATGTAGTAGCAGAGGGCCAGGAGTGAGCATTCTACCCCTCAAGTCAGCTTTTCCATTCTAGATCATAGCTGATTATATAGTGTCTTTTAATACAATAAAATATTTTGAAATGCTTCACAGGAGTATTGTCAAACAAAATTTGACAGTCACAATTGGAGATGTTAGGATGAGTGGCCAAGGCTTGGTCATCAGGGTGAGTTTTAAGGAAAAGGAGAGAGCAATGGAGAGATGGAAAGGTTTAGGGATGAAATTCCACAGCTGTGTTGAGACAATTTAATATCAAGAATGTTAACCAGGCCAGAACTGGAGGAATGCAGATATTTCAAAAGATTGCAGGGCTGTAGATGTTTGGAGAAAGAATGTTTCAAAAGGGAAAAAGCTCATGGGCTTAGGTGGTAGAACACAGCCATAATTGCTGAACCAATAAAATTTGGGGTACTTGAGGCCAGAATTGGAATAGCATAGAGATCTTGAAGGGTAGCAGGGTGTGAAGGTTATGGCAATAGGAAGGGGCAAAGCAATATGTTTGAAATTAAGGATGAGAATTTTAAAGTTACTAATGTTTCTGAACCGAATATAACTAAGTCGGCAAGTACGGGCATGATGAATGAAACGGACTTTGTCAGTCTACCAGAGAACTTTCTTAAATTAATTTGAGGTATTAAGGACTCCATTATTGAAAACAGAGTTGTGTTTTTAGTGTTTATATTGAGGTCAAAGTAGGATCAATTCGGAGGACTCTAAGCCTCAGGTTAATAAGATCCCAGAAACATGTTGATTTTTACTGGCATTCTTATAAGCATTGCTTTGAGGAGTTTAATAATCAAATGGGTCACATTAAAATGCTGATTGTTAACTGTTCTACAGGTTTGTTTTGTTGATTTTTTTTTTGTGCTTTCAAGTTAGTGTTTATATTGTTTCTAGCCTAATACAAATGAAAAGGGATCGGTTGGCTGGATGGCTGACTTGCAAAGCAGAGCAATGCCATCTGCATGCATTCAGTTCCCATACTGGCTGTAATTTACCGTGAAGGTCCTAACTTTTCGACTTCTCTCCTTGCCCGAGTTGTGGTGATCCTTGGGTTAAACTACCACCAGTTGTGTTTCTCTAATTAGAGAGCACCTATGGCCCAGTAGGATTATGGCAACTTTACCTTTACAGGTTAAAATTCAAAACAATGTCAAACATTTATCTAAAATTGTACCTATTGTAAATCATGGATACTTGCAGTCTGCGTAATTTGTTTATTGATTCCATTTGCTGCCTTGAAGTACTGATGCACTTTATGACAAAATGGCATGAGATTAATTTGGGTTTGTGATGTTTAAATTGTGTTTGAGCCTGTCTGGGAAGGCTACTAATGGAGATCTGATTTACCAGATGGAAGGAGTGCAATAAATGTTGTGAAAAGTTACATTTGTATACTTTTTTGGCAGATTTCAGAAGAAAAGCATATAACTCGTGAATTGCCTACACACTGCACCAAAGTGCTTGAGAGACTGAACAATCAACGCTCTAAAGGCCTTTTTTGTGATGTAACTTTGATAGTGGAGAAAACATCCTATCCAGCTCATCGTGCTGTGTTAGCAGCTGTTAGTGAATACTTCCAGGATCTGTTTTCAGAGAAGGGATCTACTTCTAATAAAATTGTGGATTTGAAAGGTGAAGCATTTTGAAATGATTATTTAAGTTTGTTTTATTTCTAATGTCAGCTTAACGTAGTGTACTGACGAGTTTGGAGGACATGGATTCAAGTCCATGCTACAGAGTTGAGCATGTTAGATAGGCTGACAATTAAGCCCCTTCAACACTGACAGGGATGGTGTGCTGTGTCAGAGATGAATTCTTTAAAATAAGACTTCAAACCATATCTCTGACATCAGTTGGACATAAAAGATTGTGTTGCATTATTTGACGAAGAGCAGGGAATTCCTTCATTATTCTACCTACATTTGGCCTTCAATTAACCAGTCATTTATTTCATTGCTTTTTGAGATACCTCAATATATGCAATTTGGCTGTTATGATTGCCGAAGACTAAATGACCACATTTCAAAAGATCCAATTTATGAATCATTTGGAACTTACTGAGGACGTGAAGGATGCCAAGTAGAGTCAAATTCTTTCTTGTACTTTTGCAAGTGTTACAGGTGAGTCTTTGATATACAGTGGCAACTGGACAGAGCATAATTGCTGTTGAATAGCTCTAAACGATAAGATGTCAAGCCAGAGTAGGCCATTTGGCCATCAAGTTTGCTCTGCCATTCAATGAGATGGCTGATCTGATAATCCTCAAGTCCACTTTCCTGTCTTATCCCCATAACCCTTGATTCCCTTATGACTAAAAATCTCTCTATCAGCTTTGAATATACTTAATGACCCAGCCTCTATAGTTCTCTGCAGTAAAGAATTCTACAGATTCCCTACCCTCTGAGAGAAGAAAGACATCCTCTATCTTTGTCTTAAAGAGGCAATCTCTTTCTCTGAGATTATGCCATCTGGTCCTAGACATTCCCACAAGGGGAGGCAACCCCTTGGCATCTACCCTTTTCAACTCCTTAAGAATCTTATTCATGAAAGTTACCCCTCATTTTTCTGAACACCAATAAGTACAGACCCAACTACTCAACCTCTACTCATTTTTAAAAAATTACTCTATACTAGGTATCAACCTAGTGAGCCTTTGCTGGACTGTCTCCAATGTCAGTGTATCTTTCTTTAGATTGAACCAAAACTGTTCACTATACCAGTTGTGGTCTAATAACTGCCTTGTGTAATTTTAGCAAATCCTTCCTATTTTTATACCCTATTCCCGTTGAAATAAAGGTTAACAGTTCATTTGCCTTCCCTGTTACCTATTGAACTTGTATGCTAGCTTTTTGTGGTTTATGTATGAGGATCCCCAATCTCTTTGTGTGTATTTTTCTACAGTTCTCTCTATTTAAATAGTATTTAGCTCCTCTATTCTTCCTGCTAAGTATATAATCTCTCACTTTCTTCACATTATAGTCCATCTGCTGCTACTTTGCCCACTCACTTGTCTGCATCCTGTCTTCCTCTCAACTTTCCATCTGACCTATAATTGTTTCATCCGCAGACTTGCTAAGAGTATATTCACTTTCTGCCTCTAAGTCATTAATATCTATTGTAAATAATTGTGACCCCAACACTGATCCCTGTGTTGCAAATTGCTATCCTGAAAATGCCACCCCTCCCTCCCTGCATTGATACTACCAGAATACCATGACACCATGGACTTCTGTCATATTAAGTAGTCATGAGCGGTATCTTATCAAATGCGTTTCAGAAATGGAAATGTCTTGCATCTTTACATTCCCCGTTACGTATCCTGCCTTAAAAAATTCTAATAAATTCATCAAGCATAATTTCTCCTTAATGAAGCAATGCTGACTCTGCTTGATTATACATTTTTAAATGCTGTGCAGTTTCATCCTTTATAATAAACAGTTTTGTTTTCCTAGTGACAGTTGTTAAAATAACTGGCAAAATAAACAAAGAACTGCGGCTACTGGAGATTTGAAACACAGAACAGAAATTGCTGGAGAAACTACGTACGTCTGCCCGTGTCTATGGAGAGAAATCAGATTTAACATTCAAGTCAGACTTGTTGAATTTCTCCAGCAATTTGTTTTTGTGTGTTCAGTTAACTGATCTATTTTATCTTTTTAAACCCCTCCTTTTTGAATAAGGGTTCTACATTGGCAGCTTTCCAATTCTCTGGACCTTTCCCAGAACCTAAGTATTCTTGGAAGACTACTATAGGTGGAATATTCTAATCCACACATCTGAAAACTGCAAAGACCTAAAAACCAAAAGGTCTTTTGAATAAAAACCGAAAGAACTGCGGATGCTGTAAATCAGGAACAAAAACAAAGTTGCTGGAAATGCTCATCAGGTCTGGCAGCATCTGTGAAGGAGAAAACAGTTAACGTTTCGGGTCCAGTGACCCTTCCTTAGAACAGAACGTTAACTCTGTTTTCTCCTTCACAGATGCTGCCAGACCTGCTGAGCTTTTCCAGCAACTTTGTTTTTGAAAGGTCTTTTGAAAGTGCACTCAGGCAGACCGTGCTGAGTTTGGGCAGTTTGGAAATGAGCTTTGGAAAAAAAATCTCTGCTTTTAAAGCAAAGGTCTGGAATGGATCCAAATTGGCTGGATCATATCTGAGATGGTGTCCTAATATATCCGAAAACCAAAAATATTATTTTCTGAAAACCAGTTGGCCCCAAGATTTTCAACTGGAAAATTTCCAATGTACCAGTTCATCCAGTATCTCTTTAGCTGCTTCCTTCAATTTTCTAGGCTGACACTCATCAGGTTGAGGGGACTTACTCAACTGTCAGTAGGATAGCCTGCTTTTAGTTTTATGTTGTACCGGTCAACCAAGGTTGACGCGTAGGCTTTTAAATTTTGAGAATTTTACTCTTCTTGATTGTAAAAGGTTTTATACCTTTGCTGAAACAAAAAAACGCTATAGAAATGTAGCAATTCTGGCAGTATATTTGAAGAGCAAAACAGACAAAAATGACACTTCAGAACTCCTCTGTTCTGAAGAACAGTCATGTAAGACTCAAAATATTAACTGTTCGATAGATGTAGCTGAGTTTCTCGAGGACTTTGTTTTTATTTCATTCTTCCAGCATCCTCGGTAATTTGCTTTTGAGTGTTTAATGCCTCTTCTGTTTGCCAGAAAAGCTCAACCTTTGGCTTATTGACCCTGAAGTTTGACCATTGAAGGGTATCTAAGTCAATTCTCACACATTAATATTTGATTAATAATCTTAATAGGAAATTCATGAACTTTTGTTAAGTTGTTAAAATGTGAAATGATGTACAGCAAATAATGATTGAGGCCAACAAGTGATCCACTTTAAGAAAAGTTAGTTAAATATTGGTAGAAGAAAATAGAAATGTATGGTGGTACAAGAGGATGAAGTAATTTAGATGGAGGCTTGTGTGAAGCATAAACGTTGGCATAAACCTGTTGGCTGAATGGACTGCCTTTGTGTTGCATAAGTAATTCAATTACGGCATTTACTTTTTAACTTACTGATACTTTTAGTTTTTGTGGGTTTGGAAGTGCTGTTCTGAGCACTGTTCACTCATGAGTGAACTTGGAGGAAAACATCAAGATCTGTTGGTATTACCAACTTGAGTAAAATGCAAATTATTGAAAATACAAGTTTAAACCTTATGTGGCCCAGGACACCATGGTATGTACCTGTATGACTTTACCCTATAAGCCAAGCTATTTTTTCAGTGTATTTAGAAGAATGCCATTTAATAAATTTTAAGACCAGCAATTAGATTTGTATTGTTTTTACAGTTGCAACATCAGGATGATTGTAGTAGTTTGCTCCGGTTCAGAAGCTTTAGATTAAATGAAACTGTAGAAAACGTTAGTTTGATAAATTTATTTAATGTCCAATGTCAAGAATTTCTCTTTGTGACTGAGATGTCACTGTGCAAATTTCTCATTAGAGAGCTAATATTCTCAATGCATATTACATGAAATTACTTCCATTATATTTTCTAAGGTGAATTGATTGCTTTAAGGTTCAACAGTTATTGAATCACAGCTGAGTTGGCTGGCTGGTCTGTGATGCAGAATAATGGTAACAGTGTATGTTCAACTTCTGTACCAGCCGAGTTACCACAGAGCGCACTCCTTTGCAACCCTTTCCCTTGCCTGAGGCTGATGAGCCTCGGGTTGAACCACCACTAGTTGTCTCTCTCTAATGAAAGAGCAGTCCCATTGTCTAGTTGGACAATGGCAACTTTACGTTTATCACAGTAACTTGTGATAAAAGTTTAAATGCTCATTATTTAAAATCATGATTTTAAGAGTTAGTGAAAGTCAATTGTGAAAGCATAGAAATTGCCTCAGATGTAAATCCAAACTTGAGGAAATAGAAACTGTATTGTGCAATACAATCATCAAATGGGAGAAGTTTGATTCCACTGAACGTGAACTGGAAGGAAGCATAGACGAGGCCAAAAATATGCTTGAAATGTACCTCAGTAACGAAGTTCGGGAGAATCAGTCCAACTTTTTCATGAAAGAGTTACATTTCTAGTCTTAAGGAATCCTTTGAAGTGCAATGTGATGGTGATCCCGAAACTGTTTTCAGATAGCACTGGATGAAGTCAAATTTGTTATTTGCTATCAGGAGAAAAAAAAATCTTTAGGTTCTTCAATTCAAAGTGAAATATCTTATTTCCCTTTTTAACTTTTTGTTAATAACACTCGAAGCTGAAAATGGAAAAAGTGTTGCTTGTAGAACCATCATTTATTGAGCAAAGTGCCAAAGTGTTCACTGTTTTAAGGAGATAAATGCAATTTATAATTTTGTTTTGCCTTCTAGGCTTCAGCAGCAAGAGTTTCCTTCCACTGTTGGAATTTTCGTACACATCTTCGTTGTCGCTGAAACCGGATTATTTTGCTGAGACATCTGCTTTAGCAAGACACCTGCGGATTTGGGAAGTGGTTGAGATGTGTTCGGCGTTGCATAAATTCCATGGAACAGGGAACAATAAAATACATAAGGAGGAAAGCAAAGAAGAGAAAAAGGAATTTTCTTCATTTGAAGCTTTTATTGATCAGTCTTTAACTGGAGCTAGACAGCATGTTTCAGATATTTGTTCAAAGTTAAGTCAGTTAGAAGATGGCACAACACAACAAAAAGTGGATAGAAATGTGTTTGGTGCAAGAGCACATTCAGCAATGATTCAAGGAGAAACAAAAGTCTCAGATTTTACTGTTAAGTTTCAAGAAATGCAATCAGGACTTCTCAAAGACAAAGTGACGCCAGTCCATTGTGAAACTTCTGTCAATAGCCTTGAAGCGGAGACATTGGAAAGTTCAAGTCGACGATTTAAATTGTTTGACTTTTATGATAAAACTCCATCTAAAATCCTCTCAAAAGTTAAATCTCTCTCCCCACAAAGATGCCCATCTGTAAATAAAGCATTGAGTAGCGTCCCTAATTCACTAGATTTTAGATTAGCTGGCATGTCAAGAAATGCTAGTCAAAGAAAATGCAACTTTGAGAAAGCTCCCATAAAATCCAAACCATGTACAAGAATGTCAAAGCATTTGAATCGTAACATTGTAAGCACTCAGGACAACTCTGGTTGTAAAGGAATGAATGCACTTCTCCGATCACCTGTTAGACAAATGACCACTGAAGAAGAACTTTATTCTCCTAACACAACAGAGAAATACAAATTGCTCAGTGTTTTAGGGTTACGGAGGAAAACTTCTGTTGCAGATGGTGAAGAACAGGCTGGTTGGAAGCAAAAAAGAAGACTTAGACAGCCTAAAGTAAAAAATTATTCATTGCTTACTGGGACAAAGAGAAGAAAAATAGATATTGCAAAAACTCCGTTGCAAGATGACCATATTAAAGCAAAAGCACTTGCCAATTGCTTTGTCGTCATTGAAAAGATTCTGCCATCAGTACAGAAACAAATGGTCGACAATCAAAAATTAAACAAAACAATGCTTGCACTAAACAAATCAAAATCTTTAAGTCGTAAAAATAGTGTCTCTCAGGGTCACGCCAAAAAGGAAATGGTTTGCATTCCAACTAAAACACAAGTAAATAATCCTAAAGCTAAACCTAAAAGCCGAAGCAGTTGTCTTGACAAGAAAATCCAACAAGTGAATAAATTTGGTAAAGGCAGTAGCCAGAGGAATATACCTTTAACAAAGAAATCACAACACTGCAAATTAGATTCCAGTATTTCGCCAAATGTATTGAGGAATAGGAAGAAGTTCTGCAGAGAAGACAGAAAACAAAAAACAGTGTTATCAAAACCTCAGTCAAATGACAGCAAGGATACAGAAGGCAGTTCATTGACTAGAAAAAGTAGAAGATATGCCAATTATATGTCTGTAAAAAGTTCTTCCTTGCAAGGAAGCACAACATCTAAGGTCTCACCCTGCCTGACAGATGACGTACCTAGTGGCAGACGGAAGACTAGGCATTCATATAATTCATCTTTGAATTATAGCACTTGTAACTTAACAGACTTGGATAATAAAATACCAAGTTGCCCACAAAATGCTACTCTGAGAAGATGTGCATCCATCAGAATGCTACCAAATCGTTCTAGATCATTAGATCAGACTCCAAAACTAATGGAGTCATTTTCTGATGACGCCTCTATGACCATGTCATCCAAAACTAATGAGACACAAGTTCTGGATGAGAATTCTTCAAATCAACTGTCTGAAAAAGCAGTGGTAGGTAATGTTCAAAAGTTTAAAGGGAAATATGAAGGGAATAAAGTAGTTCCAAATATTCACCAAAACACTTGTGGAGTGGGAAATGAGCAGAAGAGAATGACTCAACTAGATAGGAAGCCAATAGGAAATAACCGGTCTATGCCATCACAATTGAGGTCTAAGCAGGAGACAAAGAAACAAGAACAGTTAAAAACTGTTTTCAAGGACCCAGGAAAGCAGACCAGAACTGCTCCATGTGAAAAAATGCAATCTAGAAGGAAAGTAAAAAACACAAGGTGCCGATCTTTAGGTGCTGAAAACCAAAATTCAGGTACTGTATTGCACAACATTCAAACTGATGGAAATATTCCAGTACTTGGTAAAAGAAAACACATACCAACACAAAAACTGATTGAAGCTGGATTTTCTTTTGGATTTTTTATGTCTCAACGTGAGAAAACAACTGACGTACTCCAGCTACCCAATCCAACCAAAAGTAAACAATTTGAATTGTCTCCTAGTTGTACTCTGAAGGGTAGTCATGTAGCTAAAGCAAAAGTGGATTTGAAAGGAGATTCTAAGCAAGCCATCAAACAAACAGTGATTAACACAAGGCAGAACTGTTGCACAACTAAACGTGGCATTGGACGAAACTCATGCTCAAAAATTTCAGAAAGGACAAAAAGTGTAGCAGCAAAAAATAATAAAATGAAACTAGTTGGCTTGTACGGAAAGAAGCTAATAAATTTGAATATTAAGAATACACTGTTGGATAAAAGGGCAAAGCATCCTAACATGATAATGAAAGATGAACAACTGTCTACCTCGCAGAAGGCAATAAAGTTGCAAAGAGTAGCCAGAGCTAGTTCGAAGCTCATAGGTTCCAAGGACCCACCAAAGGTATGCTTCTTTTGTTTGAGAATTAATGACAGTATTTTTGATCTGAGGACTAAGATGACAAGATAAACCGTGGAAATGAAAATTAAGTCTAATCATTTTATATCCAAATTGACCAGAATTGTAGTTTGCTTATAAGTAGAGGCAGTGTGTTCAAAGGTCAAGGAAGTTTTTTGCTAATTCTTCATAATATAATTAGGCCTCAGCTGGAATGTGTTTAATTCTGGATGCCATGCTTTAGGAAGGCTCTTAAGGCCTCACAAATGGTGCAGACGAGATTTACTAGAATGATATCAGAATTGAAGGACAGTCTGTACTATCTACAAGATGCACTGCAGAAATTCACCAAAGATCCTTAGATGAGCACTTTCTAAACCCACAACCACTTCCATCTAGAAGAACGAATGGCAGGTACATGTGGACACCACCATACGCCACTTGCCCTCCAAGCCACTCACCGTCCTGACTTGGAAAATATATTGCTGTTCCTTCACTGTCGCTAGGTCAAAATCCTGGAATTCCCTCCCTAAAGGGATTATGAGTCAACCTACAGCATGTGGACTGCAGCAGTTCAAGAAGACAGCTCACCAAGAACCTTGTCAAGTGCAGCCTGGGACAGGCTGTCTGGCCAGTGACGCCCATGTCCCATGAACAGTTAAATAAAAAAGCAACTTATTTGTCTAGTACCTTTTAATGTTAAACATTTCAAGATGCTTCACAGGTGCATTATGAAGCGAAATTTGACACCAAACGGTATAATATTAATGTAGATGAGGTAATTTTCGTGGAATGCCTTCGAGGAGAGTAGAGGTAGGGAAGATTTTGGGAGGGAATTCTAGAACTTAATGCTGAAAGTATAGCCACTGGGGATAGATTAATCAGATCCAGATTCAATCAGCACACCTGTGAGATATGTGGACTGAAAAGAGATTACAAAGAAAGGAACAGTGACATCTTTTAGCAAGACATCTGGATATAAATTGTCCCATTGGGAACACCCAGCATGGGTTCATGAAGGGTAGGTCATGTTTAACTAATTTGGTGGAATTCTTTGAGGACATTACTTGCATGGTGGACAATGGGGAACCTGTGGATGTGGTGTCTCTGGATTTCCAGAAGGCATTTGACAAGGTGCCACACCAAAGGCTGCTACATAAGATAAAGTTGCACGGTATTACAGGTAATGTATTGGCATGGATAGAGGATTGGTTGACTAGTAGAAAGCAAAGAGTAGGGGTAAATGGGTGTTTTTCTGGTTGGCGGTGAGTGGCTAGTGGTGTGCCTCAGGGATCAGTGTTGGGACCTCAATTGT
>NC_063342.1:18316244-18416109 GCF_021869965.1 Rhincodon typus | reverse complement strand
GCTGACGTTTCGGGCCTAGGCCCGAAACGTCAGCCTTCCTGCTCCTCTGATGCTGCTTGGCCTGCTGTGTTCATCCAGCTCTACACCTTGTTATCTCAGAGTTTTAAAATTGACGTGTTAGTTAACCAGGAGCCGATGTAGGCCAGTGAACACAAGGGTGATGGGCTCTTGCATTAGCTGCAAAGATGCAGGCAGCTGAGTTCTCAGTGACCAAGTCTGTGAAGGGTAGAATGTGGGAGATCAGTGAAGGAGAGTTCCTCGGCAGAGTAGCTGATGCAGGGTTAATGTTGTGATGCTATGGAAATTGGCAGTCTAGGTGAAGATGAGGACCATAATGATTTTAGCTGTTACGTGCTAAAATTCCCAGTGTGCCCTCACTAGTATACTTTTGAACTCCCTAGTTAGTCAAAGAACATCAAAGTTGATGATATTGTTCAATTCTTCAGATCTTGAGGCTGATTGGAGGAAGGTGTGAGATATTAGGTTCCATTTCCCAGTATAATATTAACCTCTGATGCGATGCTGATCAGACTGACCAACCTAAGTTCTACTAGAAAGCAAGCAAAAGCAGAGCAGGGAGTTTGATTCTGTTCCTTTCATATTTATTACTGCCTTGAGAACATTAAATCCTTAAGTAAACACGCAATAGTCTATATGAAGAACTTCCTGGAAAATAATTGCTGCCAACTACTGTGCATCTTTCTAGCATGTAATGCTACTTATCTTTTATGCTGCTTAAAGGCATGTATGCTACTTGTTAAATTTGAATACCGTAGACAGATTTCTTGGCCCACAAATAGGGCTTTAGCTAGAATTTAGCTTTTGCCATCATGTATTGCAATATAGCTGACCATTCAAGCAGAACTAGACCACTTAGAGAATAAGTTTAACACCAGGTGAAGCAATCGTGGCTTCAATCATTGCTATGATAATATTGTTTGTTCAAAGACTGAATTGATGTTTTATGCTCTCCAGGAAAGAGCTTTGTACCAACATTATAGTTGACAATATAGCCTTAGTTTAAAATAGCAGCTCGGATGGAATAGGAGGTTACAAATCTTGTATAAAAATGTTTTAAATTTCTTTTCAGCTGGATGTATAAAATGACAACTTGACCTGATGAGTAGACTATAACTGATCCCTCTTATACAGAAGCCCAACTGTACACTCCAATAGCAGCATAAAGCTGGTACTGAGGGGTATTATGGAAACATGTGTTTTGTAAGCAACTATATGCAACTAGCAAAATAATTTTGTCATGCCATTATTTAATAAAATGCTGCAAGTAAAAGCCAGGGAACTACAGACTGGTAAACCTAATATCAGTGGTCGGTAAGTTGTTGGAGGGGGTGCTGAGAGACAGAACCTACGTGCATTTGGAAAGGCAAGGACTGATTAGGGATAGTCAGCGTGACACCGTGCATGGGAATATGTGTCTCAAAAATTTAGAGTTTCTTGGTGAGGTGACCAAGAAGAAAGATGATGGCAGAGCGGTAGATGTTGTCTACATGGACTTTAGCAAGGCCTTCGAGAAGGTAGACTGGTTAGTAAGGTTAGATCCCATGGGATCCAGGGAGAGCTAGCCAATTGGATACAAAATTGACTTGATGGTAGGAGACAGAAGGTGATGGTAGAAGGTTGTTGTTCAGACTGGAGGCCAGTGATCAGCAGTGTGCTCCAAGGATCAGTGCTGGGTCCACTGTTGTCAGCTATATAAACAATTTGGATGAGAATAAAGGAGGGATGGTTAGTAAGCTTGCAAATGACATCAAAATAGTGAACAGTGAAGAAGGTTATCTAACAGTACAATGGGATTTTGATCAACTAGGTCTGTGAGCTGAAGAATGGCAGGTGGTGTTTAATTTAGATAAACGAAAGGTGTTGTATTTTTGTATCACAAACCAGGGCAGAAATTATGCAGTTAATGGTCGGGCATTTGGCAGTGTGGCCAAACAGAGATCTAGGTGCAGGTAGTTCCTTGAAAGTGGCATCACATATATAGGGTGGTGAAGAAGGCATTTGGCACTCTTGCCTTCATTGGTCAGAACATTGAGTATAGAAATTGGGACATCATTTTACAGCTGTACAAGACATTGTTAAGGCCACATTTGGAATACTGAGTACAGTTGTGGTCATCCTGCTATAGGAAAGATGTTATTAAACTTGAACGGGTACAAAAATGATTTCCAAGTTTTGAGCTGTAAGGAGAGGTTGGATTGATTGGGACTTCTTTCTGTATAGTGTGGGAGGCTGAGGAGTGACCTTATAGAGGTTTATAAAATCATGAGGTTGGTAAATAAGGTTAATAGCCAAGGCCTTTTCCCCATGGGGAGTCCAAAATTAGAGGGCATAGGTTTGAAGTGAGAGGGAAAAGATTTAAAAGGGACCTGAGGGGGGGGGTTCATGTGAGGAATGAGCTGCTAGAGAAAATGGTGGAAGCAGGTACAGTTGCAATATTTAAAAGACATTTGGACAGGTGCATGGATAGGAATGGTTTAGAGGGATATGGGCCAAACGCAGGCAAACAGGAATTGTTCAGTTTAGGAAACCTGGTCAGTATGGACGATTTGGACCAAGAGGTCTGTTTCTCTGCTGCATGACTCTGACTCTACAATTTATTTGTGTCTTTAGTTTCATCGTGAGGTGCTACTCGTATAATGAAACACTGAATCTTGTAACATAGCACATTGATGAATGGGTATGTACTTTAAGATCATGAGGAAAATAAGCCCATGCAATCACGTATAATGCCATGGCTTTATATATATTCTTTAGAATTTGCGGGGAGCTGCACAAATACTGAAGAAAATACAACCAAAAATTAATGCAACATTAAAACTAACAACAAGAAGAAAATCAGTAACTGGAGGAAAAGTTAAAAAGACCAAAGTTTCAGAATCCCATACCTGCCATGAATGTAGCACAACGTTTATAAATTGTGACTCGTTGTTTGTGCACAGAATGAAACACATTAAAGGGAAGAACTGGCAGTGTCTGGTAAGTACAGAAACTGTTGTCTGTATTTGTGTAAATGTAATTAGTAAAAAAATCTTTGCTTTATAAGAGTGGGGCATATGGGAGCATTTGCATTGCAGGAGTTCCTCCTGTATGCAAGAAAGGAAGCCTCAGGAAAATTTTTGATTGTATTAACACTTCCATTATGTATCCTCCTTTGCTAGACTACTCTGAAGTCATTAATTGGGTTATATTAAGTTGTTCTGTTGTAGGACTTTGACCAACTGTATCAAACCCTGATTCCTTTTTTTGGGATGTTGGTGTCACTGGCTAGGTCACCGTTTCTTCATTTATTGCTCATCGCTAGTTTCCCATAGTCAGTTAAAGGTCACCACATTACCGTGGTGCTTAGAGTCATATGTATACCAGACCAGGTAAGGACAGCAGGTTTCCGTCTCTAAATGACATTAGTAGGGCAGATGGGTTTTTATGACATGAACAATAGTTAAGTGGTCACCATTCATTTTTCATTCCAGATTTTATTGAATTCTGTCAGCCATGATTCAAACTCCTGTCCTCGGAACATGAGCATAAATTTATGGATTACTAGATCAGTGATGTTACCAATATGCCACTGTCTCCCCGTTTTATAAAGTGATGTGGTTTCCACAGAAACCTGCTTTATAGGGACTGAGCAATATGGGCAGTAGTGAAATTTGTGGCTGACTCAGATGAGAAGTCCAGAAAGAGCATCTTGCGCTACCTTTGCTTTCAATATCCAAGGGAGTTTCTTGCTGGTCACTCAAAAGTTAACAAGGGGGATTATGGCTTGTTAAATGTTGTCTTTATGGTCCAATTCCCCTCATTTAATAGTCAGCTTCCTATCTTAACAAATGCACCAAACAAGCAAGATGTCAAGAAACCTCAACATGGAAATCAGAATGGGTATCTGGTGACTTCAGCTTGCTGCTTGTTCCAAAGTGCATCAACATTGGACACTGAGTGTGTTCTGTAGGCATTAGCCATGCATCAATCTAATACACAGACATTGACATTCAACAGGTACTGAGCCTCTTGGAGCCCTCATGGCACATCTCCGATCCATTTACAGGATGCTATTGCACTTCACTGGTGTTTGCGGGCTGCTCTAGCAACTGTCTTTGTAAACCTTGCAGGCGAGGCTACTGTGCTGTCAAGGAAACGCACCCAGCTCTTGGACTGTATCATGCTGCATCACTATTTGATTTCATTTGATGTCACCGCATTCATTCGCTCTGGACTTAACTGGATGCTCATAGCATCCCTGTGTTGCCTTTGTGTATTTCGCCCCTCAACCAGAGATTCTAAACTGATGTTACTTCTGAAACAAAAACAGAAAAAACTGGAAAAACTGGGAAGGTTTGGCAGCATCTGGAGAGAAGAAAACAAGGTTAACATTGAGTCCAGCATCCCTTCATCAAAAGTGCATTGGTTTCAAAAAAATCCAGTTTATTGGCACCAGCTGCCTCCTCTTCACCATGGACATGCAATGCCTCTATGCATCCATCTCCCATCAGGAAGGTCTGAATGCTTCTTTGAAAAAAGGCCTTAAGCCTTTCCAAGTTCACCACCTTCCTCTGCCTGGTTGAGCTCTTCATCACTTAGGAATCAAAGGAGCTGTTGTTCAGTCACTTCCTTCAGGTCAAAAATGTGGCTGTGGGTACCCACATGAGTCCCAGTTACGTCTGTCTCTTGTGGAGTGTGTGGAACATTCTTTGTTATAGTCTGACTTGGGTCCCGACCAACAATTCTTTCTCCAATACATCAATGGTATCCCTCTCTTGTCTGAAATTGGAGAAAAAAAATTTATCAATTCTGCTTTCAATTTTTATCTTTCTCTCACCTCCGGTCTCCCTCTGACTCTGCCCTTCCCTTCCTTGACATGTCTGTTTCCATTTATGGGGATTGGCTGGCCACTGACATCCTTTACAAACCCATCAACTTCCACAGTTACCTTGACTATACATCCTCACACCTTGCTTCCTGTAAACGCTCCATTCCAGTCTCCAAGTTTCTCCATCACTTTTGTTCTGATGATGTCACCTTTGACGAGGGTCCTCAGACGTGTCCACTTTTTTCCTCAACCTAGAATTCCCTACTACTGTTGTTGACGGAACTGAGTGGCCGATCCATTTCCTGCACTTCTGCCCTCATCCCTACCACAACGATGATAGGGTCCCTTGTTCTTGTTTTCCACCCCACCTTTACTTGGATGCCACCACCAGAGACACATTCACCTTGCCTCCCTTGTCAGCATTCTGCAGGGATTATTCCTTCCAGGACACCCTGGTCCACTCCTCCACTTCAACACCACCTCACACCATTTGTTGCCACATTCCCATGCAGTTGCAGAAGGTGTAGCACATCCCCTTTTACCACCTCCCTCCTTACTATCCCAGGGCCAGAAACACCTTCCAGATAAAGCAATGATTTACATGCACTTTCAGCCTAGTCTACTATATTCACTGTTCACAATATGGTTCCCTCTACAATGGGGAGACAAAACCTAGTCTGGGTGATCACTTTGCAGAATACCTTTGCTTAGTGCAGAAAAATGAACCCCAGCTTCCAGCTGCCTGCCGTTTGAATGCTTCATTCTGTTCCTTTGCTGATTTTTTGTTTTGGGCCAGCTGCAGTGTTCCACTAAAGTTCCACTAAAGCAAGCTGGAGGGATTTACCTTGTCTTCAGCTTCGGTGCCTTACACACCTCAGGACTCAACATTGAGCTTAACAGTTTCAGGGCATAAACACCTTCCTGTATGTTCGTTACCCACCCCCACACCTCAAAGTCATGTTCTATTTTGTTTATTCATTCATGGGAGTTGGCGTTGCTGGCTGGCCAGTATCTATTGCCTGTCCCCAGTTGCTCTTGAGAAGGTGGCCTTCTTGAACCATGTCAGAAGTCTCACAACACCAAATTAAATGAACCTGTTGGACTATAAAATCACAAGCTTTTGGAGTGCTGCTCCTTCAGGTGAAGACACTTGTGGTTTTAAATAAACCTGTTGAACTATTAACTTTTGGTGTCGTGTGACTTCTGACTTTATCTATCCCAGTCCAACACTGGTGTCTCTACTACTTGAACTGTTGTAGTCCACATACTGTAGATTGACCTACAATACTCTTAGATGGGTTGCTCCTAGCATAGTCTGCAGTTTCAACTGTTAACACTTCACGTTAGCACGCATTTAGCATTTATTTCTCTTCTGGCTTATTATCAGCAATCCCTTTGTCTGCTGCTTCTTTCTCTTTTTCTCTATCCCCAGACTCTACCTTCATTTGTGCAACTTGCTCCCATCATCCGCGTAAATACAAAAAAAGCCCAGTTCTGACAATGGGTCACTGGGCTTGAAACGTTACCTGTTCTCTTCAGGTGCTGCCAGCCTTACTAAATTTATCCAATACTTTGTTTTTGCTTTGGATAGCCAGCATCCACAGTTCTTTGTTTTATCATACATTTCTGTCTTGCTTTGCCATTTAGCACAGACGCATAGGCAGTAAGCTTGTCATGTTTGCCAGCAGACATGTCAACGTGAAGGCCTTCGCTCAGGTGGTCCAGGCACAGTAAGTGGAGGACAATCTCTGATACTAGTCCAGGAGGTTGGGCATGGTCAGTTAGCCACATGGAACACTCGCAGTCAAGATCTGCTGCCCATAAGGAGTGAGGAGCCAAATGTCAAGCAGCTAATCACTCGTCTTGCATCTGCCTGCTCTATTTTGGACTGTTTACCTCCTGCGATGAGAGAGAGAGACAGGTATTATAGAGGATGAAGCAGCTGTTACTTTTGATGCAGCTGGAAGGTGTCTTGGGAAAGTGACTAAGTAGTGCAGAGAGCATACAGGATTAATGTTATCATGGTTAAGGTAATTGGAGTGAGTGAGAGAAGATGTTGCAGTATGAATGATCGAATGTGAACTTTGGGATGTTGGTACAGTAGCAGAGATGGGGAGGTGAGAATGATTGCCCTTAGCATCAGGATCACATTTGACCAAATGTGGTATTGAAGAGTTCTAGCAAATCCAGAGTCAGATAGATTTGGGGAAAATTCTCTGCTGATCGGAGTAATATCTGACATAAAAGAAGATGGTTGTGGTGGTCAAAGGTTAGTCATCTAAGCTTCAGGACATCTCTGCAGAAGTTCCTCAGGGTAGTGTCCTTGGCCCAACCATCTTCAGCTGCTTCAATCAATGACCTTCCCTCTGCCATAAGGTCCAGAAGTGGAGATGTTCAGCACCATTAGCAATTCCTCAGTTCAGTTTCATCACCATCATCGAATTCCACAATAACAACATCTTAGAACTGAACTAGACTAGCCATATAAATACTGTGGAACAAGAGCAGGTCAGAGGCTGTCTTGCAGCAAGTAACTCGCTTCCTGACTCCCCAAAGCCTGTACACCAGCAAGGAGCAACCCATTTACAAGCCACAACTGAGGAATGTGATGGAATACTCCCCACTTGCCAGGATGAGTGCAACTCCAACAGCACTTGAGCTTAACACCATCCATAACAAAGCAGCCCACTTAATTGACACCACAATCACAAGTATTCAGTCCTTCCACAAGATTAACTGCAGAAATTCACCTGCTAAGATATGATCTTCCAAACCCATAACTACTATCATCCATATGTATGGAAACACTGCCACCTGCAAATATCCTCCAAACCACTCGGCATCCAGACTCAAATGTATCATTTCCTAATGGCATTGTGGATTTACCTATGCCAAATGGATTGCAGTGGTTCAAGGTGACAGCTCACCACCATCTTCTCAAGGGCAGCAAGGGATAGGCAATAAATGCTGGCATAGCTAACTTGCCCACGTTGCATGAATAGATTTAAAAGAAAGTATTGGTGAGAAGATGGCAACATTTATGCTGGTGGATGATGAAAGATGTTGACCTTCTTCCTACAATGCTGACATTCCTCCAGATGGCTAAGACTGCTCTAACCGGAGTGGCAGCATCAGATCAAGCTGGCATGGCCTGGTGTTGTGGCCTCCACTGATAGTTTGCATCAACCCATTTTCCCAATCTGCAAAGCTGGGTACCTTCCTACTATGTCAGGCAAATGTCAGGAACTGTGCAGGGCAGCTAAACACTGGTTCTTGTCTGGCTGCATAATGGGCATTTAAAGATGACCCGGGCACAAAGAATGCTGGCCTTTCCACAGATACTTGCTGAGGAACAAGTTATTCAGGGAACAGCATGTGGTAAGATAGAATTGGGCTGGAGGGATGGGATAGGTAGTTCGTGAGCTGTATTTGATAAAATATGGTGAGAAATCTAGTTGGTCCTGAATCCCTCCAAAAAAAAACTTGATAGAACTCGCACTTATCCGAAATGCATTAAAATTTAGCCATAATTTATTGCAACAGTTCACTATGGTATGACACAAATACTCTTCCATTTAAAGCAGCCAAGGAAGAAGGGAAACTTGACCTGTGGGACTCAATTTCAATGTTGTTCCCAATATAATTTAAAAATAGTTCAGAAGTTTATTCAAAAATTGGAGGTTTTGGAAATAAAGACAGGACAATGATGTAAGTGAATGCAGACAATTTTTTAAAGAGTGCTACTTTGCTAATGTAATGATTACTTAATAGATGGGATGGCTTTGTAATTTTAAGCTGATATTTAGAGTATTAGAACAAATAAAACAATGGCCAAAATAGAATTAATACAAATGTTTATTTTATAAAAAGTTGTAGACCATTTTTTAAACATGTAGTTGTATCCTCATTTGCTTGCTTCTTTACAGTTTATTTTGCCTTTAATTCTTACGTCATATAAGTGTCACTAATTTTTCTAATCAGATGAATACCCAGTTCATTCAAATTGATACGGTTCTATCACACTGCTTTCCATGCGCTGAATCAAATTATATTTCATTGTTCTCTGTTATAGCAGATACCTATGTAATAGACTTGAGCTTTGTCATTTACTGTGCACCAGTGGCCCTGATTATCTTAAGTCACATCTGAGCATAAGTCTTGTTGTTTTCTCTTTCTCCAACAATTTCTGAAAGGGTAACCTATGGAAAATGTTTGTTTTTAGTTGTGTGATAAATCGTTTTTTCGCCAGAAGAACGTCCAAGTTCATCTTCGCTGTCACAATGAGAAGCTGTACAGGTGTAGACAATGTATGACAGAATCAAAGAAATCAAAGTCATTTCATGCCAAGTAAGTGCTCTTGCTAGTACTGCTCACTATTTCCTTGGCTATAGTTGCAGAATGTCAGATTAAATCACAATGATCTTCGTTCACACAAGGATAGTACCATTGTATAAATATGTAATATGGAGTTGTAACATCATAAGTTACAAGGCTTTCTAACATGTTAGGTATTTTCTATTATCTGCCTGTAATAAAGACAGCCCCCAGAACACTACCTCTTTATTTGAACAAAAAAATTAGATTCATAGAATGCTTGCAGCACAAAAGACCATTTGACTCTTATATGCATGCCAGATCCAAATGAGCCAGGCCATCCTCCCTGCCCTTTCCTTGTAGCCCTGCAAGCTTGATGCTTATCAAGTTACCTTTTTAAAAGTACAGTGGACTTCTGCCTGCACTACTCTGTCAGTGAGTACTTTCCAAATTCTAACTACTACTGCATGAAACAGTTCTTCATAATGTCACTATTGGTTCACCATCTAATGATTTTCAATCCCCTAGTACTTGACTTTTCTACTAACGGTGCAGTTTGTCAATATCTACTACTACCAGACCCAGACTAGTTCATTTAAGAGTAACAGGAGGGCTTGCAGCATGTGATAGACAAAGCGTAAGTAATGCACAACCAGTAACTGAGATTTGAGCACAGTTGTAAACGACAGACAATTAAACAACTAACGGGAGTGAAAGAGCTTGCAAATATACCTGCCCTAGGTTGAGGGGAAGCTTAGCATGTAAGTGCAAAAACTAAGTTTAATTCGTTACCAACTTCAGACAGGAGAGCAGGTGATCCATCTTGATCTCCTGAAGTCCCCAGAATCAAAGGTGCTAGTTTCCAGCCACTTCAGCTTATTCCACACGAAGTCACTAGATACTGTAAAAGGTATGGGTCCTGATAAAACCCTAGCAATAGTGCTCTAGAACTAGATGCAACATGAGCCATTTTTTTCCAGCATAGCTATACACAAGCTTCTAACTGGCAATGTGGACAAATGCCCAAGTAAGTCCTCTCCAAAAAGTAGGACGAATCCAACCCAGCCAATTACTTCTTAACCAGCCTTCTGTTAATCGTTAGCAGTGATGAAACAATCAGAAGTCACACAACACCAGGTTATAGTCCAATAGGTTTAGTGAAATCACAAATGTCTTCACCTGATGAAGGAGCAGCACTCTGAAAGCTTGTGATTTCAAATAAACTTGTTAGACTACACCCTGGTGTCATGTGACTGCTTACTTTGTCCAACACCAGCACCTTCACATCATGATAAAAGAGGTCAGTGACAGTGTTGTCAAGCAGCACTTCCACAATAACCTGCTCACTGATGCTCAGTCTGGGTTCTGCCAGGCCGCTTAATTCTTTGCAAGCTTGATCCAAACATCAATAAAAGGACTGAGTTTTAGAGGTGAGTTGTAAGTGACTGTTATTGGTATCGTGCAGCACTAGCAAAATTTAAATCATTGGGAATAAAGGGAATAGTCCCTGCTAGCTGGAGTCAAACCTAGCACAAAGGAAAATGGTAATGGTTGTTGAAGAACAAAGCATCTCAGTCCAAGGAAATCACTGCAGTTAGTTATGGCCATTTCCTATGCCCAGTTATCTTCAGTTGCTTCATCAGTAACATTCCATCCATCAATAGGTCAGAAGAGAGGATGTGCACTGATTGCACAGTTTTCAGCTCCATTTGTGACTCTTCAATACTGAAGCAATCCATGTTCATATGAAGCAAGACCCAGGCAACAATTCAAACTTAGGGTGATGAGGGAAAGTAACATTTATGCTATAAGAAGTGCCAAGCACTGACTATCTCCAACAAAACAGAATCTAAACTTCATCTCTTTTCAATCAGTGACGTCACCATTGCTGAACTTGCCCACTATCTGTCTTTAGGGTTACCTTTGCTCAGAAACTGAACTTGAGCAACCATATAAATACTGAGACAAAAATAGGTCAGAGGCTAGAAATTCAGCAATAGATAATTCTGTGTCCCTCTTCTCAAAACTAGTCTACTTTCTATAAGGCAGACGGCATGAGTGTGATAGTGTACTTTTTTTGTTTAGACTGCATGTGTGCAGCTGCAACAGCACTGAAGAAGCTTGACATCTACAAGAAAACAGCCTGCTTGATTAACACCCCATTCACCTCACAAAAACAGCAGTGTGTATCATCTTCAACTTGTACTGCAGCAACTCACCAAGGCTTTTTTTGATGGCATTGAAGGACCAGGGTATCAGAAAGAAGCGAATGCCATCACCTGCAAGTTGCTGTCTCAGCTATACAATATTCTGACTTGGACCTATCTAACTTTTCCTTCACTGTTGCTGGGCCAAAATCTTAGAACTCCTCAAACTGCCCTCCCATTCACCACCTTGTATTCATTCATTGGGATTTGTTGACTGGGCCACCTTTTATAGACTATTCCTAGTTGCCTTTGAGAAGGTGGTGGTGGGCTACCACCTTGAACTTGTCAAATACAGTCCATTTGGGGTCGGTACAACCACAGTAAAAGGAGGTTGTTTCAGAATTTTGATGAAGTATCTCTGAAAGAATGGTGATATGTTTCAAACCCAGGATGATGAGTGGTTTATCAGTGATGATGATGGAACCTTACAGGTGGTGATGTTCCCATTTACCTGCTGCCCTTCTCCTTCTGGAAAGCGATGGTTTAGACCCTCAGTAAATTTCTGCAGTGCATCTTGTGGATGATACACACTGCTGCCACTGGGTTCAGTGGTCGAGGGAGTGAATGTTTGTGCATTTGGTGTCAATTAAGTGGACTGGTCTGTCCTAGATGGTGTCGAGCTTCTTGAGTGTTGGAGCTATACTGTCAGAAGTATTCCATCACACGCCTGATTATGCTTTGTAAAAGGTCATAGAGATATACAGCACAAAAACAGACCCCTCGGTCCAAATCGTCCATGCCGACCAGATATCCTAAAATAAATCCAGTCCCGTTTGCCAGCATTTGGCCCATATCCCTCTAAACCCTTCCTATTCATATACCCATCCAGATACCTTTTAAATGTTATAATTGTACCAGCATCCACCACTTCCTGTGGCACCTCATTCCATACACGCACCACCTTCTGCGTGAAAATGTTGCCCCTTAGGTCCCTTTTAAATTTTTCCCCTCTCACCCTAAACCTATACCCTCTAGTTTTGGACTCCCCCACCCTGGGGTAAAGACCTTGCTTATTTACCCTGTCTATGCCCCTCATGATTTTATAAACCTCTATAAGGTTACCCCTCAGTCTCTGACACTCTAGGGAAAATAGCCCCAGTCTATTCAGCTTCTCCTTATAGTTCTAACCCAGGCAACAACCTTGTAAATCCTTTCTGAATCCTTTGAGGTTTTACAACATCCTATAGTAGGGAAACCAAAGTTGCATGCAGTATTCTAATAATGGCCTAACCAATGTCCTGTACAGCCGCAACATGACATCCCAACTCCTATACTCACTGCACTGACCCATAAAGGCAAGCATTCCGGACGCCGCCTTCACTATCCTGTCTACCTGTGACTCCACTTTCAAGGAGGTATGAATGCTCTGGTGAATAGGTTTTGGGGATTCAGGAGGTAAGATACTCAGCAGGATTTCTACCTCTTACCTGCTCTATAGCTACGTTATTTATGACTAGTCCAGTTCCATTTCTGGCCAATGTTAACTCCAAGGATGTTGATAGTGGGGAATTCAGTGACGGTAATACTATGCGTCAATGGTGAGATACTCCCTAGTTGGAGATGGCCATTGCCTGGCATTTATGTGCCATGAATATTACTTGCCATTTGTCAGCCAAATCCTGGGTACTGTCCAGGTCTTGCTGCATTTGGACAGACACTGCGTAAATATTTGAGGAAGCACAAATGATGCTGAACGTTGTGCAGTCTTCAGCGAACGTGCCCGTTTCTGTCCTAATGATGGGGGGGGAGCGGGGAAGGTCATTGATGAATCAGCTGAAAATGGCTGGGCCTTGTGCACTACCATGAGAAAGTCCTACAAAGATGTGTTGGAGCTGAGAAGACTGATTTCCAACAACTACAACCATTCTCCTTTGTGCAAGGTATGTAGTTTTGCTAGGATCCCTTGATGTCACATTCTGTCAAATGCGACCTTGATATCAAGGGCAGTCACTTTCACCTCACTGCTGGAATTCAGTTTTTGTGTCCATGTTTGAACCAATGCTGTAACAAGGTCAGAAGTTCTGACCCTGCCGGAACCCATACAGTGTCAATGAGCATGTTATTGCGAAGCAAATGCTGTCTTAAAGTGCTATTGATGACCTCTTTTTATCACTTCAGTGATAATTGAGAGCAGACTGTGATGAGGTAGAGATTAGCTGAATTTAATTTGCTCTGCTTCTTGTCCAGAGGACATATCTGAGCACTTTCCACATTAGTCAAGTCGATGCCAGTGCTCTAACTGTACTGGAAAAGTTTGGCAAAGTGCATGAGTCTTCAGTACTGTTTCTAGAATGTTGTCTTATTGTTCTTAATATCATAGAGTGAATCAAATTGGCTGAAGATGAGTGTTTGTGATACTGGGATCCTCCAGATAAGCTTGAGATCCAGTTGGCACTTGCAGCTGAAGATTGTCACAGATGTGATCTGTGGTGGTCCCTCCTACCATTGCTGTCATGGACAGATGCATCTATGGCCAGCAGACTGGGGATGATGGGGTCAAGTGTTTTTCCACCTTCTTGGTTCCTCCTTCATCTGCCATAAAACTCGGTCTAGCAACAGTGTCCTTTTGGACCAGCTCAGTTAGTAGTGATGCTTTTGTGTCACTTGTGGTAATGGATCTTGAGGTCCCTCAAATATCCTGACATTCTGAGCTCTTTCCACCCTCCATGTTTCCTCCAAACTTGGTCAGCATGGAGGAGAACATGTCCTGAGCAACAGAATGGTGGTATTTGATAATTAGCAAGAGGATTCCTTGCCCACATTTATCTTTTATGCTATGAAACTATGCGGTCTGGAGTCGATCTTGAGGACTGCTTGGATACTCCCTTTCTGCTGTGACCAATGTGCTGCCACCTCTGCTCATCTGTCCTGCTAGTTTTACTGGACATACCAAGAGACAGTAGTGTCTGGGGCATTGTCTGTAAGGTAAGATTCCATTAGTGTGACTTGTCAGTCTGTGCTAACTTGTTTGAGACAAGTTTTGGCACCAGTCCCTCACAGGTTTGTAAGAAAGACTTTGCAGGGTCAACAGGGCGGAGATCGCCATTGTCGTTTCCAGTGCCAGGTTGCTGAGAGGTAGTCCATCGGGTTTGATAATTTCCATGATTTCAATCAAAGATGTCCCAAGTTTTCTTTTCTTTTTATATTACCCCTGTCCATTCTTCCTTCCAAAATATATAATTTAACCGGATGCTGCATTAAGTTTCATCTGCCACTTGTTCATCTATTCTACTAATTGGCATATGCCCACTTGAAATCTGTCACTATCCTTTTGTCATGTGCCAAATTTTGAATTTGTGCCACATCCGTGATTCTACAGTACGTTGATTGTATACTTAGAAAAGCAATGCTTCTATTACTAACCCCTAAGGTGCTCCTCCTAACTCCAGATTGAAAGATAGCCATTTATTACCATCCTCTGCTTCCAGCCACTGATTGTATTCATGCTGCCAATTTTCCATTTATTCCATAGACTTTGCTGGCGTCTCTTAGATGTCACTTTATCAGAGGTCATTAGAAGTCCATATCTTCTGTAACTGTTACATTACACCTCGCTCCCCTTGCTGTTACTTCATCCAGTAAAACTCAATCAAGTTAGTTAAATATGTTTACATGTGCATGGTAACTAGGTTATGTTAAGATTTCCATGGGGGAGCCAAAAACTGAAACAACCAAACTCATTGAATGACCCTAACTGAAAGAATAGCAAACATGATTTCATTTTCTGTTGTTTGAATTTTAACATGAATCAGAACAAATACATGAATTAACAGGGAAATTATACTTTGAATAAGAGGTAAATTTTGCATTAAATGGTCAATATGACAAAGATGTGCATTTTTATTCATTCACTGGGTGTGGCTGTTACTAGCTAGGCCATCGTTTATTGTCTATGAGATGAAGATGTGCTGCCACTTTAAAGAACTCCAGTCCAGGCAGGATTCGTACACCCATTCTGCTGTTCCAGAATTTTAACCTGGTAGCATTGAAGGAATGGCTATACTGAAGATGGTAGGTGGTCTGAAGGAACTTTCAGGTTATGGTGTTCCTATATATCTGCTGTCCTTATCCTTCTATGTGATAGAAGTCTTGGGTTTAGAAGATACTTTGGAGAAAGCTGTGAGTTTTTGTAGTGCATCTTACAGAAGACGCACTGTCACTGTTATGTTTCTGATGGAGGAAGTGAATGTTTAAGGTGTGCAGTAGGGGTACCAATCAAGCAGAATGGTGTTGACCACCTTGAGTGTGGTTGAAGCTGCAATCATCCAGGCAAGTGGGGAATATTCCATCATGTTCCTGTCTTGTCTCGTAGATGGTGGACAGATGGGGGTCTGGAGATGAGTTACATCTTATCTAACCCAACTGTATTCTCATCACTCCCCACAGAAATGTAGACCTTGTGTAGCTACACAATTCCATAATATAACTTTATTCACAGACAGTAGGTCAGTGATTTTACCTTTTGAGTTTCCATGTTTATGACTATGGTCAACAAGGCACATTCTCGGATTCCTCTGTCTGGTCACAATAATCCTGTCCATGTGGTTTTCCAGAGTTGCTTTTCAACCTATTCCTTTTCAAGTAATTCCTGGTTTGCCCACCTTTGGAGAATATATCCAGCTCACACTATAGATCCAAGAGCTGCATTTCCCTTTTCTGCCCAGCTGGAATGCTGACAGCTTCCTGAGAGTGACTTTCTAACAATTGACTTCTCATAATCCAATTCCTCTGTTTGTACCCTTCTTTGGCTACAGCTTTCCATTGTGTTTTCCACCACATGGCTTATTTCTCAATTTTCTTCCTGTTCATTCTCCTTCTAGTTTCCAGAATAAATGGATAAAAAGTGTTTCTTATTCAAGAAAATTACAATCCATTCTTCTGCAATGGATGCAATCTCTTAAAAGTTATTTTTGAAACTTTCCTAGTTAAGAAATTATACATTTTTTCTTACCCATGCTTCCAAGTCCAAATGTGTTGCAGCAGGATGTTGAGTACAGTAATGGGTAAATCAGAGCCGCACATTTTGTTGTTTCCAAGAAAAAAAGTATTAATGCTCAGGTTTATAAAAAATGTCAGGCTGGATTTTCCGATGGCTAGGCAGCCGTTAGTCATTATCCTAGTGTAAATGTGAGTTTCACATGGTGACTGCATAATCCTCATCTTAGATTCCAAAGAAATTGCCTGGGATATTGAAGATTCTGCTGGGCAAGCCCCCTACACTTGGCATCCCTCAAAAAAAAAAATTAAATCTGTGAATTTAAAGGGTTCTGATGAAACTAAATACATAGTCTATCTCCTAAATAACTATTCAACTGATCCCATAAACCTCCAAACTACACATTACCCAGACCCCTGACACTCAGCTTCTCTTAATAAGAACAGAAGAACTAGGAGCAGGAATAGGCCATCTGGCCCCTCGAGCCTGCCCCGCCATTTAATAAGATCATGGCTGATCTTTTTGAGACTCAGCTCCACTTACCCGCCCACTCTTCCCCCGTCCCAACATCGTGCTTCCGTCAGTTCTGTCCTATTCCCTCAAATACCTATACAATCATCTGTAGTTACAAATTCTTTCTTTCTGTTTGTCTTTTCTGGTGCCACACACAATCTTGTTCTCCTCACTTCAACCACAGTTGCGTCCACACCCCGTCTCTGGGATGGAAATCAAAATTTTGCTTAGGTACAACTGTATTCTGTGCTGAGTTTGAAAACTAGAAATTTGTTGAAATATGAACATTATTTAGTGGTGTTCGGTGGTTTCAACCATGTACTTGCTGATGTAACTATTACTGCTACAATGAGCCAAATGTACAAAACACTAATGTTTTGTAGAGAATTGGAGATAATTATTGCAAAATATTTTAGGAAAATGAATGTTTGGTCTATGTTTAAAAGAATGTGGTTACCTAATCAGTTGTCTACACAGCTTTTACTTAGTGTTTGGGGTTGGTTAGCTTAGTTGTCTTGATGGCTGGTTCGTGATGCAGGTTGATCCCAACAGCACGGATTCAATTCCTGCACCGACTGAAGTTACCATGAAGGACATCCCATGACGACCTCTCCCCTCACCTGCGGTGCGGTGACCCTAAGGTTGAACCACCACAAGTTGTGTCTCTGTAATGAGAGAGCAGTCCTATAGTCTGGTGAGACTATGATTTACTTTTATTTAGTGAACAAAATGTGATTTTTCACTATTAGCTAAGTTACCTGGCAATACAAGACTGATGTTCCTCTACTCTGAAAGTTAAAAAGTGTGAAGATGATTCAAAGGTTTACTTCATCCTGGTACCAAGAAATTAATTGCAGATACTGTAATTAAACTGAGATGAAGAATTGTATTTTCATGTTGAATGAACTGTTCCATTTGCATTGTGACTGGAAAAGTGCAAATGAAACTTTGTATTTCCAAGTATGACTGGTAGATGGTGCTGTTATTTCAAAAATTCATTGTGGCCTAAACCAATTTCCTCCAAACTAAATGATTTAAGCACTGTGGAAATTTGAAATCTTGCTTTCCAAGGATGTTTTAAAATTTTTTAATGAAAGGAATTTGTTTTAGTTAAAATTGATTAGTATTTAGGAGTAAGGAAGAAAATAATTTTAATACGTGAAAATGATGGGCTAATATGTTTTTCTGTCAGTCTTTAATAATTTATAATATAAATGAGTACAGTGAAAACTTTGCTGTGTTTACCAGAAGTTGAATAAACATGGAGATCATATAAAATTAGTTTCCAGGTGTAAGTTGAACAAACAAAATCGTCACTGTGCTTACTTGCATTGGTTAAATTGAAATTAGGTGTGTGGATAGTTTATTATGAACTGCAATATACGAAGTGTAAATTTGTTTTCCATTTCTTCCAGGCGATGAGAATTATTGGACCACTGTATGAAGGTGACATGGCGAAAGTTGAGAGCTAGAGACTGATTCATTTGGATGTATTTAATTGAGTTCATTCCACAATTTGAAAAAACAGGAATTATGAGAAGATGGGCTGAATTTCATATGTACTCTGGTGCTTACATTTCCATGAGTATATAAGATATCTGTTGAATCTCTTAGCAACTTAATCATTTCTCAATGAGGAAAACTTTGTTAAGCTAAATACACCCTCTCCCTAGAAAAATTCAAGCCATTTTAAAATTATGTACCTAACTGTTAAAAATGTGCTATTTCCGATTTTTGTCCCAAAACAGAGGTCTCATTTGATTGACCAAATAACTCGACTGCAAATTGCAGTGTAAAAATAATCTTAGATGAATAAAAACTGTGCCTTTGAAATGAATTGTGTACAATATAAAAATATGGTGGTTACTAAAGCCCCTCAGTGGGTATAAAACAAAAGCATAAATGATATCTATGCACTGGAGCTTGGAAACTAGTAACTTGATAGTTAGAAATTTTATTTGGTGTTGATCTGTGGTTACAGTCATGTACTTGCTGATGTGACCATTACTGCTATTATGAAGCAATTGTGCAAAACACTGTAATGTTTTGTAGATAACTGGAGATGATTACTGTTGTAAATATTACAGAAAGATGTATGTTCAGTCTATATTTAAAAGAACGTGGTTACCCAATCAACTGTCCACACTTAGTTCCTAACTAGTGAACAATCTTTATTTCATTCATGCTATAAATTTATATTTATGAATCTAAATGTATAACTGTAGTTTTCACTACTTGAATATTTTTAAGACATGTTCTTAAATGTATGTGAAACTGTTGCATGTTTTATCTCAAATAGAAGTGTACCAGCTATTTTTAAAGCAACAAACTTTTTGAATTTTTGCAAAAGGGTGCTTACTGTTTTAAGCCTTGAAAAGAAATTTTAAACAGAAAAAGCCAGTTCATGTTTCAGGAAGTTTTTTCATCCATTCGAACCAGTCTAGTGATATCTGATTTAAGTATTTTGAAAGTATATTACCAGCACTCTGCATCTATGCACATGCGTGTGCACTCTCACCCACTTTCTCATCCACTCAGGTTTTGTTCAGCTGGATGGGTTTTAGAGAGAAACTGTGTGAAGATGCAAGACTGAATTTTTGTTCTACTTATTAAATTTTCAATTTCTTGCAATTTTTAATATTTTAATTGAGTTTAATAATCATTGCTTGTCTGAAAAGACTGGAACAATCCTCATCTCAGTGTCATCTTAACTAACATGTTGAAATGAGTTAGGAAACTTGAGCCATTTTTACTGTGGAATTAGGGTCATTTCTAAATTAAGTCTTTGTACCGTGTAATTAAAAACTAGATGCTGAAAATCCTCAGCAGATCAGGCAACATCTTTTGAGAGAAACAGAATTGACATTTCAGCCCTTGAACGCTGGTGATTTGTCACATTGCCCTTTAAGCGCCAACTCTTTCTACAGATCCTAGCTGCCTTGCTGAGGATTTTCAAGTATTTTTGTTTTATTTTATATTTTCAACTTCTGCAGTATTTTGAATTTGTACTAAAGTCTTTTCAACATTGTCTCACGATCTCGCTTCCAATCAGTTATATTCTTTTGAACCATTCACTGTGTGAATTAGTCTAGTTTCAAATTAGACCCCCTCTAAAGTCTCTTTGTTTTCTTTATTTCTGCAACATGCAGTCTTATGGAGGTGAAAATGACAATGAGACTTGTATAATTTGAAATTGCATTAACAATTTGCTTAAAAATTGCCACTGTTGAAGTTATATCAAAATTATACTACACATCCCTAGAATTCGTTTATAATGAAAAAAGTCTTACTTTGCCAAGCTATTAGTCACTGCATAGACTGCTTAAGAGGATACAGTCATTTTTAAGTTTTTAAATCTAATCTGCCAGTTGCTTTAATTGAGCAAAAGAAAATTTACTAGCACAAGTTACTATATTCAAAACTTTGTTAAATGATAATTTAGGCTAAATTTTATTTGAAGGGAAAGATATCGGAATACACACAGGACAATTGCTGAACAATTTGACGTGCTTTCGAACATGATAAATATTCCTTCAGTTTATCATGTTTTTTTCTCCTTTAGTCTCAGGTTCAGAATATTCTGTTACAGGGCTCTATATACTTAAAAAAAAAAAACTGCTTAAACTTAAGCCACAATTTATATTAAAAATGTTCTTCATGTAACTGGTGTGTTCATTGTGCGCACTACTTGCTTTCCACAGATCTTTCCAGGAGTAATGAGTTAATTTTTCTCGTATGTACTGATGTGCAACTATGTGGTGACTTGTTCCCTTAAGAAAAAAGCATCTCTTGAACTGTTAAATATTTGCTGTTGGAGATTGAATTTGGTTCCCATTCCAAATATTTTAAACTTTCTAGGAATGTACATTTTGTATCAACATTAGCATCTAAAATTTTGTATATAAAAAATTTTAACGAGTTTTACAGAGTTGAGGTTTTTAGGATATAGATTTGAAAACCCCAGTGAAAGATGAATGAGATGGTTTTTATTTTACTATTTTGTAATTTAACTTCTGGCAGGTAGAATCAGAATAGATTTTTAAGTAATGAAACCTTTTAATCTAATAAGGTGCTTGTTATTATGTATGTTTCACAGATTCATGTATGTGATTTTCACCATTTTTAATAAAGGTATATATAGCGCTGTATGTGCCTGTTGCATGCACTGTTCAAATGCTGTATGCTGCTTTTCATTAAAACATATAGGAATTTACTTTTCCTTCCACTACATCTGATTATACTTAAGCAATTATATAACAGCTGTAAAAAGATAAAAATGGGATGTTGATTTTATAATTTGCTTTACATTTGCCAAGTAGAATAAAGCACATTGTAAATACAACCATAATGTGAAGGTAACCACAAAAATAAAGAAAGATTTCTGTGATTTCTGTGGCTACAGTTTTAGTGAAGTGGAAGTTGCCATATTTTAACAATATACTTAACCTATTTGTAAACTTAGTTTCCAGATAGAAGCTGATCCTTGTTTAGTTGTTTACTTTGCTCCTTTTATGTCACGCATACAGAGCCAATAAATATTTTCCTGAAGTAGTCTGTTGCTGGTTCTAGTTCAGCTGGTAAATTAAGTCTCAGCCACTACCCTCTTCTTTTTATACCTTGTGTTCATTTCTCAAACTCAAATGACTGACAGCCAGATTAATCCTGTAAATTAGGTTACTGTACTGAAAAATCCAGTACTACTGGATCCTTTGTCATTGCTTTTTTATGTTTATTGCAGGTAGGTCATTATTGGTCTTACAATAGAAATTGCCCACTGGATAAGTAGCTAGGCAAGTTTTTTTTTCTGGCACCATAGCCATCTCATCTGCATACAACTTTCTGAACACTTCATTTTTGTAATTTAGTACATGAGTTTTAATTAGTTACTGCAAAAATTATAAGGCAGGTTATGTATGTACCATGAATATGTTTAATACCCATACTTAACAGGTTTTCCCATTCCCTTATACGCAAATGTTAAACAATGAGTTGAATGCCAACAGCACTATTAAAATATGAATTATGAATTTTCCATGTGATAAATTTGCTGTTTTATTGTTCAATTCAGAAAATAGAAGCTGGTTTGTAACTCCTAAAAGAGGTTTTGAATAGCTTAGTTTCATCATAGCATGAGTAATATATCATGAGTATTGTGTGCAAGATATTTGTGGATGTTTATAACTAAGACATTTGTATTATGTTTGCAATGTATGCTGAACTTAATTTCCATTTTATCAGTGTTTATTTCTTGATAAACTTGCAACATGTGACAATAATACAATGTGAAAATCAAATTAAGCAGTAAGTAAATAAAGTAGAGATGCAGGGCCAGGCGATGTATTTACCTGTATGATGTGGGAGCTGGTGGATCCCATTATAGTTTGTAGTGATCAGGATTATAGCAGATATTGGTTGCTTGAACTCAGGCTCAGAGTTGATGAGCTGGAGTCTGAGCTTTGATCACTGTGACGCATAAGGGAGGGGGAGATGCGGTGTTTCTTCCAGATCCAGGAGGCTGTGACTTTGAGTGAGGCAGGTAGAGGGATCCAGGAGGTATTGCCAAAGGAGCCTTAACCTCTGAGTTTGTCTAACAGGTTTGAGATTCTTGATGAGAGTGGGGTGTAGGAAGGATGAGCAAACTGACCATAGCACTATGTTACAGGGAGCCATTCAAGAGGGGGGAGAAAAAAGAAATGTAGTTGTAATCAGGGAGAGTATAATTGAGAGAATAGACACTGTTGGCTCTGGCCAGAATGGAGAGTCACAAAGGCTGTGTTGCCTGCCTGGTGTCTGGATTCAGGATATCTCATTTGGGCTGCAGAGGAACTTGGAGTGGGAGAGGAAGATCCAGTTGTTGTGATCCACATGGGTACCAAAAATATAGGTAGAAAGAGGTTCTGCTGAGGGAATATGAGCAGCTAGGGGCTAAATTTAAAAAGCAGAACCAGAAAAGTGGTAATCTCTGGATTAGTAGCTAAGCTACTAGCTAACTGGCGCAGGGTCAACAAGAGTAAAGAGGTAAATATGTAGCTGAAAGATTGGTGTAGAAGAAATGGTTTCAAATTCATTGGTCATTGGCACCAGTACTGGGGAGGAGGGAGCAGTTCCAATGTGACAGGCTCCACCTGAATCGAGCTGGATCTAGAGTCCTGGTGAATTGCATAACCAGTACTATGGAGAGGGCTTTAAACTAAATGGTTTTTGGGGTGAGGGTCCAGTTGCATGGAAAATTTACAGAAAAAACTTGAGGCAGAGGGCTCAGCCGAAGTAATAGGTCAGACTACTTAGATGCGCACAGTATATGAAACAAGGTAAACCAGCTTGTAGTGTAGATTGAAATTGGGAGGTACGATGTTGTGGGTATCACAGAAACATGGCTGTAAGGGAATCCGGGCTGGGAACTAAGCATAGGTTTAAGGTGAGAGAGGAAAGATTTAGAAAGGACCTAAGGGGCAGCATTCTCACACAGAAGGTGGTGCATGTATGGAATGAGCTGCCAGAGTAAGTAGTGGAGGCTGGTACAATTATAACATTGAAAAGGCATCTGGATGGGTATATGAATAGGAAGGGTTTAGAGAGATATGGACCAAATACTGACAAATGGGGCTAGATCAGATTGGGATGTTTGGTTGGTGCGGACAAGTTGGACCGAAGCATCTTTTTCCATGCTGCATGATTCTATGATATGCCTCCTATCAAATGGACAGGCACAGGGGTTGCCTTGTTAATAAGAAATGAAATGAAATTGCTAGCAAAAGTGATATGGAGTTGGAAGGTGTAGAATCTGAGTGGGTGGAATTGAAGAACTAACAAGGAGAAAGACCCTGGATGGGAATTATGTTCAGGCCTCCTACCATGACACTCAATGTGGGGCAGAAAATGAATCCGGAGAAAGAAAAGGCATATAAGGAAGGCACTGTTAGAATCATCATGTCGCACTTCAATATGCAGGTGGAACAGAAAAATCAGGTTGGTAGCGAATGCAAAGGAAAGGAATCTGTGGAATGTCTACGAGATTTTTTTTTGGAGCGGCTTATGGTAGAGCCCACTAAGGAACAGGCAATTCTGGATTTGGTAACATACTGTGGTAGACTTCATTTGGAACTTAAGGTGAAGGAACCCCTTGGGGGCAGTGACCATAATATGATAGAATTCGCCCTGCAGTTTGAGGGGGAGGATCTGGAATCAGATTTGTAACAGTCTTACAATTGAGTAAAATGACTACAAAGACATGACATTGGGGCTGGCCAGAGTTGATTTGGAAGAGAAGTTTAGCATGGAAGACAGTGGAACAGCAATGCAGGGGTTTCTGGAGATAATTCAGGAAGCATGGCAGAAATTCATCCCCACGAAGAAACGTAATAAGGGGAGGACAAGGCAACCATGGGCTGACAAAGTCAGGGAGAGCATAGAAGCAAAAGGAAAAGCATACGTACAATCTGGTAAGGATAAGTGAGAAGCCTTTAAAAACCAGCAGAGGATAACTAACAAAGTGACAGGTGGAGAAGATGAAATATGAGAGTAATCCAGCTAGTAATATAAAAGAAGATTTCAAGAGCTTTTTTCAATATGTAAAAAGAGGCAAGTGCAGATATTGAACTACTGGAAAATGAAGTTGGAGAAATAGTAATGGGGAGCAAAGACATGGTGGAGGAATTGAACGGGTACTTTGCATCAGTCTTCACAGTGGAAGACACCAGTAGCATATCTGAACTTGGAGAGTCAGGGGGCAGAGGTAAGTGCCATGGCCATCACTAAGGCGATGGTGCTGGGGAAACTGAAAAATCTGAAGGTGGATAGACCAGAAAGACTACACCCCAGCATTCTAAAAGAGATAGTTGAAGAGAAAGTGTGTAGATATTCGTGATCTTTCAGGAATCACTGGAGTCAGGGAGGGTCCCAGAGGACTGGAAGATGGCCAATGTAATGCCTCTGTTTAAGGAGGAAGGGAGGCAGAAAACAGGAAATTAGAGGCTGGTTGGTGAGATTTACAAGTCCACTAGTAATGATGAGATTGCAAAGTACTTGGAAGTGCATAGTAAAATAGCACTGAGGCAACATGGCTTCATCAAGGAGAGGTCATGCCTAACAAATCTGTTAGAATTCTTTGAGGATGTAATGAACAAGTTAGATAAAGGAGAGTGAGTGGATATGCAGATTACCTTTGACAAAGTTCACAGAGGTGGCTGCTAAATAAGCCAAAAATCCATGATGTTGGGGGCAAGGTACTTCTTTAAAAATTCATTTGCAGGATATGGGTGTTACTGCCTAGGTCAGCATTTATTTCCCCAGAGGCAGTTAAGAATCAATCACGTTGCTGTGGGTCTAGAGTCACATGTAGGCCAGACCAGATAAGGATGGCAGATTTCCTTCCCTGAAAGATATTAGTGAACCAGCGGGGTTTTCCTGACAATCGATACCAGTTTCATGGTCACCATTAGACTCTTAATTCTAAATTTTGAATTTAATCCAAATTCTATCGTCTGCAGAGTGGGATTCAAACCCAGGCCCCAAGCTTCTTATCAGTGACTCTGGATTAATAATCCAAGAATAATATCACTAAGCCATTGCTGAGTGGCATGGATATAGAGGATTGGCTCACTGGCAGGAGGCAGAAAGTAGGGATAAAGGGGTCATTTTCAGGATGGTAGCTAGTAATTAACAACGAACTTAGCATCAGTCACAATGAATTGAAAACAAATCATGTTAACAACATTCTATCAAAGAAAAAATCTCAGTTCAAACAGTAGATTCAAGTCCACGTAAGATAAAATGTCTCATATGCCACAGCAAGGTCATGCAAACAAGCACACAGTCCACGGAGCTATTGGTCAGCTTCCTACACATGGCAGGCATACACACAAAAGCATAGTCCAGATGTGAAGACAGAGTCAGGCATATGCTGAGGCACAGTCGACCCACGAAGGGCCGGTACACTCGAAGGTACAATGCACTCACAAAGACATGGTACATCAACGAAGGCCTGGTCCACACACAAATGGTCAGTCTAGGGCATATACACTAAAGCAGTGGTACAAAGGCCAGGTCCTGTTCCCAAATCATCCATTCACTTCACCAATACAACAGAATCACTGACTGTAATCAGCCATCTCAAAAACAGCAGCAGCCCTGGGTGTGCAGCCAGCTTACAGTCAGTCACCAACTGAGGAGATTCTAACCTCCTGGTTATATTTCTTTACTTTGCTTAAAAAAAAATCTCCTGGTTATATTGGTCAGCCAAGGCTTTCCTGATTGGCCCAAGTTAACAACCATAATCATGAAACTCATAGTCAACAGGTCCACATGGTCCCAATCACTACCTCCCACTCCCCACTCCCCACTCCCCACTCAACGGATGGAGACCTGGTTTTTCTCTCATTGCTTCTCTTTAGACATTTTCAGCCCAGGCCCAGGTCCTCTGATTCAGACTCAGACACAGGTGGTGTGTACCAGACTTTGGTCTGTCTCTTGCGTCTGGAATAACTCAGGAGAGTTTCTTCCTCTTCTTCCTGCAGCAATGGTATCGAGGCTGCATCCATTTCAGACTCTGAGGTTTTCTTGACACTAGACAGAAGGGGGAGCACCTGCAGTTTCTGCCAGGCCTGCTGGCTGTTCGGAGGGGCCAGATATGTTTTGCCCCTACTGCATTTGTGAGGTAACAGATTTCAGGTGAGCCATGTGTTTTTTCAGGACTGTATTACCTACCCAAACTTTGTAAGTCACGGGACCTGACCTTGCATCAACTTTGCCTTGTACCATACAGGGCCATTTCCATGGTTCCAGCACCAAACTTCATTCCCTGAATTAAATTGTATCTCTCACTTAGAGGAGGCATGTGGCTGGCATTGGCATTCCTGCTGCAATTTCACCCTTGTGCAAGCTTAAAGGTTGAAATCCCAACAGCATATTGTTAAAGACAGATTCTGCAGCCACAGATAAAGTTGCGCTGGTATCGGCCTCCATGGGAACTAGGTGACTATTTAACTAAATCTTAATTTTATTTGGCTCCGATTTGGGCATCACTGAGCATTTTAATTGTTCCAATCCACGTGTAGGGGAACTTTCCAGGGCATATTCCCTCCTGAGTACCTGCCTCCTAGTTTTCCTACTCAGGTCAGGCCTTGTAGGACTCCTTTGCTGTCTTGAGTGCGCATTCTAGCAGCAACTACAATGGCTCACTGGCGCAGATCCTGAAGAACTATTTAGCCACTTGGCTGGGGCTCAGCTTTGTTGTGGAGTTCTGCTGTGGGCTGGCCAAGGGTTCCCCTGCTCAGGATATGCCCTGCATGAAACTCTATGATTGCCTACACTCAAGCAGTGTTCCCTAAGCTCAGTTGGTCAGGTGAGGGTGTCCACTTCCATCGGGATGCCCTGTAGTTCCCATGCTCCACTTGCCGCATTTTCTAACAACAAGGCCAGCTGCAAAGCCTATTTGAAGTCCGGTTGGATTTCAGCTAGTAGGCATTTCTGCATGGTTAAGTCATTAATCCCACATACCAAATGGTCTCTCAACATCTCATTCAGTGTTAACCCAAAATCACATGCCTCTGCCACTTGTCATAACCTCATCAACAATCCTGATAAGGATTCCTCTGGATTTGTAACAGCTGAAAAGAAATCAATAGCATCTCAGGATTAGAGGAGGTTTTGGGGTCGTAATATTCCTTAACCAATTCTGTAAACTCTTGGAAGGTTTTAGTGTCTGGTGTCTCTGGGAAAGTTAAGCCCCTTATAACCAAAAATGCTACGGTCCACACGCAGTCAGAAGGATTACTCATTGCTTTTTGTCTGCCCCAATGACATTTGCCCTGAGAAAATATCACATTCTTTCCACATACTGGTCCCAATCTTTGACAGCAGGGTCAAATGAGTTAAGCTTCCCAAGCAGAGGCATGATGCCAGAAAAGCTTGCCCAAACTCCAAGATGACATTTGCAAGTGAATGTTCTTTAGGAATATCCTGTTTTCTCCCATCGCTACTGAAATAACTGCAACAAGTCACCCTTTATTTAGTAGTGCACAGTACACTAGCTGAGGACAGCCAGCTCACAGTCTTTTTTTACCCAGCACAAAGTCAGTCTTCAATTGAGGAGATTCCAATCTCCTGATTATATTGGTCAGCCAAAGCTTACTTGACCCAGGTTAACAACACTAATCAAGAACCTCATAGTCAACAAGTCCACTGGTCCCAATTACTATATCTAGACTATTTTCTAAATGAGGAAAGGTTTTGGACATTTGAAGCATAAAGGAACTTGGAAGTCCTAGTTCAGGATTCTCTTCAGGGTAGCATGCAGGTTCAGTTGGTAGTTAGGAAGCCATATGCAATGTTAGCATTCATTTCAAAAGAGCTAGAGTGCAAGAGCAGAAATGTACTGTTGAGGTTATATAAGGCTCTGGTCAGACTGCATTTGGAATATTGTGAGCAGTTTTGGACCATGTATATAAGGGAGGATGTGCTGGCGTTTGAAGACTATTGTGAGGTAACTTATCTTTATTTATATGAATTTATCCTCATATCAAAGACTGCTGGTGTCACTCCATCTCATAATGTATCCACCTCACTGTTCTGAAATATAAAAGTCTTGTATAGATAAAGTCTATATTATACCATTCACATCTTCAATTTGCAGAACGAAAATCTCTCCTGGTACTTTTTAGCTATATAGCAAATCCAACTTCAGTTTTCCAGTTTACAATCAAAAAGAAAAAAATAGGTGCTTTCTTACATGATATTTATATGGCTGGCCCATTTCAGTGTTTTAATTGTAGAAATCTAAAAGTAAGCCACAAAGGAAAAGAAGTTGTGGAAAAGGGAAGTCAGAAGAACAGAAATTAAGGCTGAAGAATGTTATAGGGTTCCACAAGGTCATGATAGGAATTAAATGTGAGGATAATAATTTTAAATTAGTTATTAGGGCTTCGGAAGTAAATTTAGATCAATGAGACAATAGGTTAAAAATGAACTTGGTGCAGGATTGGATATGGGCAGCAGACCTTTGGACAAGCTACAAGTTTACAGAGGATGGAAAATGAGAGGCAGAGCAGAAGAGCATTGGTATAGCTGAAGCTGGAAATGACATAGTTATGGATGAGGATTTTAGCAGCAATTGTGTTCAGCCAGGGAAAAATCCGGGTGAATTCCCATTCTATTGTAGGAGAGAATTTTCATATTGGATAATCACATAGGAATGACATTGCCATTGTGTAAGCAAATTAATAATCTCCAATTATATACCAGCTCCATTTTGCCAAAATAATAAAAATTATATCATCTTTTTTGTGAATGTCAAGTCAATTCGTAAAATAAATTACTTGCCTTCTGATTTATAATAAGCATGCACTTTGATTTTCACTTCAAATTAAATTGATAGCAGTTACTTCCATACATTTGTACTCATTAACCCACTAATATTTAAAAGGTATCTTTCAAATAATTACAATTCATTTCAAGTTAGGTTGAAATAATATTCCAGCTGAAAAGGCATATCCTCTTCAAATTGATACCTACATTTCCAAATTTCAGTAGGAAATACTTGGCTTCAAATCTATCTTTCAACATTAAATTGAGAAACAAGCTTTTCAAACTTTATCTGGCTCAGGTACTGAAAAGCAAAAGAGCAATTAATAGAAAAGAGAAGTCATAACGAATTGTAATAGTAAAGGTTTAAGAAGGAGGCACTGTTTTAGAGCAGAGTCAGTGAATCTACACAACCTGGACACAAAATTAACATGGATTATCAAAGAGAAATTATTTCAGTACTTTAGGTTAAAGCAGGAATGTTAGCCAACGTACAGAGAAAAGTCCATGTTATGTTGTAAATAATGCTATGGAGCTATACATTAGAATAATGTTATTTATTTTATTATGTTAGAAGTGCTATGTTGATGCAATTTGTTGTTGGAATCTTTAATAATCACCTAAATAGGAGGCACAGCCTTAAGTATACTTCTCAATTACAGGTCAGGACCTCTGACAATACTGCACTCCCTCAGCACTAGCCCAGTGCTTAAAGCCTTTTGAGTAACACTTAAACTTATAGATTTCTGACTGAAAGGTGTGCGTGCCATAGAAGTATATTATTAACACTTTTAACAATTAAGTACAGCACTTGGGAAGGAACAGACATGGTCACCAAGGCCAAAGTAGTTATCTAAGTTCCATATGAAGGAAAGAAAACCTGCATCACATTCACAAGTTGCCTCAAACCCTGAAGAGTGTTGAAAGCTATAAACTAAACCTTATGCTATTTCAAAGGAAGTTGGGAGGAGCTACATTTTGACACTATTGTCCATCAAGATGTTGGGACTGTAGTCCACATCAACAATGTTGTGCTTACCGCTTGGGTGGATTCCAGAAAACCTCCCTGGGGAACACCACCATTATTCTCTTGAAGTGTAAAGCACATATTGGTTTCCTAATCACCTGATCTCAGTCCATGCTAGTTTGTCCTCAGGGGTTATCTGAACGATCTGGCACATATGTGCTGACATCCAAAGTGCCCTGGAGGAACATAAGGTCAGTATCAAACCTGAAGTCTGGAGAATCCCCTGACATGCAATTTTAAGAGTTGTAAGCAGCTGTTGCAACGTGGTAAGTAGAGATCAAGCATTCTAAACAGCTGGCAACTCCAGTTTAACTTGTTAGTGTCCTTTCAATTTACGTATTTAAAAACAAAACTGAAAATCTTTAATTTCAACTGAAGTCTATGACTTTGCAACATAGGTGTAAAAGTGAACATATTTCACTTTTTAAAATCTTTTACTTTATTTTCTTTCATTACTGTATTGTGAAGGACTACTGGCATAAAAAATACACTTTACTGGGATATCATGAAGAGATAGAATTTGATTTACACCAACCATTCATAACAAGACTACTTCAACAAATTCATGCCTCTTCAAGTTGCTAGTAAATGGCTTCCTAAAGTAATACAAATCACTTTTGGAGCATCTTGTAGACTCTGTTTGAGAACCACGCTGGCAGAAACAGCTACTACAAATAACTTAGATTCATAAATGCCTTTAATGTAATACAACATCCCAAGGTGATTCAAAGGAATATAGTAAAACACATGTTAAAGAGCTATTTATGGAGATATCAGAACAAAAGCTCGGTCAAAGAGAGGATTTAAGGAATAATTTAAAGGAGAAAATTGAGGTAGTGATATGGAGATGTTTAAGGATGGGATTCCATAGCTGGTGGGCTTGGCAATAGAAGGCATGACCGCTAACATTAGAGCAATTAAAATCAGGAAAACTCAAGAGGCCAGAATTAGACAATGTTTATATGGATAAAGATTACAAAAGATAGAGGAACAAAGCCATGAACAGATTCAAAAGCAAGAATAGGGATTTTAAAGTCAAGATATTGCCTAAATGGGAGCCAGTGTAGGTTAGTGGGTACAGGAGTGAATGTGATTTGTTGCAAGTTAGGACAGAATTTTGGATGATCTCAAATTCATGGACAGTAGAATGTAGGACTCCAACTAGCATTGCATTGAGATAATCAAGTCTACACGTGACAAAGGTAGGAATGAGGGTTTCAGCAGAAGGTGAGCAGAGGCAGGTGTGAGTCAGGCAAAATAAACAGTAGTAGTTTCAGTGATTACATGAATGTGTGGTTTGAAGTTCAGGTCACATTTGACACCAAGGCTGTGAACGGACCACTCACAGTCAAGGGAGAGGGATTGAGTTGGTAGCTGGAGAACAGAATTTGGCATGGAGACAACAGGCAACTGTTTTGGTCTTCTTTATATTATGTTGGAAGCAATTCCCGATCATTCAGTGCTGTTTGTCAGATAGCAGTCTGATAATTTAGCAACAGAGTTCAAATGTTTGCGTTAGAGCTGGATGTCAGAGTGAATGTGGAAACTTAACTTATACTTTTGAATGATGTTGCCAAGGGGCAGCATGTAGATGAGAATAAGAGAGCACCGAGGATAGAACCTTGGGAGAGACATTGGATGAAGGAAAAACCAGTGCAAGTGGTACTCCCACTACAATTAGATGGACAAGAATGGAACCAGGCAAGAGTGGACAACAGAGGACAGATATGATAGGAGAAGAATACAGTCAAGTATGTCACATTAAAACTGCCGACAGGTTGGGAGCATATGGAGGGAAAATTTATCGCAGTCACCCAGGACATCATTACTCATGTTGATGAAAGCCATTTTAGTATAATAGCAGGATGGAAAGCTGATTGGAGAGATTCAAGCATAAAGTTCTGGAAAAGGTGGACACAAATTGAGAAGAGATCTGTTTGATTTTCCTTTCAGTTTGCAGATGGTGTTTGTCGTGAAAGAATGTAGGGAAGGTGAGACAGAAATGGATGTATGTATTTTTTAACTTAGGGGTGCAAACAGAATTTATGAAAATCAGGAGTGCATCTGTTTTGATCTTCATATGCACAGTTGTCCCTCATAAGCATGGCTCTGAAATTCCATACAGCTGTGTCTCCCTACTTTCTCTTTGTTGCTGATATGTCTTCAAAGTCACCCCTTTGATATAGTTGCACTGACGACCAAAGTACAAGTCTTCTATCTCACATGGCTTAAGTTGTCAGCACATATTTAAGAACATTCTTTAAATCATGACAACATTCTCCCTATCCCTCATTAGTTTCTGTTATTCCTTACAATATTTGGTGCTATTCTATTAATTTAGAACTGACATTTTTCACTCTGCATTTGTTTGAAATCAAAATATCATCAGACAATAGAGCATGCACATTTTTCTTTTACATTATCTTACCCGAGAGATTATCAAAGTCCTTGTTTAATTTTGGAATTATTCAACATTATAAACACAGAAGGATGGTTTCGAGTTTTTAATGATGTGCCTTTTTGGACCTCACTGTGCAGTACAATAAAGTAAGCAACCTTTTAGAAAGCAATGCTGAACATTTTGCTTATTGTTAGCCACTTGATGGCAATCTTGCAAAAAGCTTTATTCTGAAAGACTTCAGGCACTGGTTTTTACTTCGGTCATAACCCTCTTTGCTAAATCTTCCCACATTTCTTGATTGAAAAGTGGCTAGTGCCAGTTTCAAGGAACAATGTCTTGCACCCCAAGACAGCTAAAAAAATGTTATATCTGGAGCTGTTGTATGACACAAGCATTGAATTGCCTGCATGTGTAGAAAGAAAAAAATTTGCATTCATACAGCACTTTGCAAGACCACTGGGCATCTCAAACTAATTCACTGCCAATTAAGTACTTTTGAATTATTGTTGCTGCTGTAATATAGAAAACGAGGCAGCCAAAATGCACACAGCAAACTCCCCCTAAGAGTAGTGTAATAATGACCAGATAATCTGTTCTGGTAATATTGATAGAGAGATAAACGTTGGTCAGTTCATTGAGGCAGAAACCCTTGAGCTTCTTCAAAAATAAGGTCAGAAGTCACACAACACCAGATTATAGTTTAACAGATTTATTTGAAATCACAAGCTTTCAGAGCGCTGCTCCTCCATCAGTGAACTCCACCTGATGAAGGAGCAGCGCTCTGAAAGCTTGTGATTTCAAATAAACTCGTTGGACTATAATCTGGTGTTGTGTGACTTCTGACCTTGTCCACCCCAATCTAACACCAGCAACTCCATTTCAATAATAAACACTGTGGAATCTTTTACATCCATTCAGGCAGTCAGTCACGGCCTCAGTTTAATACCTCAGCTGAAAATGGCATCTCTGACAATGCAATGCTCCGTCCTCAATGGTGCACCTGAGCATCAGCCTGAGAGGGACTCAAACCCCAAACCTTTTGGCTCAGAAACAAGAAGCCTATTAACTGAGCCTTTCCTGACACAATGCAGGGCTGCCCATCAGGCCTTCTTTACTCAGCTTCTCCCAAGCGTGGTCACAGAGGCAAAGTTCATCTTGTAAACTTGATTCAGCATCAGAAGGAGGAGGTGGACCCTTTCTCCCAGCTCCACAGCACTCCTGCTGCTCACTGCAGGCTAGCGATTTTCAAGTGGTGATGGGTAGGCCTAACCTTAACCCTAACTCATTCCATAAGTACTGTGGACTCCAAGGCTTAATTTTGAGCTGGCCTCAGAATTTCCCGTATGGAGCAAGCATTTTACAATTTCATGCCCGGGAATGTTTATCTCAAGAAATTTCCAGAAGTGTGGAGCCTAATGCATATCCTCATCCTCATCCTGGTTCCAACAGTATTTCCATTACTTTCATTGTCAGCAAAGCATTGATTTTAAAGCATCTGTGTGATTCATTAGAATTAAATGAATGCTGGAGATACTTAATTTGTTAATTCTTTTACCACTATCCTTGCCTGCTTATCTGCCATATTGATAGAATTCTTCTCCATGGGCCCTCATGTGGCTCAGTGGCAGTGTCCCTACCTCTGGACTGAGAGGCCTGGGTTCAAGCCCCACACGCTCCATAGGTGTATAATAACATCTCTGAACAGGTTGATTAGAGGGATAAAAACGGATTTCTTCTCTTAAGAACCTTGAGCTGGATTTTCCAATCCTGATCAAGATCTAATAGAAGTGCCACTGGACAAAAATATCTGACAATCAAGAGGGAGAAATTAATAAGAAACCAGTAATACATAGAAATGAATGTACCTGTCATACTGGAGCTCTATTTTCAGGTCTACTGGATAAGTCAACCAATATGTTAGACCAGCTGAATGGAAGAGGAAACCATGGATTGGCAATGGGAAGCATTTAAAAGGTTTTGCCTCCTTTGTAGTTATAGAGTAATTGAGACATACAGTGCAGAAACAGACCCTTCGGCCCAACTTGTCCATGCCGACCAAGTTTCCTAAACTGAACTAGTCCCATTTACCTGCGTTTGGCCCACATCCCTCTAAACCTTTCCTATCCATGTATCTATCCCAATGTTTTAAATTTTGTAATTCATCATTAAATATTGTAGTATGCATGCACCTGTGTTCAATGAGGTAGGTTATGACAGTACTGCTATGAATATAAGATGCAACTACCTCCTAAACAATATATTTGCCAGATTGTTCCTTCTGCCCATTGGAAAGCTGGCATGTGAACTAACAGCATTGAAAAATCACATGGAAAAGTCTTCAGGTGCATTCAGAAGTTTATCAAATTTATGAAATTTAGAGTACATTTCACTCTATTGAATGGTAGCCTAGAATACCTCCAAGTTCACGTTGAAGACGCTCATCATCCATTCATTTGGATAAAATCCTGTAACTCCCTCCTGAACAGCATTGTGTGTCTACCTGCACCAAATAGACCACTTCAATTCAAGGTGGCAACTCACTACTACTTTCTCGAGGGCGGCTAAGAATGGACAATAAAAACTAGCTGAACTATTGACCCCCTAATCTAGTGAGTGAAAAAAAAGTTAATGAAGTGTACACTTTCAGTCTTTTCCCATTGCTTTCATATGTTCAGTCTAGATATTTGTTGAGAAAGTAATTCTAAAGTCTGTTTATTTGCTCAGGAAGTTTTATGGGCTATTCAGCAGCTTCTGACTTTTATTAAAGGGTTTGTGAGCATTTTTCATAATTTGCGTAGTGAGTAAGGGGTGAGGGTATGGGGATAACTGATGGGCAATGGGGATAGTGGCTGAAGGTAAAGGGTGAGAATGACTAGCTGAGAGAGAGGCATATAAGCTGGTGATGTTAAAGCATTGAGAGGGGTGTGGATTATGAGGGGGAGGGATTTGAGTATTTGCATAGTTCTCCAATATATGGATGAGATCCTGGTTGTTTGGGCAGAACTGTCTTGAGGTTTTGTTTGTAAACAAAGATAGGCTTTTAACATCCCGCTCTGGACATAGCCCATATCCATTCCTGTCCTGAAACTCACATCATTGACAGCCTAGGCTCCCCGAAGATCCTGCTTGCCAGGTGAATGGAGACAGAGGCAGGATGGTGAGATGATCTCATCTGCAATTCCCAACTCCAAGATGAAAACCAGTCTATTGATGTTAAGCTTAGGAGCAGCAAGCAGACATATTTATAAGGAATATGAACAAGGATGGTGTTGCTGCAGGAAAACAGGGCTGGATAGCTGCAAGTATGAGAACAATGATTTAGTAGCATAGAGCTGGGACTAGTCTGTAGGTAGTATGGTCTAATTGCACAGATCTCAGAAAAGCACTACACCTAAGAGGTAAACAAAAAACAAAGAACTACAGACACTAGAAATCTGAAACAAAGACAGAATTTTTTGGAGAAACTCAGCAGGTCTGGCAGCATCTGTGGAGGGAGAAACACAGTTAATATTTCAGGTCCAGTGACTCTTCTTTTAAAAGGTAGTTCAATTATGTCATGACAAGTGGCATTCTAGTATAAGAGGTCTCCATCCTACTCTCTGTGCACTCTGCTTGAGTGGTGACTGCCAAATTCCTGACAAGATTTTCCAGTTCTTGGAAAATCAACATCAGCCCAGAGTTCATTTTTAAGATTTATCGACAGGAGTTCATGTCATATCAGCAACAGTTGGGTGAAAATATGAAACGATTCACAGCAGATGTCAATGTAAAGATGACACCACTGAAAGTGATTTAGTTGAACTGAGGGTTGGCATGGTGGCTCAGTGATTAGCACTCCTGCCTCACAGCACCAGGTTCAATTCCAGCCTCGGGCGACTGCCTGTGTGGAGTTTTCACGTTCTCCCTGTGTCTACGTTGGTTTCCTTTGGGTCCAGTTTCCCACCCACAGTTCAAAGACGTGCACGTTAGGTTGATGGGCCGTGGGAAACGCAGTGTTACAGGAATAGGTGGTAGGTCCGAGTAGGATGCTCTTCGGAGGGTCGGTGTGAACTCGATGGGCTGAATGGCCTGCTTCCACACTATAGGGATTCTATGCTGATGAAACTGATCATCTAAACCTTTAAAAAACCAGAAGATACACTGTTGATGCACTGCAGGAAGAAAGACACAAGTTTAAAGCAATTGTACGACAGCATCATCTTCAGTTGTTTGCTTCTGCCACTATTATCCCAGCCATCAACAAGAACATCAAAATATCTAAGTCATGTTTGAGATGTAGATTGTCTCATTCACCAAAACAGTCCCCAGTGTTTCATGACATATGCACGAAATGTTCGACAAAATGGGTTAAAATGCGCAAAAAGTCTAAGTGCTCAGAGAGACCCGAAGTGCAACATAGCTCTCTAGAGCAGCATGTGAAGAACATCCAACCAAAGATGAATACCAAAGACATTTTCAACCTTCTATCCAAGGCATGTAAACGTGTCAATGATATCAAAGATGAAACTGCAATGTTATGGGTTACAGACCCCAGTTAGCTAGCACATGAAGTCAGCGTGACACACCATAAGGACATTGTCTGAAAGTTGAAAGCTTACTTCCATCCAAGTGATATATCCCAAAAGGAATGAACAACATATGCTACATGCCATAATTAAGACTGGTGCAAGCACAAGCATCATCCCTTTACCCATCTTACACAAGATGTTATCAGGAAACTGGTACAATGTGATGCAAAGTTGATTCAGCAATTTGGCACCTGAGGATGTCCAGCTGCGATAGTTCAAAATGATCATCTTCAGTAGGAGGCCCCATCACATTCAACAGGTTCCTGAGCAAGTATGAAAACTGAAAGAACTGTGGATGCTGTAATCAGTTCTGAGGGAATGTCACCGGACCTGAAATGCTAACTCTGATTTTTCTTCGCTGATGCTGCCAGACCTACTGAGCTTTCCCAGTGACTTCTGTTTTTGTTCCTAAGTAAGTATGGTTCTTCTAGTCATTCAAAGATGAACTAGGACTCTCTAGGATTGTAATTTTCAAAGGCAAACAAGTGATTCTTCCACAAGTTTTACATCGATGTTCACCTACTATATGCACATACAACATATGGCACAGCAAAACACAGGAGGTTGGCAGATCAATCTATCTATTAGCCCATTATCAATAAAGACATTCATCAACTGATTACAAGGTGCAGAGCTTGATGAACACAGCAGGCCAAGCAGCATCATAGGAGCAGGAAGGCTGAAGTTTCGGGCCTAGACCCTTCATCAGAAATGGGGGAGGGGAAGGGGGCTCTGAAATAAATAGGGAGAGAGGGGGAGGCGGATAGAAGATGGATAGAGGAGAGGATAGGTGGAGAGGAAACAGACAGGTCGAAGAGGCGGGGATGGAGCCAGTAAAGGTGAGTGTAGGTGGGGAGTTAGGGAGGGGATAGGTCAGGCCAGGGAGGACGGACAGGTCAAGTGGGTGGGATGAGGTTGGTAGGTAGGAGATGGGGGTGCGGCTTGAGATGGGAGGAGGGGATAGGTGGGAGGAAGAACAGGTTAGGGAGGCGGGGACGAGCTGGACTCTTTACGTTGTGTGAAATATAGAAACTCCATCAACCTCAATAATCAAGAGATTCTCTCATTCCACAAAAACTTTTTTCTGAGCCAGGGTACAAGATCACAACTGATATTTTCCACATCCAAGGGTGCAATTATATCCTGGTGGCTGCCTATTCCATTAAGTTCCATTTTGTTTCATTTTCCCCCTTGTTTCTATTTACACCTAGCAAATGTTCATCATTTTGTGAGTCATGCCCCCTCTGAGCAAATCTTCTTTTCCTTGCCTTTTCCATTATCATTCACTTTGGCCTTGCAACATAAAACATTTGCCATTTAATCCCTCCTGCCTTCCAAGCTATCACAAAATTTCTCTCTTCTTCCAATTGCCCCTTTTCAATTACATTTCTACCTTGTCCCAGTCCTGATGTGAGGTTAATTGTTAATTCTGTTTCTCTCTCCATAGATGCTAGCTGACCTGTTGAATATTGCAATTTTCTGATTTTATTTTAAGGCTCTCTAATACTAAAATTGCAATACATTTCAAATCCAATCTTTCATCTTAGGAATGACAAAGTAAAGCTTCTCAGTCTGAGTGAATTGAAATGCTCTCTGAACAATAATGTGAATCACTCAGATTTAATACATAATTATATTAATGTGACTGAGAAAGTATTTTTGCAAGCTGTATATTGAATGTTGATGTCAGGCTAACATTTCTTTTATTGTTAACTTGGTTCTGAAATCCAAATGGAGTTGCATTTCTTTGAGGTTGTAGGCTTCCTCACCGAGCTGGCTGGTTATCGTACAGATATTTCATCACCATGCTCGGTAACCTCAACGGTGCGGCCTCCGGCAAAGTGATGTTCTACTCCACTTGGAATTAATGTGATCTGGTCTGTTAAGTTGAGTCATTTCCGGTTCTGTTCTGCATAGGTTTGTATATGGGGTCTAATTGAGCTAGGATGGTCATGTTTTCCCAGTTAAATTGATGGCCTTCATTGTCTGAGTGCACTGAGATAAGGGAAAGCTCATCATGTCGTTTTGCTGCTAGCTGGTGTTTGTGTATCCTAATGGCTAGTTTCCTTCCAGACTGGTCAATGTATTGTTTGTTGCAGTCATTGCAAGGTATTTCGTAAACTGTTGGTCCTACATGTCATGGGTATGGGCTCTTTGTTCCTTGTGACTATCCTAGCTCAAGCCAACAACAGACACGCATGGGAAAATATCTAGAGGCCTGGTTTTCAACCCGTAATGTAATTCAACAAACATGTGGAATTAAAACCCATGCAGAACAGAACTGGAAGTGACACAACCCAACTTGACAGATCGGATCATATAAATTCCAAGCGGAGTAGAACAACATCGCTTCATCGGAGGCCGCACTGATGATGTTACCTAGCATGGTGACGAAATGTCTGTATGATAACCAGCCAGCTCGTCGAGTAAGCCTACAACTTGATCCACAACCCCAGCTACAAATCTTCACAAGAACCTTACATTTCTTTGCTGTTCTCTCTCCAGTCCATTATCAAAGACATAGCAAACATAAAATGTATTCACACTGTCCCTATCATCTTCACGACTGCTGTTTTCCTTGCAAATTAGCATAAACTTACTTTGCAACCCTCTCAGATATATTGCTGCCCACCAGTCATTTATTTTTTACATTTATAGTCCCAATACAGTTGCAATATAAAGTAGTGCGGTTTTAAAACTTTTAAAACTTAATATTTATTTTCAGTAATTAACATAATCAGGTGTAATTATTCTTTTTAAGTACATAATTTGCCTTCTATTTAAGAGGACGTTTATTTAAGAATTGATACCAAAACTCAAATATCCCTCAGGAAACTACAGGTTAAATATAAATTAATCACTCCCAAATGTCCTCTAAAATAAATGTAATATTTAATACTCCAGAGTACAGTATACTATGTATAAAAACAGTTCAATTATTTCAGTCTGAGAAATTGTCGGCTGACTTCAGTATTGGCTTTTCTGTCTCACTGGGGGCTAATTTCTGGCATATTGATTAAAATCCCCACAACAATTGGGCTGGGTTCTATACATTACAATTTTGGTAAAGGCCAATGACAATTTATTTGCAAAGACAGTGGTGTAGTGGTAATGTTATTGGATTTAATAATCCAGAGGCCTAGATTTTGAGTCCCACCATAGCAGCAGCTGATGAATCTGTCAATGAACCCCCTCAATCTTCAGGGAAGGATCCAAACAGTTAGATTCTGGAAGAAAGACAATCCATCCAAACCTGTCCTGGACACTCTGGACAACTCACACCTCAGTGGGTTCTGCATTGAGTAGCCAGATTGGAACATGGTGATCCATATCAGAGCCGGAATAGTTACTGGACAGTGATGTATAGCTCCTCCATCAGAAGGTGCAGGATTGTCCAAACATAGCTGGATACAGACACTGAACCTCAAGGATCATCTTTGAAAAAAGACTTTGAAGAGCATCGGTAAGAAATGTATGAGTTTCCAGCAGATGTTCCAGGGCCAGTGCACAGCCTTGGAGACTGATTGAGGAGTCCATCTCTTGTGTGAGAGTCATAATGTTCCAGGCATTTGTGCTAACATCTACCTCCATGGAAAGAGTGACCTGCTGAATGGAGTGACAGGTAACTGAGTGTCTGCTGACCTAAAGCAATTGCCTCCACATTTTGACTGTTGCTTTATAGAGAATAGAGGAAGCCTGGCCTTGGTGTATCAAATGCAAGAAAGTGCTCTCCAGCTCTTGGTTACCAGAAAAGTGCAGGTCGCTGGGCGGGTGGAGAGGGGTGGGAGCGGGGAGGCATTAGCCTAGTAGTATTATCAGTGGACTGTCAAACCAGAGACCCAAGTAATGTTCTGGGAACCTGGGTTCAAATCCCGTCAAGGCAGATGGTAGAATTTGAATTCAATACAAATCTGGAATTAAGAGTCTGATAATGACCATGAAGACATTGCCGATTGTTGGAAAAAACCCATCTGGTTCATTAATGTCCTTTAGGGAAGGAAGCTACCATCCTTACTTGGTCTGGCCTACATGTGACTCCAGACCCACAGCAATGTGGTTAAACACAGTTAGAGACAAAAAAACTGTAGATGCTTGTATCCAACATAGACAAACAGGAGGCTGGAAAAACACAGCAGGCCAGGCAGCATCTAGAGGAAAGGAGCAGCCAACCTTTCGAGTATCCGGTCCTGAAGAAGAGTGATACTTGAAACATTGACTGCTCCTTTCCTCCAGATGCTGCCTGGCCTGCTGTATTCTTCCAGCTTCCTGTTTGTCTAATGTAGTTAAACTATCTAGGCAATTAGCGATGGGCAATAAATGTTGGCCTAGTTAGAGATGCCCACATCCTGTGAATGATTTAAATAAAAGGCCATGAGCGTGAATAGAAAAATCAACTATCTTACAAACTCTTACATTTGTAGCAATGATTATATGATTTATCTGCAAATTAAAAAAAATACTTACAGATGCAGAGGTAAAATGCTTGTGCTTTAAAGCAGGCATCATGTCACTGCTCAGACAATACTGTAGCGATAATACCACTAGGCTGTCACCTCCCCTAAAATTCTATCACCCAATGGTCTCATTCTGCCAAGAGATTACAAAAAATAGCATTTTCTATCATCTAAAATGAATAAACAAAGAACTGATGGTTAGTGCCGGAAGAATGTAACTTTCCAAATAGATAGCACAGAAGTGCATTTTATAACTCCTTGTCATATGTTTCTGTAGGAATTCATCAAAATATGTAATAAATGACCCCAAGATATACAGAACAACTGATAGTATTTCTAATTAGTTATGTTTCTGCAAATTGTAAAACAAACACATTATTATTTTGCACTTACGTAACATGTTTTCATTACTAATTTCAGCCACTAATGTATTTTAAGTAAGTTTGCTTAATGGCACAATCTAGTAAACAAAGTAAAGCAATTTCACCAAGAAATTTCCAGTAATAGGCTGAAATAGAATTAATGTGCAAAAGCCTCATGACATATGATGTCTGTCCAGTGCCTTATAAGAAGGAGTATTTGCATTTTAATCAAGATTAAAGGGCAAATATAAATGATCTTGGATACGTTTTTTCTAAGAGTGAACATTTTTCCAATGCTATTTAAAGGTGTTCATAAGTTATTTAATCACGTGAAAATAAGAACACGAAATTTTAGACAAAAGTGAAAAATAAAGTAGTGGAATCCAGCTTTCAGAGGCTGTGAGAAGGAATGACCTTGTTTGCTACATACCAATGTCATCAGTGTTCAATTAACATCATTCGGTGCTCTCTGGACTCAAAGTGGTTGCAGGCATGCTTGGGTGTAAAATGTTGTAATAAAACTTCATAGAGGTCTGATTGAAAGCTTGCTAACCGAAACCATAAGCTGATAGACTGACAACTTGGCCCCTGGTGAATTTCTGTCTTACAGCCAGAGACCATGCAGACGTGCCCTAAGTTTTGCTCAATGAATTTGGACCTTCTAATTCCCAGAGCTGTGAACTTGTGTAACCTTATGACTGTAGCTGTCATTTTACGTTAGTGTGACTTGAAACACAGTCAGCTATTTAAACCGTGCAATTACTAATTAACCTTGCACTTTTTCAAAATAGTCACAATCACTGGACAATGATTGTTTAACTAATCCCAATCTTTTATCATTGACACACTCTGTATTACACCTTCAGTACCAGGACCCTCCACTATTTCAGCTGACTGAAAACCACTTTTATCAGCTCAGTCCCATGTATACAACTTCAGTATGGATGAACTTTAACTCCTAAAGAATAAGGTGACACTTTTGATCCTGTAATTGTATTCTCAATGTTAATAATGAATAATTGCAGGGTTGGTTGTTGAACTACAATGAAATCCTTTGACATTGGAGTACATTCTGATGAAGGGCCATTGTTAATACATGATCAGCTTTCTTTTATAAACATGTTTTACATTTCCAGCTGACTTTGGGAAGCTAGGGAGCAGCTGAGGGTGTTATGTCCTATTGCTACTGTGACTTGCATAGATCACATTTGGTTCCATTTCAATATAACCACAGGGCCTCTATAGGATTGCTCCTTGATTACAACTGCATCTGACATGCGGTATGTACTAACACCCTAATCACCTGACTCTGCCCATATAATTTGCATATGTGTGTTGTGCACCTGGAAGGATTATCTTGTGCAGGAGAAGAACCAGAGCTGGGGCTTAGTGTAACATCTCACTTTGCCACTCAGTCTGTCACTTGAGTAAGCTGTGTTGCTTCACTTTGTAGGGTTTGGCAATTTGGGTATGTGAAGCGTATGGCAGCTGTAAGTGGAGGGTGAACAAAAGCAGCAGGAAGAAACTGTTGGAGAGGACTATCACATCTACTGTCAGTTGATGAAAGTGACAACCATGACTCCAGAGCCAAAACAGAATGTCGTCAGAACAAGAGACTTTGTTCCAGTCATTGGAACATTTTCCATGACCTTTCACATTGTGATAGAGAGTTCACATACTCACAAGTATGGGATTTGTCAGTATGGTATTAACACTCTGCAATCCATTTGGGAAAAGATAGAACTGCCAGTGCCACCTGCTTAATCATAAAATCCCTATAGTATGGAAGTGGCCATTTGGCCCATTGCGTCTACACTGACCCTCCAAAGAGCATTCCACCAAGTCACAGCCCCGCTACCTTAGCGCTACAAACCCACAATTACTTATTGAGTGAATCACCCTTTCACAAATCCGGGGCCCTGTGATTTTAAGATTCCTTCTAAATAAGTTTGTAATCCCTACTTTACAACCAGTGGGAGGTGCGCCATCTACTATGCCTTTATCCTAGAATCACTACAGTGTGGAAGCAGGCCTTTCAGCACATCACGTCCACACTGCCCCGCTAAAGAGCATCCCACCCAGACCCACCATCCTATCCCTGTCACCCTACATTTCCCATGGCCAATCTACCTAACCTGCCCATCTTTGGACTGTGAGGAGAAACCAGATCACCAGAAGGAAATCCACACAGACACTGGGAGAATGTGCAAACTCCACACAGTCACCTGACAGTTGAATCGATTCCAGGTCCCTGGCACTAACAGGCAGCAGTCCTAACCACTGAGCCACCGTGCCGCCCTTATTGTTATGGGGAGCTAGTGCAATTGGCCCATGTAAAGCTCACCGTCAGATACTGGCTGAACTCCAGGGCCTTTCAGGGGTCTCCAAAATGAAGATGTTGGTGAGAAGTTACGTCTGATGACCAGGGTTGAACGCAGACATAGCTGCATCAGTGGGCAGTCCAGAGTGCCAACAAGGACAAAAATTACAGCCAGCAGCTTCTCCACATCTGTGGGAATGGCCAGTAAACTTTGGAGGACCTGATCAATGAGGACAGGTGATGTCACTCTTTGCATCCACATGAACATTCACTATGGCATCAAATCTACAACATTCCAGGTTCCATTTCTAGTGACTTCCAAATGTCAGCAAGTGGCCAGGATTAGACTGTTACTGCAGATACAAATTGTATTAGGCTAAGGCAAGAGTCGAATTGATTCAGTGAGAAAGTGAGAGATTCTACGTGCCAATGGATAAGTTAGAAAACTTTGAAATTGGTACCAGATAACTACAGAGAGTGATGCAGGTTCTTCTGCTCATAAAGGATGTATCTTTGTTGTATTCTAATCTCCATTCTCAAGGTGATCAGAAACCATCTGAATCTTGAGCTTGGGAATCACAGAAACTCAATTGTAGACCACCTCTTTGTGTTCCCTACAGTTACATTTGTATCCTATGAAGGTCAACAAATATACTGCACAAGGACCAGTTTGATTTGTAGTTAGAGAAGGTGGCATTTGTCGGAGGCAAAGGGATAAATGTGAGAAGGAGTGACATGGGAGATATTGAACAGAAGGCACCTACTACTGAAATTTTTTTAATGTTTGTTGCAGATGACAAAAGTGATTTATCCACCAAACTCTCTGCTTCTCCCATTGATATCCTCAAACTATTCATCAAAAGTCTAGTGCTCTCAGCAATGATGCAGTTAATGATGTGGATGTGCAGATTATATTGTCTTTGGATGTCCTGCAGAATGTCTGATCTTTTCTGATCCCTGCAAAGACCCTACGGCTATCACCTTCATTGTCACTACAGCTGCAAGGTGGCTGACTTACCAATTGATTCCCTCTTGCAACAAGTGACTCAACCCAGTTATAAATTCAAGTCTGGGCATATGGATATCTAACTGCCATGCATGCTTCAGATTTGTTTGGTTGGTCAGGTGCCTTGGAATAGGAGCTACATTATGCAAAAGCTTGATGTCTAATCTGGAAGAGCATCCTGATAAAACTTGGGGAAACAGCCCAATGCAAACACAATCATGATAGCTACTGGATTGTTCTAAATAAAACTCAACAGGTTCACTAATGTCATAAAGAAAAGAACTTGCTATTCTTGCCTGAGTTGTTCTAAGTGAAACAATGATTTATTTGTTCTTCTTTCAGTTTAGTAGGCTATTTACTGCTGACAATACAATCACCTCTAAACTGGGGCATTCAAATGTTATTGTGTGACAGTGTTGAGCAACCCCTTTATTCAGCTCAAAAATGTGACCCAGAGATTCAGGCTGGCTACCATTTTTAATTCCCTAGTCATTCCCACTTTGACTTTTCTGCTTAGTTTTCTGTATAGCTCCAAAGAAGCTCCACAAACATGAGAAACTGCAACTCATCTTTTTAATAAGCACGTCATGCCTCTGTACTGATGAACTGTTACATGTCGAATATTTTCCAATTCTGAGGAAATCTGATCTGAAGTATTAACTCTGTTTCTTCCTCCACTATCATCCACTCTGTGTACTTTCAGCACTTTTACATTTTCATTTTAGACGATAAATGCTGCATTGTCAGATGACGTTGATTGAATGGTAGTATTTGAAGCAGAAAATTCACATCAAAAATTAGGTCAAACAATGTCAACCTTCAGATTTAGACATCAATTGACCTGAAAACCAAAATTTGAAACTGGTGTTCATAAGATGTCAACTTCTTGATACATGTCTGTGTCTGAAATGAACAAATAGAACCTGTGAGATACAGATCAAAAAGTGTCATATGTTAAACATGCCCAATTTTATTTAATTGCCATTGCATGTGATCAGGTTGCATTGTAACCTTTACAAAATGTTGTGATCCATCAATAAACCTACATTAAAAGAAATCAGTTTTTTTGAAATTAGCATTTGGTTGCTTAATATGATATTTAACTTTTAATTTTAGTAATATTTTGTGACATTATTTTGCTTACTTGCTGAAGTTTTCCAGCTCTTTTGTTTTCTTTTCATTATCTGTGCTGTGAAGGAGGCTAAGAGGTGAAGGTGTGCAAGGCTCGGGAATTTTAGAATGTTAAATCTAATTTGAAATTGTTAAAAACAACTTGCATTTGTCATTGTTGGTTAAGGTCACCCATTGTCCCCAGCATGCATGACAGTAGTCTCTACACTTCAACAAGATTCTCGTTAGCTGTAACACACTTTGTGATGACCCAAGTTTGTAAAAGTTATTCTATTATGTCAAATCTTTCTTTGTTTTATGGAATTCTATTTATAGCTACTGTAACAATCCAGAAAGCAAAATAATTAATACTATATAATGATTAATCAAGTAACCCTAGATTGAAGAAATTAGCGACAGAATTTCACTTTCTTGTGACCTTTTATTTAGTACAAATCAAAACCTACACAGATTAAGTATACAAGCAATACTTCAAAAAGATAATATCATTTTAAGCAGTTGTTACAATAGAGATACATCCCTTACAACCATAAGAACCTGCATCACTCTATGCAGTTATGTGGCGCCACCTGCAATTTCAAAGTTTTCTAACTCATCCATTGGTACATAGGATCTCTCACTTTCTTGCTCAATTAGACTCTTGCATTGAATTTCAAACCCAATTTTTTTTCTGTATTTGGAATCAGCACACATGAATTAATTTCTACAGTATATACTCTTGTCCTGAGTTTCCTCTTTGTTTCTGCAGTTGCTATTCAGGCAGTCAAGAACTACCAGGGATGGATTTTGCACCAGGATGTAGGCTACTGCTGTTGTGATTGCCATGCTATGTATTGATATCTATGCACTCTATCGCTCTGCCATATCAAAGGTGGGCAGTTTGCTTTAGGTTCACAGGACATTAATAAATGCTGACTTATTTGATCATAGGACTTTGATTAACATTGATTTATGAGTCTCCTGACCGTGTTAAAATAACATGACAAGACGTAAGTCAATATGGTGGCAGAGTAGTAAGTCAATCAGCTTAATTTTAACTATGATTGTGTATGCAGAAATTAAAGTTAAAGTGCTTACATATCTAACCTTGGACGGGAAGAGTATGTTCCTACCTCATTCCCGCATTCTCTGATGTGCGTTTATGTGGATGAAGAGACAGAGATTCATTCAGGACCCATTCTATCAACATGGCTTGAAGATTACAAATTCTGGTTGCAACAATTCTTAGGACCAGGGAGACATGGAAGGTGGGTGGTTTCATAAAGAGATAGAAAGAGATATTTTGTTCAGAATCCTGAATCAGCCTAGAGCTGAAGTTGTACTGGATGTAGAAAGTATGTTGCTGACATGCATGGAGTTTGCAAAATATCCCAGAATGACAAAACAAGCAAAAAGTGTGCAAGGGCAATTTTGCAGTCAGGTTATTGTTATTGTGAAATATTTTTTGCAGTTTATGGTCACGCACCGTGCATTCTACTGGTGTTACATGATTTTTAAGTTACTTATTTACTTACTAGTGCTCATGTCTGAAAAAGCATGCAAGAGGCACACATGCACAACTAAACCATCACATTTTACCTCATGCAGAAAAGAAAATGCATCCCAAAAACAAAAGCTAATGCCACATGTACAATTTTAAAGGAAAAACTGCAAATGCTGTAAATCTGAAAGAAGAGCAAACTCTGGAAAGACACAGATCAATCAACATTTCAGAAGAGAAAAATCATTTTATGGTGCTTCAGAGTACATACTGGATATATCAATACTTTTTCCATCCTCATGACAAAGCTATTCTTGATTCAGCAGCTTGCAGTTTTTTATATCACATTAAATAATGTCAAATAATGTTACATCTACAAAGCATCTAGTTGCCAATATAGTCAGATGCTTTCCTTAAATTCAACATTGCTACTTGATCTATCATTAACATCTACCCTAGAAACATCTCCCTATACAGTTATGGTAATAGGCAACTCCAGATTATAAAAAATTCCCAAAATGCTAGTATGAGCACGAGGCATAGAAAAGAAACAGTGGAGAGGAACATGTAGTAATATCAGAAATACCTAACAAATTACTACCTGAATCCTTATTCATAATTGCAACAATGACAACTTTGCCTATTGTGCAGTTTAAGTCAATTTCATTTATTGACAATATTTTTACAAAACATGCACAATTGATTTTAAAAATGCAGTCAATTTTTTTCAGTTGTAGTCAAGAGCTGGTATTGATTCTTGGTGCTAACAGCATTGCTTGTCATGGTTTGAACTGAGGAGCATCTTAATTTCTGAGCGCTTTATTCTTGATCCCAACATACTGTTTGATTAATCTGAAACACTGCAATCAATTCCACTGATCTCTTTTAGAGTAGTGAAGTTGAAATAAGGTTCATAGCATGCTGCCAAATGCAATTGGCCATTACAATTTACAAGTTCACTTTTCTATCCAGTTTTATGTAGCTATTTACTCTTTAACCATGTGCTAAATACATAGCACCCACGTACATTTCTATCTAGTACTATACACCAGTCTAATCTTCAAGCAATGCAATTTTTTATTAGCCTCTTATTATTATATGTAAGTTAATCTTCTATTCAAATCTATATATAAATCACTGTTCTATCAAGTATTAATATATTACTCAACGTATAAAAGCAACTTCTTTGAAAAAAATTCAGCTATTGTGACAGAGATCTGCAGAGTATATCGGGCAGCTGACATATAGTGTGGTCCAGCCTCAAGGGAGGTTTGGGACTGCTCTATGGAAAAACATCCAAAGGAAAAACATTCAAATGGGTCAAATTTGAACGGACAGTTGCTAAACTCTTTGTTGTTGTAACTTTTCTTCTTGATTTCCTGAGAGTTTTGTTCCATCATATGGAGGGGCAACTTTCTACTGCTGACAACTTTCCTCCTGTAAAATGGACAACTATAGATTAGACTGGCATTGTGTTGTGCTAAGTCTCACAGCTAGTATGCAGTATACCTTAAGAAGCATACTCATGATATGGCCACCGTATCATAGCGTGTGAACTGATGGTATAAAAATCTCAGACTCCATCTTAACTGGGCCCACTTCAAGCATGACATGTTGATGGAAGCCTGCTAGTTCTGTAACTGAATAGCTGAAGTAAGTGCCTGCGATTTTAAATTGTGTATGTATATCATTATGATCCCAGCTGATGTTATTATGGGACAAATCAATATCAAACTGAAATCTGGTTTGATGGATTTTTAAAAAGTTTTAACAATGTGCTCTTTCATTGAAACATAAGCACACAGTGCTGCAAATTTTATTTTAACGATAAAACAGCAGTTTATTGCACAAAGAAAATGGAAGTAAACTAGAATAAACTAACTACTTACATATAACACAAATTTAAAGATTTCGATTGGTAAAAATATAATCCCAAAAACACTCCATTTTGGATCCCAAAAGAACCTGTTTACATAACTCACACCAGAGACAATCGCCTTCTCTGTCAATTCGATGGGCTTAATTTAACTATGGCTTCAAATCTCCATTGTAAGAATCTGTTAACCTAATAGAATCATAGACATCCATAACACAGAAGGAGGCCATTTGGCACATGATGTCTGTGTTTGTCAACAATTTTCTGACTACAATAATTCCATTTTACAGGTTTTGGCCAATACTCCTGGATTACTACAGCAACAGAAATGAATATCGAAACACTGCTTAAATTTTATGTGAGTTTCTGAATCAAACACCTTTTCAGGCAGTGAATTCTCCAGAATCCCATGACCCTCTGAGTGTAAAATATTCTCCTCAAATCTCCTCTTAGCCTCTTCTTCTGATCTTAAATCTATACCAGCTTTTTATTGACATCTGTATGAATGAAAACAGTGTATTTCAATCCACCGTATCTATGTCCATGTCTTTCAGGTCCAGATACAGATTTATCTTTTCATTCTAAATTTATCTATTCTGTCTAAATAAAAACTGACAGAGCTCCTCTGATGCCTTACGCCGGTTTCAAAACTTCCAGTTTGCTGGTTCCAGATGCCTCCTCTTTACCATGGACATGCAATCCCTTTACGTGTACATTCCCCACCAGGAGAGTCGTAGGGCTCTCCGCTTCTTCTTGGAGCAAAGAGCTGAACTATCTCCACCCACCATCACCCTCCTCCACTTGGCTGAGCTTGTCCTTATCCTCAACAACTTCCCTTTTAACTCCTCTCATTTTCTTCAGGTAAGAGGGGTGGCCATTGATACCCGCATGGGCCCCAGTTATGCCTGTCTCTTCATGGGGTATGTGAAACATTCCTCATTCCAGTCCTACTCCGGCCCCCACCCACAACTCTTCCTCCAATACATCGATGATATCATCGGTGCTGCTTCCCTCTCTTGTCTGGAATTGGAAAACTTCATCAATTTCGCCTCCAATTTCCACCCTGCCCTCACTTTCAACTGGTCTATCTCTGAATCCTTCTTTCCCTTCCTTGACATTTCTGTTTCCATTTCTGGGGATAGACTGGCTATTAATATCCATTACAAACCCACCGACTCCCACAGCTACCTGGACTATACATCCTCACACGTTACGTCCTGTAAAGACTTCATCCCATTCTCTCAGTTCCTCCGTCTCCATCGTATATGTTCAGATGAGGCCAACTTCGACAAAGGAGCCTCCGAAATGTCCACCTTTCTTCCTCAACCGAGGATTCTCCTGCTCCTTTGTTGACAGGGAACTCAACCAGGTCCGACCCATCTCCCGCTCTTCCATCCTCACCCCTTCTCTTACCTCCCGCAACAGCGATAGGGTTCCCCTTATCCTCATCTACCATGCCACCAGCATCCACATCCAGAAGATCATCAGATGCCATTTCCGCCACCTCCAGCAAGGTGCCACCACCGGACACATATTCCCCTCCCTTCCCTAGTCTGCCTTCCACGGGCACGTTCCCTCCAGGACACCCTGATCCACACTTCCTTCACCCTGAACACCCTCCCACAGCCCTATGGCACCTTCCCCTGTAACCTGCCCATTTACCTCCTCCCTCTCCAATATCCAAGGGCCCAGACATACCTTCCAAGTGAAGCAACTCTTCACCTGCGCTTCCCAGAATCTAGTCTACTGCATTTGCTGCTCACAATGTGGTCTCCTCTACATTGGAGAAATGAAGTGTAGACTGGGCGACCGCTTCACAGAACATCTACGTTCTGCTCGCAAAAAAGACCCTGAACTACCTGTTGCCTACCACTTTAACGCACCACCCTATTCCTTGGCCAACACCTCTGTCTCTGGATTGCTGCATTTTCCAGCGAAGCTCAACACAAGCTGGAAGAACAATACCTTTTCAGCTTGGGCACCCTGCAGCCCTCCAGACTCAATATCGAGTTCAATAATTTTAGGGCCTAAACTCTCCCAAGTCCTATACCCCTACCCAACACACCAGGCCTTGTTACCACATAGCCTGCCATTGCACACCACCTATTGTTAGCCACTAACAGTTCCCATTAACAACTATTCACCCCCCACCCCCAGCCTGATCGTTATCAACTCCTTTGACTGTCCAACTGCTCTTCTCTCTCTTTGGGCTCTATCCTATCATTTACTCCCCACCCCATCCCCCTCCTTATTTTCTGCATATAAACTGACGTTTTCCCAGCCACCATCAGTTCTGAGGAAGGGTCACCAGACCTGAAAGGTTAATTCTGTTTTATCCTTCACAGATGCTGCCAGACCTGCTGAGCTTTTCCAGCAACTTTGTTTTTGGGCTCAATTCTTTCCCTGGTTGTTTTTTTTTACTCGGGGTTTTCCTTTACTTTACCTGCCAATATTTTCTCATGCATTCTCTTTGCTTTCCTAATTTCTTTTTTGTTTACGCTGTCATTTTATGTTCCTCTAGGGACTCTGCCATATTGAGCCTTCGATATCTGCCATAAGCTTCTTTCTTTACCTAATCCTAATTTTTATGTCAGGGTTCTCCAGTTCTGGTCTCATATTTTGTCTTTACAGGAACATATTTACCCAGTGTTGTCACTATTTTCTCTGTGAGTGTCTCCCACTGCTTTGATACAGTTTTAACTGCAAGAAACTGCTCTTATTCCACTTGGGCCAAATCGTATCTCATTTTATTAAAATTAGCCTTTCCCCAGTTTAAAACTTTTATTTTTGGCTCATCCTTATCCTTTTCCATAATTATCCTAAACCTAACTGTGTTATGGTCACTACCCCCAAAATGCTTCCCCATTGATATCGCTTCCATCTACCTGGGCTTATTTTCAAATATTAGATCCAAATCTTCACACTCCTTTGTTGGACTTTGTCCTAATGACTAGAAACATTCTCCTGGATGCAATTCAAGAATATTGTACTATGTATGCTAAAATTATCTCAGTTAATATTTGGGTAGCTAAAATTCCCTACGATTGGGCTGTGTTAAATGCCTTTCCTTCTGATCTAGCCTATATTTCTGCTGCCTTCCAGACTCTCATGCTTGTATTTCCATCTCAGCTTCTCTTCCCTCTGAACTACTTGTTATGGTACCATCCTCGAACCAAACTAGTTTAAATCCATTACAACAGCATTAGCAAACCTCCCTGTGACAATAGTGGTGCCGTTCCTGTTCGGATGTAACCTGTTCAATTTGTACAGGTCCCAGCTCCCTCAGAAAACAATCCCGATGCCTCAGGAATCTAAAGCCCTCCCTCCTGCAATATTTCTTGATCCACACAGTCATCTGTTCTATTCTTTTTAATCCTGATGCTCACTACCACATGGCCCTGGGAGTAATTTGGAGATTACCACTTTTGAATTCCTGCTTTTCAGTTTCTTACCTAACTCCCTGACACCTGCTTTAGAACTTAATTTTTGTTTCTTCCAATGCCATTTGTTTCATCAAAGTCTGTGACTTCTGTCTGTTTACCCTCCCACTTCAGAAAGTATTGGATCCATTTCATGACATCCTTGTCTTTGGTACCCAGGAGGCCATATACCATTCTGCAATCACATCTATGGCTGCAGAGCTGCCTGTCTGACTCCTCATTAACAAATTCACAAGCACTATTGCCTTTCCACGCTTCTTTGACCTCCACTGAGTAGCTGGACCACCCTCAGGTCTTGGTCTGGGTGGCATCCACAAAGGGTTTGTCACTCTCACAACTTTCCGAGGCTGATAAATGCTTTGCAAGTGAGGTGCACTTATTCCCTGCATAGTCCCCTTCTTCTGTCTGGCAGCACCCTAGCTTTTGATGCCTACATTCATGAACAAATACAACAAAATTCTGCCTGATAGCACAGTTAATGACGCCTTCCATGACTTTACTGATGTTGCGTATAAACTTTCCCAATGTAAACAATAAACAATTAGTTCTTGGAGATTATCTCTGTCAAACTACTTTAATTGAAATTGCCATGGCTACAGAGATACTTCCAAGCTAATCATTAAAGCCCTTCAGTCACTCAGAATCTCCGCAGGCCACTAAGAGTTCAAAAATCCAAACTCAAAAATAAATGAAATTTAAATATATACAAATCTTACCACAAGGATGGTAAAGCAGTAACAAAATTGGTTGAATCTTTTAACATCATGTTCATAGAATCCCTACAGTGTGGAAACAGCCTCTTTGGCCCAACAAGTCCACACCGAACCTCAGAGCATCCCACCCAGACCCATCCCCCTATAACCCACCTAATCTACACCTCCCTGAACACTATGGGCAATTTAGCATGGCCAATCCACCTAGCCTGCATGTCTTTGGACTGTGGGAGGAAACCGGAGCATCTGGAGGAAACCCACGCAGACACAGGGAGAATGTGCAAACTCCACGCAGACAGTCACCTGAGGGTGGAATTATACCCGGGTTCTTGGTGCTGTGAGGCAGCAGTGCTAACCACTGTGCCACTGTGCCACCCCAAAAAACTGGAGCCCTCAACCTCTGAAGCTCCAGAGAAAATAGCCTCAGCCTTTGCTGCCTCTCCCTATAGCTCAAACTTTCCAACTCTGGCAACATCCTTGTAAATCTTTTCTGAACCCTTTCAAGTTTCGCAACATCTTGCCTGTTGCAGGTTGTTTCTTCTCCTCTCAACTGTTTGCCTACATATTTGCTCTTCTGTCTCCCTTTGACTTTTTTGTGGTCTTTGTATTGTATTAGCAATACTATTTCTGCTGTTGTTGCCCAGTTCAATCTGTGTTAGCTTATTTGATTATGTTTCTAGCATATTATCCATCCTCATAGATGTTATCGTCTTTTTTTTTAACCAATATTGCAACTACCTCTCACTATCTCTGTAAACCCTGCAACCAGAAAGGGAGATTGATTTTGATTAGTGGGCTGGATGGCTGGTTTGCGAAGCAGTGAGATGCCAACAGTGTGGGTTTAAATCCCACACTGGCTGAGGTCACCACGAAGGACACTCCTTCTCAACCTCTCCCCTCGCCTGAGGAGTGATGGCCGTCAGGCTAAATCACCACCAGTCGTCTCTCTCCAATGAGAGAGCAGCCCCGTGGTCTGATAAGACCATGGCAACTTAACTTGAACCACGTAGGTTGAGCTGCCATTCCTATCCTTCTTTAAGTCAAGTTTCAGGAATAACTATGATGTCAGTGTTCATTTTGTGCCTTCACCTGATTCACCAGACTCCTTGCATTGAAGTATATACAATTAATCACTGACAACTGCTTTGCTGGCTTCTCGATTCCTCTGAATTCCAGACTCAATTTTTGAATTCATTTTCTGCTTTCTATTTCCAGTTGTGCTCTTCTTCCTTGTAGCTGCCTGCCAAGCTATCTTAACCTCTCCTTGGCAGTACAAGAAACCTTCCTACGCTGTTGCTGGTCATGACCTGTTGAACTACAATGATCCAGATTGTATAGGTCCTGCTTTCCCCCTGAATCTGTTCTAATGTAATAGAAATCTAAAGCCTCCACTACATACCATCTCTCCAATGTACTTTCCTCCTCTTTCCATACTCAATAGCCTATAGGGCCTGAAGAATTCTAAGCAATTACTACTTTTGAGCATCTACTTTTAATTTAGCCCTAGCTCCCTGAAAACAACCACAGATCCACATCCCTTTTCCTACTTGTGTTATTGGTACCAATATGGATTATGATAATTTTCATTTCACTGACACACATCTTCCTCCCTCCAGAGTATTCTGCAGCTGCTCAGTGACATCCTTGACCCTAAATTCAGGAGGCAACATACCATACTGGAGCCTCATTGCCTCTCTCAAGATTATTGCTATCTTGACCTTCCTTGATACTCCCTTGCTCATTTGAGCAGATTCTTAAATGTCCTTTCAAATGAACAAGGAAATTACCTAGCTGTACCCAACCACTATAGAAATTCACAAGGAATCATTGACTGAAACACCAGACATTGCTGCAGGAGTTGTTCAAAACAGTGTTCTTGGCTTTAGTTGCTTTAGCAATGGCTTTTCCTCCAACATAAGGTCAGAAGGGGATGTTAACCAGTGATTGCTCAGTGTTCTGTTCCATTTCCAACTCCTTAGATAACAAAGCAATTTATGCTCACAGCATGATCTAGGCAAATCTTTGCAGTTTCTTCCAAACCCAGATACTCCAAGGCAGCAGGGAACATCATCACTTGCATGTTCCTCTCCAAATCACACACAACCCTGGCAAGTGAGATAACCAATAGCCAGACAATGATCATCTCCAACAGGAAACAATATCGCCATTTTCCCTCCACATTTAACAGCATTACCATTGACAAATCCCCCAGTAGCAACCTACTCTGGATCAAAATTGGCTAGAAAGAAAGTTGAGCCAGACATTTAAATATGTGACAACATGGTCAGAAGCTGGGCATTCTTAAATAAGTGACTCACCAACTGACTCCCCAAAATCTATAAAGCATCAATATGGAATGTGATGATATAAAAGTAAAGGTGTTCAATATCATTCAAAGAAGAAAGCAGCACTTTTGATTGACATTCTGACAACCACCTAAAAAGAAATATAATAAAAAGCAAACAGTAGATGCTGGAAATAGGAACTAAAAACAGAAATTGCTGGAAAAACTCAGCAGGTCTGACTGCATTTGTGAAAGAAAGCAGAATTAATATTTTGCGTCTAGTGACCCTTCTTCAGAACTTAAGGAATTATTTCCTGTGCCATTGACACAATTGGCTACATAGTTTACCATGTACGAGATGCACTGCAGCAAATCTTTGCAGTTTCTTCCAAACCCCAGATACTCCAAGGCAGCAGGGAACATCATCACTTGCATGTTCCTCTCCAAATCACACACAACCCTGGCTTTGAAAAATGTTAATGTTCTTCCTGTGCCGCAGGGGCAAAATCCTGTGACTTCCTCACTAACAGTGTTTGTTCCTTTACCAGATGGACTGCAGTGTTTCAGGGAGATGGCTCGCCACTTTCTTTTCAAGGGGGATAAATACTGGAATTGACAACGATGCCCAAATCCTGTAAATGAATGGTAAAATAATCACTACACCCACACATAAAGGCTGGACAATTTGACTAGGGGCCAGAAAGCAGCCAGCCTGGAGACAAAGTCTTTGGAAAGAGAAACATCTAATCAGGCAGCAGACAATAACATGTTTATTTATTTTAAAGAGAAAAAAAACTTCCATCAATTGAAGCATTTATTTTTAACTGAGTGAAGAAATGATTATGTTAAATATCAAAATGCTTAATGCTTTACTCATTTTTAAAATTTGACAAGGTTAAACCCAGAATGTAACAATGGTGTCAAATGCAAACTTAGTCCACAGCGAAACAAACTGCCCATTTCATTTCTCAATCTTAAATTTCCAGAGACAGAAATAAAGGCTGCAGAGAGGAAGACAGTGTGTTTCACCAAGCCCCTGACATTTACTCAGAGATAGTAAGAACTGCCGATGGGGTCCCGACTCAAAACGTCAACTTCCCTGCTCCTCTGATGCTGCCTGGCCCACTGTGCCCCTCCAGCTCCACACTGTGTTATCCCTGACATTTACTGTTGCTTACAACATCACTTGAGAGAGGATCCTTGAGAACACTTGACGCGACAAGTTAGCACTTTGGCAACACTGGGAATGAGGAATGTGGTTTGGTTTCAGGGATCAATGTAGAGGTATGAGGGTCGTGGGAGTTGTCTTTTCACTGAAAGGACCATCTTGACGAGTGCGATCAATTGCCAAAGGATTGTTTGGAAAGGCACAACAAGACAAAGACGTTTTTAGCTGGTAAGTTACATGGAAAAGTGCATTGTTGATATTGTGTGGAGACCTGCAGTTTCTGAAGGTCTATCTATGTGGTAGCTACTTGCAAGCTGTAGACATGTGGGAATGCTGCCAAAAACAGGAAAGGTTAAAAGGAAGTAGTCATAGAAAACAGGTCACAGAGGAGACAGTAGGTAGCAGGGGCAACCTGCAGTTCCGATCTCCCGGGAGTAAAACAGACAGAACAGTGTCATGTCATTTATTTAAACACAGAAAGGAAGGAAATTGCAGGGAGGAAATAAAACAAAATGATGAATGGTTATTCAAAACTTAACAGTCATTTAAGAAGATAGTTTGGAATGATAGCAGAATCCTGGAGCTGTGAGAATATCTGAATAACGCAGTTAGAGACCAGGAGGGGGCAGAGAACAGTTTTGGAGTATATGAAAGGACATGAGTTGGGGTTTGGAGTGTGTGGGATTAGAGGGGAATGAGGGAGTGGAGAGGGCCTTACACTCGATTACTCAACCAGGCAGACATCCCAATGAAAGGAAGTGGGCCCTGTAACCTCGCTGCTTCCCCACTGCTCCATTATTAAAGTAATGTGGGCCAGCTCTGCCAGGCAGAAAGAAGATGGGATTGTAACCTCAGGAAATGGGCCTACTGGTGAATCTCAATCTGGGCCCAGGTTTTTGTTACAAACTATTCCTTATTGTGCTGCAATAATGGTGAGTTGACCCTTCAAAGACTGTCTGCTATGCATTCACATGTACTTGTCACTTAAAACAATATCTGTGCTCCATTGGGAAAGTGTTTCAAATGGCTCTTTATTGGCTTCTTAATTATAGAGTTATAGATAAAGTTATAGATCATACAGCATGTAAACAGACTCTTTGGTCCCACTCGTCCATGCCGACTAGCTGTTCCAAACTAACCTAGTCTCACTTGCCTGCATTTGGCCCATATCCCTCCAAACCTTTCCCAGTCATGTGCCCATCCAGATGTCTTTGAAATGTTGTCACTGTATCTGCATCTACCAATTCCTTTGGCAGTTAATTCTACATACAAACCAATCACTATGTGGCAAATTTGCCCTTCAGGTCCCTTTTAAATGTTTCTACTGTCACCTTAAAAATATGCCCCTTTGTTTTGGGAAAAGACCCTCAGGAAAAGACCTTGGCTGTTCACCCTACCTACACCCCTCATGATTTTATAAATCTCTATAAGGTCACTCCTCAACCTCATATGCTCCTATTCAGCCTGTCCTTATAATTCAAACCTTCCAATCCAGGCAACATCTTGGTAAATCTTTCATGAACTATTTCCAATTTAATAACATCCTTCCTGTAACAGGGTGACCAGAGTTGTACACAGTACTGCATAAGTCCTGTACAACCTCGACATCACATCCCAATTTATGTTCAATGGTCTGAACAATAAGGCGAGCATGCCAAATGCGTTCTTAACCAGCCTGTCCACCTGTGACGCAACTTTTAAAGAACTATGTACCTGAACCCCTAGCTCTGTCTGTTCGACAACACCAATAAACTATATGTTTCATCCATGGGGAATCTTGACCTTACCAGCAGCCTATCCTGGAAAATCTGGAGTGAGGTGGAATGTTGTTGGGGTACAATCCTGTTATCTCATTTCCATACTTTCCCTGACTGCACCTCCAGACCTGTTTCTAACAGCAAAGGAAAGCAATTGCCCCAAGTTTCATCCCCATGTCAGGCATGAAGTGGTGGAAAGAAACAGAAAAAAATCTACATACTCAAGCTTTATAAATACTTGCCTGCACATCACATTTTTTGATCTGGGGTTGGGGGATGTGTTATAAGATTGTGAGTTGGGCTGGGTGTTACGGAGTTCTGTAGAGTGTGTGGTTCCTTCAAGAGATAAAGCGCTTTTCTAAGCTTAAGAGATTTATACAGATAAAAGTGTCTGCATGTAGCTGAAAATGTACAGACAGTTCTGAAATTGAAACATGTATCAATTATATGTGTAATTGGAAACGTTAGGCTTGTTGTGATGTTTTGGCAACTAGCTAGAATCAGCCAATTAATTTAAACCAAGAACTTAGTGAGTAAAAGCCAATTGAATTTAATCTGATGGTTTGGACAACCTCAGACCAATGCTATTGTAAGAAAATGGATATGTCATCCAAGGTATATAAGTAAAGGGTTTTTGAAAATTGGTGTGACAGCGATCTGCCATCTAAGAAATAAGCACCTAGGTCTCACAAGAAATCAATAAGGTCTCTAAGAAAGCACTGTCTTATCCACAGAAGATACCATGACACTTCTAACTAAGGGTCTTCACAGAGAAAACATCCCTGACAGCAGGATCAGCAGGAGAAAGACATTTATGACTTGAGAGATAGTGGAGAAGGCAAAGCATTCTGGAAGACACATTCTGTGTGGACTTTGAAAGACTAAGTTTTAATTTTTTTTTTCTCACTACTTGGGTTATATAAGTGGGTCTTGTGTTATTGCTGTAGCATACCAGCAGAATTTTGTTCAGTTAGGGAATAATTAGGAGTTAGGTGGGATTTGTTTGGTTTGTTGGTAGTTCTATGAATTTGTTCACAGTAAGGGTTAAATAATGAATTGTTACTTGTTACTCATAAAGTGAATATCAGGGATTTTCTTTCATTTAACCTCCCCTTCTCCATAACACTGGTAACTTGGGAAGAGATGAGGAAGTTTCCAGTTTATGGGGAAAGGTGGGCAGAAAGCCTACTTCTGCACTTCAGCACCATGGTTAAAGATTAAATTAAAGCATAAAACATTCTTCCAGCCCTCAGTCTCCCCTCACACCACCTCCTTCTTCCCTCATTCCCCTCACCTCCACACAATCCTCATGTGCCATCAAAGCCAATCCATGCCACCAAAATACCTCTACCCACTTCCCATTACCCCTCATACTGCCTACATCAACTTAGAGTCTATTTTGACGAACCATGTTTCCCCCATTGACCTACCATGCTGACTCACCTAATATTTACATGTACCAATGCACACAGGAGGAGAAATAATATGCTATACTTAAAATTCTTAATTACAGATTATTCTATTGGGAAAAGGACTCTCATTCATAAAAACAAATTTTGACAGATCTTGACATATCTTGACTTGTTGACACTTCTTGAAACTTCTTGACAAGTTGGACAGTTCCAGGCACCATTTATGCTCAATCTCCTCCACATTAATAATCTCATGGGCATCGATTTCCTCCCTTTATAGTGGGAAGCAGTAATCCAATGGTAATATCACTGGACTAGAGAGACGAGTAACCGCAAAACACCAGACTTATGTTCTGGGGATATGTATTCAAATCCTATCATGGCATTTAATATAGTTTACAAAAAATTCTGGAATCATTGAAAAAATAGTTGATGCTGTTTTGTGATGGTTAAACAATGGGCTGAAAGGCCTCCCTGATATCTATTTAGTGATCTTGACAGAAAGTAGACACAAATTAATTCACATTTAGTTAAATTTTCCCTTTTAACCAGCCACCTGACCTCTCAATCCTCATCTCTAAAAGTTGTAGCTAACTTCGTTCTTGTTTGGATGCTCATGTGTATTTGTGAGTCCAGAGAAATGAGATATAAATATCACTATGCTCATAAAGTATTGTCATTCATTGTTAAATGAAACAAGGGACAAAACTTAGGGAGTCTCAAATTCTAATGACTTGCTTGGAAAGCAAAGTACTACAAAAGCAAGCTCAGAAATTGGTATGCGACCTATGAAAAGCCACCTGACAAAATTAACACCCCGAAGGCTACCAGATTCTTTTTGATACCAGTCCAGTTTCATAAGAATTTGGATTTAAATTATTATCCTTCAAACCTGATTTTTTTTTAACTAAACATCAAGTGTTGAACTTCTAACAACGCATTTTCTATTGGAGAATAACACAGTGTGGAGCTGGAGGAACACAGCAGGCCAGGCAGCATCAGAGGCAGTATCTATTGGAGAATGTTGCATAGATTTTACACAGAATTTATTTTTACATGAATAACATATGCAGGCACTCTAAAGCCTCTTAAGTTAATAATTAATTACATATTAGCACTTATTTTAGTTTTTAAAATCTGTGTAGAAAAGCATCACATTTCCCAGTAGCCTGGCACAAATAAGACTTCATTCCCTATAATTTAGGATTCATTTTGACCATTTAAATGCAAAGATCCAAATGAGCACATTGTCCACAAAAATACTAATTTACAGTATACTGAAATGTATATTTTTTACATAAAGTAAATTCTTCACAAAACTTACTGCTAAATGAAGCGGCTTAGTTCTTCCATTGATCTAGAACACTCCTGTACATGTTTTATTTCTAACAAAGAAAAGTTTAAATTCAAGTCCCTCTTTGCTACATTTCAGACATAATCTTGTAAGCGGTAACTGCTATGTGAGGCTGATGTTTGTGAAATTGGGTTGCCCTTATAAACAACTGGTAGCCTATACTCAGTTGCAGTCTGTGAAAATGAAGGCTGTGGTTCATAAGGCCTACAATTCCTTTGCTGAGGACTGGACAGACAAAGCAGAGCCCCTCCAATAAGTGTCACGCTCATTGACACAAAGCCAATGTATAAAGCTTCTCCCATTTCATATTTGATTCCGGGTGGAATCATTGGGTCGTAGAAGTCTCGAATTAAGTCATTTGTTGACCATGACACTGGAATGAGACACATGATACCAGCAAGGATATAACATATTCCTCCAGCTATGGCAATGTTATTTTTGAATGAAGATTCCTTGAAGCACATGGTGCATTTCATACCCATGACAGAAAAGAAAGTGGCTAAAACAGAAAGCAAACAGGAAATTACCATCATGGCACGAGCTGCCTGCAGGTGTGGAGGCAACGCCAGCTGTGAACGATAGACTTGACATTGGTAGATGCCAGTACTTTGCCAGACACATTCCATCCAAAGTCCCTTTGTGAATTCCATAGCCGTGATAATATCAGCACCCATGTGTGCTATTCTGCACCAATGTGGTAGGATAGTGGTGATCAATGTTCCAAATAGGCCAAGGAGGCCCAGAGAAAACCCAATGATCTGAATTCCCATGTGAGCCATTTTGCCTTTTGCTTCTTTGTCTATAGTTGTTAGATATAGCAGCAGCACCAGTTTTTCTGCGAATGTACTCTTTTCTCGTAAAACCTATTAACAATAACGAAATATTAAAAGTTACCAAGTGTATCCTATCAAGATTTATGCAAGTAAATATTGCTTATTTGCTTAATAATTTGTGAGTGAGATAGCAAGGAAAGATTACACCTGAAACCACGCATTGTTTTAAGAAAAATCTGTTAAAAGTGGATTTGTGAACAGTAGTAAACAGGACATGAAAAGTTAATTGTTTTCCATTTAATGTATGTTTACCCACTTTCAAAACTTTCCAGTACGGCCATGCCTTCAATTCATCATCCTTAGTGCGTACTGTGTTCCTTTTCTTTGCCTCAACTGGTTGAGCACACTTAATTTTAAAATTGTCATCATTGTTTTCATTCCCATTGTAACCTCTGTCTGCCCTATTTCTACAGACTCCTCCAGGTCCACAACACCCTGAGGTACAAATGCTGTTTGAATTCTAATTTCTTGTGGATCCCTGATTTAAACTGCATGACCATTGGTGCCTGTGCCTTTAGTTGCTTAGCTGTGGACTATCCTCCCTGTATCCCTCCTGCCTTTCTAATTCTTTTTTCTCCTTTGAGGCATTCCTTTAAACCCACCTTGTTTTATTTTAGCCAAGCTTTAGTCATCTAAACTAATATCTCATTATGTGGGCTGGTATCCTAGCTTATTTTAGAGCACTGCTGTAAAGTACAATAAGATGCTTTATGTTGTTTCTGTTTTCGAGACATTTTGCTACTATATAAATTCCCTAGAGTTTCAAAGAATGAGAGATGATGTCACTGAAACTTACAAAATTCATACACGGAATGACAGGGTAGATGTGGCTAGGCTGTTTCAAGCGGGAACCGGGGATATAGGTTCAAAATCAGGTAAAACACATTTAAGACTGAGCTGAGGAGGGATTTCTTGACAAGGGAGTGTGTGACACTTGGAATTTGCTCTCCCAGAGAGCAGTAGGAGTTGAACATGTTCAAGACAGGCTTCCAGGTGGATACAGTGTATGATCACACTTGGCATGTCACCTCATTATGCCAGGGACAGGGTGGTGAAGGTGACAGGTGGTGTAAATTCATAGGGACCCGAGGAGGTGTGAAGCCTATGGGGTGACATAGAGGGCTGCCAGGAAGGGGATGTAGATGACTGGGACCTCACACATAATGGCATAACCCAAAAATCATTATCTGAGGTACATATGCTGTCTCCTGCCATCAGCCTGGAAATTGCAACTGTGCAGTGACAAAGGAAATAGCCGTGACTACATCTGGAGTACGTGGAATAAGTGTGTTGCTCTGTAAAGAGGGGCCTACACACCCCAGCAATGTGAGGCTTTACAGATAGACCCATTCATTACACAGGACACATACCTCTGAGTTCCATGATGACCCTGATGTGTTGTCTCACTGTGTGCTACAAAACCTCCCTGAGCCAAACATTGTTGGCCAGTTTGTGCAAAACCAACACCTTTGACAACTGTGCCCAGGGGTGCCAAACCAACATAATGTGCACCTAGTGCAATGGTGTCCAGTTGCTGGAGTTCCTTCCAACCATGATGTTCATATTGTCAGCACACAGTGCAGCAAATTCTCGGATCAGGCATTGCTTCAGGGAATATCGTGCACGTGAACTGATGTCTGACCTCACAGTGTAACAGTTACAGCAGGAACTACACAGAGACATGACCAAACAGATTTTGTGGTATTGTGAGCACATTGAAATAACCATGAAGCTTTATTCACAGCGATGTCACTAGTGTCGCCAACGTACCCTCAAGAGTTTTTTTTTAAACCTTTCCTTCCCACTATGTATAAGTGCAGTCCCAGGTGGAGTGGAGGGAGCCTGCCTTATACTGTTTGCCTTTTGGATTTAGCGGGCCCGGGCATGGTGAGTGTGTCCTTGTGTGAGGCAAGTGCCACCCTCCTCTGCCAAACTCCCACAGCTTCGAGTGTCACAGCCAATAAATGTGGAGCTGGAAAAGCACAGCAGGTCAGACAGCATCCAAGGAGCAGGGAAGTTAACGTTTTGGGCCAAAACACTTCGTCAGGACTGGGACTGTGGGGGGTAGGGTGGGGGCGGGGGGGCAGGATGGTGTGGAGGGGGTGCCCAGAAATATATAGAGAGACGGCGGGGGCGGTGGAGGCCTGCTGGGAGCAGGGGTGAGATGGAGATAGATGGATGCAGGTAGCAGGTTATTGTTGTTGGTCAGTGGAAAGGGTGGAGCACATAGAGGTGAGTCGGAAGATGGACAGGTTGGGGGTGGAGAGATTTTGAAGGTGGTGAAGTCAACATTCAGGCCATTAGGCTCTAAGTTCCCCAGCTGTACTATCAGGTGCTGTTCCTCCAGTTTACGTTTGACCTCACTCTGAAAGTGGAGGAGGCCAAGGATGGGCATGTCACCAGGGGAGTGGGAGGGGGAGTTAAAGTGGATGGCAACCGGTTGGTTGGTTGGTTGGTTGGTTGGTGCATGCGGATTACAGATGCTCTGCAAAATGGTCCCCGAGTCTGCATTTGGTCTCCCTGTTTTAGAGGAGACCACATTGGGAGCAACAGATACAGTAGATGAGGTTAGATGAAGTGCAGGTGAATCTGTGCTGGATTTGGAAGGATTGTTTGGGGCCTTGGATGGAGGTGAGAGGGGAAGTGTAGGGGTGGGTGTAACACCTCCTGACATTCCCGTTTTACCTGACCTTCCAGTTACCATCGACTTTAACTCCCCCTCCCACTTTCGAGTAGCACTCCACATCTAGGGAATGGAAGGTGACGGCAGGGAACGCAGCTTGCAGTGGGCACTGTCAGCACCAGGCCCCTCCTGGTCACTAAATATTTGCTCTAGAGCTGCCATGTTCTCTTTTACCTTGCCTTATCTCGACAGCCCATTTCTATCCATCCCCCAAGTGGAGACCCACAATAATGAGCACTATTTACAACTGTTTTCTGTGCCCCCTGAACCCTGGCATCACGCCCTAATGATACTCACCCTGTTCTTCTATCCTCACTTAGTGGAGCACATGGTGATGCACACCAGCACTAACCATACCCTCATTTACAATGCCTTCTGTTTCTGTTCCACATTCTCCCCATCGTCCTTTTGTACTCTACAAAAGCTTCTGCTTCCTCCCAATAACCTTGACTCCCTCTGGCAGTGATCACCCTCGCTGACCCTGCAGCCCTTCCTTAAACCCTGTTGAATGATCGACAGGCTGACACCCAGGACTGTACTTGCCGAGAACTCTGGCCAACATTGACAAGCAGCTCCTAGACATGACTGGGCAGACCCCTGACAGCTGCCTTTGCTGTTCCCCAGTCGCCAATACGTGATTCCCTTGCCTGCTGCTGTTGGCCCTAAAGGACTGACCATTACCCTCCCTGGACTGCAGTCTAACTGATACAGGTTTGTGAGCATACCCACTGCAATCATGGCACATGGCATCACTGTGCAATGCCCTGACTAACGTGGAGCACAGATATAATGCTGCATGCCTTAACCAAGACCCATTGGAGAGCAGAATATAGAGATGTTGAAGATGTGGTTCCGCTGCTTGGACTGAGGTAATGTGCTGGATGCTGAGAATATGGGGAATGGGGCAGTATCCTGAGGAGGAGGCTGATGACACTGAGGATGAGGAATCTATCCTTGTCCATGAAAGAGCTCAGCTGCCTAAGGTGTTACAAGTTAGAATGAACCTCATTGATACCTGCTTCCAATAGAAGAGAGCTGGGTGCATTTTTGACTGTAAAATAGTCATTGGTCATGATACCCAAAATCTGGCTTGTATTATCGGAGTGAGCCTCAGTCTCTATCAATTTTGCTTTTGCTGTCTTTTCTGGGCTCTAGATAAAAGCTCATGTTTTGGACTTGTTCAATTGTTTGCCTATATGTGATATTCCCCAACTTAACCATGACAAGTTGAGGGCCTACAGTTGGCATTGGGATGGTTTGGAATTGACTTATGGGGTGGTTTGACAGGATATAGGGAAGGAGAAGCAAACTGTGTGGTCTGGTGGGGAAACAGTGACTAGGGCAAGAGATTGTACGCTCAGGGGAGTGCCAACCATGTCAGCTTTGTGCCATGGGCAGTGTGACTTTGTGGCTGCTATGCCATGAGGTAGCTGGTAAAGGGAAATGCTGTGCTGCCAATGCTTGTCCAGGCACAAGATGGCCATTGGAAGATGACACTTGACAAAGGATACTGACCTTTCTACAAATACCCACAAGCAGTGAGTGTTACAGCAATGGCACATGGTAAATCAGGGCTGGAATCTGACATTGGCGAACACCAAAGGAGCAAGGTAGGTAATTAATGAAGTGATTTGGGTAAGATAGAGTGAGAAAACCTGCAGCAAAAATCCTTCTAAAAGACTCAACACAACTCAGACTTAGCCAAATAAAATAAGAATCAGTGCTATGATAGAAGAGGCAGTAGAGGTTATTTAGCTATGAACACAATATTATTTGTCTTTGAAGAATGAAGTGAATGACTGTCAAGTCATTCTAATGCTTTAAGCAGGGACAAGAAACTATATCTCATGAGCCTCGTTCAGCCTTTACCAGGTTTATTTTGCTAATTTGAGTAAACAATTTCTCCAACCAGCTCTTTTGTCTGTCTGCCTATTAAATCTTACATCTCCCCATCCTGCAGACTCTGAGGTTTCATGGTTGTCGATTAATCCTTCTTTGACAGCGTGTATATGACCATATTTCCCTCAGGCACAGAAGGCTATTTTATAGGCCAGTGAGGATCATGGAGACATTCCCAATTTGAGGCCAGCCAAGCCATGAGAATGAGAGGCGAATACTTACGGTCCTTTTAAATCAAACACCTTTGTCAACCAACAGAATCCTCAAGATCAGTGAGATGTGAGAGTTATTTTGAGTAACAAAGATACAGTGCTTGAACATGCTGCTCTTTGTGGAAATCTAGTTGCCCTGACACTGTTGCTGGGAAACAAAATGAATGAGGCTACATAAACAGTGAATTCAGTTGATGATATAAATTAGCACTGCGGCCTTGATTTGATTTAGCCACCCCTATAAGGTCACTGAACCTCTGTCTGTATTGAATGGTAATTCTTGCAGTTGTGGATTTCTATAGCAACACCTCTATGACCAAATTGGTAAATCTGCGAACCTGTGTTGTTACTATTCCTTTACTTCCATTACTGAGTAATATACTCACTGATCTTGAATTAGCAGCAAGCTTTAAGACTGCACCAGAATTGTACTTTCTTATTCCACCTAGCGGGCAGTAAATGAACGCATAAGTTAGCATAGGTACAAGGGCAGACCATTCATCTCATCGATCTCTGCTGACTTTCAGTGAGATCATGGCTGAGCTCTACCTCAAGTCCACCCACCTATTATGGCTCTATTCCTTTCATATCCTTGGGCAGTACAAACCTATTGATTTCACGATTAAAATGACCAGATGAGCTTTATGTGGAAGAGAGTATGGCACTTCGCCCACCCTCTGCATGAAATGTTTCCTAACACCTCTCCTGGGGTGATTGTATGGTTTTGTTCCCAAGTCCTCAGCTCCCTTACCAGGAGGAGCTGATGAAGACACTGTGTGCATGTTGAAACAAGTTGGCAGGGGCTGCACGTTTTAGGATGGTTCTGTCACAAATTCCTAGGAAGTCTCGCCACTGTGTTTAGGAATCAGAGCAAGGTTGCAATTTAGGATTAGTTGCAGATCAAAGTAGAGAGCAAAAGTGTGTAAAAGACATACCTTTGTTGCAGCACATTATCCATGAGAACTGAACTTAGCTGTGTGATTGAGCCTAGGAGCTGCTTAATGTGTTATCGCTCATTGCAATTTATTTTTAGATGGAACTACATGAGCTATTTATAGATTGTGAGCAATTTAAAACCAGCACTTAGAGGGTATCGGTCTAGATCAATTTCTGTACTCTCGATGTCTTGAAGTCTAATGAAGGGTTCACTGAACCTGAAACGTTATATTTCCTTTCTCTCCACAGATGGTGCCAGACCTGCTGAGTTTCTCGAGCAATTTCTGGCTTTACATTGATACAATAGAATGGCTTGCTTCACAGGGCAGTTAGAAGTCAACAACATTGCTGTGGGTCTGAAATCATGTGTAGATGAGACTAGGGAAGGATAGCAGATTTTAGGTTTGAGTTTTGATCAGTTATTACTGCTCTTATGAGTAGTAATTAACTTTTTCAGATTTTAATTTTCATTGAATATAAAATGATAACCTGCCAGAACTGGTTGTTTCTGTACAAAGATCCTACCAGGATCTAGCTCTATGACTCTATTAATCTATAATTCTAAAATTGATCTTATAATGCTTCCTGCTTTTGTACCAGATTTTCAATACATAGAGAAAAATTGAAGTTTTAATCTTTACTTTAATTACTTATTTGAATCTTAAAGATGAAGAAAGTGTGCTGATGACCTATTAATGGCAATGAACATGGTGGTAACTTTCATGCCTGTTTACAGACAGAAAATCGTTGCCAAGTTTTCAGGATATGCATCTTTTTACACTAGTGCATACCAGCTATAAAGGGCTAACGGGGTACAAAACAATATATTGATTATCTTTGTTTTTTGACATAGCTTGGTGAAGAATGAAGCCAGATAGAACAGACATCATCAAGCATTAAAAAAAGACTTTATCTAAGGAAAGATATCTTGACACTGGAGGCAGTCCAGAGAAGGTTTACTAGGCTGGTACCAGTATGCAGGGACTGTCTCATGAGGTGAGCTTGAGTGCATTGGGCCTGTACTCAATCGAGTCTAAAGAGTGAGAGGTGACCTTGTTGAAACATATAAGGCACTTAAGGGACTTGATAGGGTAAATGTGGAAAGATTGTTTTCCCTTGTGGGAAATACCAGGATGAGAGAGCATAATCTCAAAATAAAGGGTTACATATTTAACACAGAGGAGCAGGAATTTCTTCTCTCAGAGAGTGGTGAATCTGCAGAATTCTTTACTGTACTGCAGAGACTGGGTAATTATGTAAATTCAAGGCTAAGAGGGATAGGTTTTTAATCAGAAAGGGAATCAAGGATTGTGGGGAAAAGGCAGGAAAGTACAATTGAGGGTTATCAGACCAATCATGATCTCATTAAAAGGCGGAGTAGATTGGATGGGCTGAAAGGCCTATTTCTGTTCCAACTATATCTCATGGTCTTTGTTTGAAATGAATTAGCTTAATGGTCTTACAAGTAGAGCATAAGGCTGATTATGAAGGATCTATTAGGGAATAACTAGAAAAGTTGCTGTTGTGACTTTGGTGGGAAGAGTAACAGCAGAAACACTTCATCTTCTGTTCAAAATATTTGACTTCCAGCATCTCTGCCCATTCTAAGTTTCAAATGCTCCTGTGCTACTTTGCATGCCCCTGTGAGACTCTCCAGAGACATGCACTCCAACATTAGGGATTCAGCCTTCTGTTTGAAAGATTCTTTCTTGACCAATTTTAATAAACTTCTTGTTTCATAACCATACATCATATCAAATGGACTAAACCCAGTAGATTCATTCAGAAAATCTCTGCTGATAAATAATGGGAAATCCAACTGTTTTGGGGAAGTGATAGCCTAGTGGTATTATAACTAGACAGTTAATCCAAAGACCCAGGTAATGTTCTGGGGACCCGGGTTTGAATCCCATTATGGCAGATGGTAGAATTTGAATTCAATGAATTACTGGAATTAAGAGTCAAATGATGACCATGAATCCATTGTCAATTGTTGGAAAGACCCATCTGGTTCACGAATGCCCTTTAGGGAAGGAAACTTCCATCCTTACCTGGTCTGGCCTATATATGACTCCAGGCCCACAGCAATGTGGTTGTCTCTTAACTGCCCTCTGGGGTGGGCAATAAATGCTGGCCTGGCCAGCGATGTCTTCATATCGCGCATAAAAATAAAAGAAAAAGAAAATATCCCAAACCTGAAGGATTCTTGACAATATGCTTTCATCTCTGTCTTCAGAGTCAGATGGAATCTCTTTAAAACTCCCCGTGTTTGTAGATGATGTACTGTGGACTTCAACTGCTCCACACACAAGTTACTTATGATAGTTTGAAAATTTCTAGACATAACATTGGAACCTTAGTCTGACTATTCCTATTTATGGTCCATAATTAATAAAACACTGAGTTAATTTTCCATCTCTACTTTAGCTGTAATTGTCCTCAAAGAAATAGCCTCTGGAAATTGAGTTGCTATATCCATATTTGTAAGAACACACGTTTCACTGTCATCAATGTTGCATTGTCAGCAATGATCTTACACAGTCTACTAACACTTTATGGAATGGTCATTCAAAAACTGGTTTGGGGATTAGTGGTGAATGTTTAATTTTATGCTGAGCTTTTCCCATTGTCTAACATCTACGGCATATTATACAGAACTGCACTACATTCTTATGAAGATCTGACTAGGAAAAATGCCTATTTTTGAATACCTGAGTTTTCCATATTCCTACATATCCTGCCATGGGAATTTTATATGAGAACCACAATATCTCTGTATGATAAATGGATGGTGCTGTTATATGATGAACAACTGTCTACTTATCACTTGCGGCTCTGAGAGAGTGTCATCGCTTCCTAATCAGAATCCCATTTTAACGTAATAACTCTCTGAAACTCCATCAGTTTCAGCTTCAGAGTGGGCTGATTGTGTCAACTTGCTTAAATCTGAATCTGCTTGTGGAGCCTCAATTAAAGAAGATTTACTAAGCACTTACTTAAAATTATCCCCACCTTCACAAGATCCGCAACACCAGTCTTCCTTCAGCCATTAAGTTGTTTTGCTACTTTTTGAAATGACACGAAGAATGCATCTACATGTTCTGTGCTGTAGGGATTCTATAATTCTATGATTATCCTCAGGTTTTGGTGAGCCTGTACAAAATTAATTGCATCATTCCTGGACATGGTAAGGATTTTCCACATCAGAATCTTTCTGTACATCTAAGGTCTTCTTTTGTAACTCCAGCTTTCTCAGCCAATTTTCCTGTTTCAATTCCCTCTCATATTCCTTTGCTCTCTCCTGAAACTTCAATTCCAGACTTTAAAGTGCTCTTTCTTTCTTCCCCTTTCCTCTGAAGTGCTCTCTCTTTCACTCTTTTTTCTGAAATTTGTGTTTTTAATGTTCTAATCTCCTTTCTATCCTTTTCAATTCCAAAGATTCTTCTTTTTCTTTCTCTGGTTTTTGGAATTCTATTTTTAACTGGTTCACTTTTTTTTTCATCTTCAAAATACTTTTACTCTATCTCAATCATAACTAACTCTGGTAATGTAGTACTTGGAGTTCTCGGTCTCTCTTGTATTTCCATCAATCCTAAATGCTGTGCATTATGTTAATTATCTCTGCTTTCTTAGCATTGCACAAAATTTTACCTTTACCTCTTTCACCAATTCTGTTCATTTAACCTTAATTAAAACTTGTAAACTCATCAGAGATACCTCCTCTATCTTTAAAAAAGGTCTAGCTGCTTTCAATGCTATCTTACATTTTAATATGAGAAAAATGGCATCTGTCCTTTCATCCTTGACCATCTACAGTTACCCCATATCCAATTTCACATTGACCTTATCTAAAATATCCCAGAAGAGACCCCAAAATTTGTTAGGACACTGGTGAGTGGGTAGTCAAGCCCCACTACTCCACGAGCCATACCAAAAGTGTACTATTTTCAATCACCAAAATGATTAATTTGTTTCTCTTTATTGCCATTAACTAGAAGAGCAGAGATTTTCAATGTACTCAAAAATAAGCCCATTTAGGTAGGTTACATGTAATATTTTATAATAAATTTTCATTGATTGTAAGGAAAGCAATAGTTTTCGGAGTTACAGGATGGCAAGTCAGCTGGCCCAAATGCAGTGTAAAGTCTGTGGTTTATATGAAGTCATGGACATATTAAGAGTCCCAGACAAACACATCTGCAAGACCTGTCATCGGCTGCACAAGCTTCAGCTCTGAGGTTCAGAACTTGAGTAGGGCCTGGAATCTGTGTTCTTCATTCACCAGGCAAAGGACAATGTGGATAGCATGAATAGAGAGGTGGTCACACCAGAGGTTAGAAGTGTGTAGGTAGAGAGGGAATGTGTGACTATCAAGCAGTCCAATAAAGCCAAACAGGTAGTGCTGGGCTCCCCTGAGTCTATGAATTCATGCCAATTGGTATTCCATTTTGGAAGGTAGTGAAGGTGATGATGTCTCAGGGAAGTGCAGCGAGAGACAAGTTCACTGCACTATGGGATCCACTGTACAAAGGAAGGGAAGAAGAAACAAGGGAAGGGCAATAGTAATAGGTGAACCCAAGGTCAGGAGATCAGAAAGACATTCCTGTGACATTAAACGTGATTCCAGGACGGTGTGATCCCTTTATTGCAGAAGGCTGAAATCAGGAGATTTTATAACAGGAAATAGAGTAAGAGTGGAAAAGCTACATTTTCACTTTGTGTCTGGTTTCACTGAGGAAGATACCAGAAATCTCCCAGAATTCCAGAATGAGTATCTGAAGGAAGTTAGTGTTAGTAAGGAGATTGTAGTGGAGAAATTAATGGGGCTGAAAGTTGATATATCTACGTGACTTGATGGAGTATATCCCAAAATATTGAAGGAGGTGGCTTCAGAGATAGTAGGTGCATTGTTAATCATATTTATTTATGTATTTATTTGTAATTCACCTATGGATCTGGGTGTGCTTGTTGTCCAGCATTTATTGACATCCCTAGTTGCCCTTGAGAAGATGGTATAGTGAGCTGACCTCTTCAACTACTTTGAAGATTCTACAGATTCCAGAATGATTCCTACAAATTGGAAGATATTCACAATGTAATACTCACCTGATGATTGCAGCTTCACCAACACTTGAGAAACCCTTGAGAATACCATCCAGGACAAAGCAGCCCAATTTTTTGGCACTCCAATCACCGCCCACAACATTCACTCCCTTCACCAACAAGCACTCAGTGAGATAAGGGTGTATATGCCCTGCAGTTATTCACCAAGCTCTTTTGACAGCATTTTCAAACCGCACAATCTCTAAACCCCTTGATCGACAAGGGCAGCAGATGTATGGGAACATCACTGCTTGAAAATCCCCTGCAAGAATTGGAACTATTTTGTTGTTACTTCATTCTGTGACGATGATTCACTTTAAAAGGTTATTTCATCCTTTTTTTTTGAAGAGAGGTTGTAAAGGCAGAGGTGATGAAGAGTCCAGGGACTAACAGTTTAACAACAGAAGGGGAGTGACCAGTTTGCTCAGTTCTGGATTTTACTAGTTTTTTTAGCTGCAGCAGTCACAAGATGTTTTGAGTACCAGAAGCGTTGCAAGCTTCAGTGAAGCATTCCTCTGACTTTCTCTGAAATCTCTCTCTGGATGCTGTTCTCTCCTGCTTGTAAGAATCTGTGTTTGAATGTACCTTTTTGCCAAGGGGTGTGTTTATGGTATGTTACATAGAAACATAGAAGATAGAACAGGAGGAGGCCATTTGGCCCTTCGAACCCGCTCCACCATTCATCACGATCATGGCTGATTTACCAACTTAATAGCCTAATCCTGCTTTCTCCCCATAACCTTTGATCCCCTTCACGCCAAGTGCTATATCTAGCCACCTCCTGAATATGTTATTATCTCGGAACAGTTAATTGGTTAAGTTGCTGTATCAGATTGGTTAGTTTTTCCATTAGTTAAGTTACTTTAAGTTCTGCTTTCTTTTGTTCATGTTTCAACTGTAGTATTTAAATACATCTTGTTTAGTTTAAAGCTGAGTGGTTTGACCAGTTGCATCACACCTGGAACACTCACTTCACAGCTGCCTTTAAAATAAGAAAAGTTAGGGTCTAGGTTACCTTCTTAAAACTTTTGAGGGGCTCTGGCTTGGTCCATAACAATTGTCACTGGGTCAAAACCCTGAAGGTACATTTCTAATTGGACTGTGGATGCATTTACAATGTTTGTGGGATGTGAATGTCACTGGCTGGCCAGCATTTATTGTCTATCTCTAGTTGCTCTGGAGAAGGTGGTGGTGAGTTGCCTTCTTGAACCACTGCAGTTCAACTGCTGTGGATTGACCCACAATGCTGTTAGGAAGACAATTCTAGGATTTTGACCCAACGACATTGATTACATCACTTGGACTGCCAGGTTTCAAGAAAGCAGCTCACCACCATCTTCTCACGGGCAATTATCAAAGGGCAATAATTACATGGGCCTTGTCAGCGACACCCACATCCTGTGAGTGAATCAAGAGTAAATGAGTCAGAAAAGACAGTTTCTGGGTACAGACCATTGACCAGAATAAGTATCTACACTTGAAACATGAGTCTGGGTCTTGCTAATATTTGCTGGTGATGTATATAGTCATAGGATTGCATGAAAATGCAAAAATCACTTCTCAAATTGTTGCTTAGGGTGGAAACAGACACCATGGCAAAAAAAAATCTTCAGCAGATGATGCACTTCAATATTGAAGCTGATTGACAACCCGATTATTCTTCTACTATGTTCCTGATCTTTCTTGATGCCAACAGGAGAGTAGTTACTAACTGTCCCTCAATTTGTGAAAGGTGTCTACTCAGCATCAAGAGATTTTGCTCTGGGGCTTCATGTGACTGAAGAGAATGATCTTTGTCCCATAGATCTTTGGGCACATGGGCGGAATGTCAAATGAAGTAGTGGGACTCAGAGTGCAGAATTGCTTCCATTTCCTTCCTTATCTGCTGTTGTTCTGCCTCATCATTAAGGCATTTGGACTGAGAATCTGACGGATAAGTTGTGGCCATTTTGAACAATTGATAGCAAGCTCCAACCACTCATTACTATTAATGCTATCACACTCCAAGGACAGCCTCAAGGTGTCTTTGTTAGTGTTCTTTTTCTTTCTCCTCTGCTGGAATGCTGGCTATTTGAGAGTTGGGAAAATAGGACCTAGTGGAGAGTTGACTTTTGCATCCCAGGATCCAGCTGGTTTCACAGGAGCTTTGCCTGAGTATTTTTAGAGCTGACATCGGGAAAGTAGGACCAATCTGAAACGAGGAATTAAGAGGGCTAAAAGGGGTCATGAAATATCTTTAGCAAACAGGGTTAAGGAAAATCCCAAAGCCTTTTATTCATACATAAGGAGCAAGAGGGTAACTAGAGAAAGGGTTGGCCCACTCAAGGACAAAGGAGGGAAGTTATGCGAGGAGTCAGAGAAAATGAGTGAGATTCTTAATGAGTACTTTGCGTCGGTATTCACTGAGGAGAGGGATATGACGGATGTTGAGGTTAGGGATAGATGTTTGATTACTCTAGGTCAAGTCAGCAGAAAGAGGAGGGAAGTGTTGGGTATTCTAAAAGGCATTAGGGTGGACAAGTCCCCAAGTCCGGGTGGGATCTATCCCAGGTTACTGAGGGAAGCGAGAGAAGAAATAGCTGGGGCCTTAGCAGATATCTTTGCAGCATCCTTGCGCACGGGTGATGTCCCGGAGGACTGGAGAATTGCTAATGTTGTCCCCTTGTTTAAGAAGGGTAGCAAGGATAATCCAGGAAATTATAGACCGGTGAGCCTGACGTCAGTGGTGGGGAAGCTGCTGGAGAAGATACTGAGGGATAGGATCTATTTACATTTGGAAGAAAATGGGCTTATTAGTGATAGGCAGCATGGTTTTGTGTAGGGAAGGTCATGTCTTATCAACTTGATAGAATTCTTTGAGGAAGTGACAAAGTTGTTACATGAGGGAAGGGCTGTAGATGTCATATACATGGACTTCAGTAAGGTGTTTGATAAGGTTCCCCATGGTAGGCTGATGGAGAAAGTGAGGTCGCATGGGGTCCAGGGTGTACTAGCTAGATGGATAGAGAACTGGCTGGGCAACAGGAGACTGAGTTGTAGTGGAAGGGAGTTTCTCAAAATGGAGAACTGTGACCAGTGGTGTTCCACAGGGATCCGTGTTGGGACCAGTGTTGTTTGTGATATACATAAATGATCTGGAGGAAGGTATAGATGGTCTGATTAGCAAGTTTGCAGATGACACTAAGATTGGTGGAGTAGCAGATAGTGAAGGGGACTGTCGGAGAATGCAGCAGAATATAGATAGATTGGAGAGTTGGGCAGAGAAATGGCAGATGGAGTTCAATCCAGGCAAATGCGAGGTGATGCATTTTGGAAGATCCATTTCAAGAGCGAACTATACGGTAAATGGAAAAGCCCTGGGGAAAATTGATGCACAGAGAGATCTGGGTGTTCAGGTCCATTGTACCCTGAAGGTGGCGACGCAGGTTGATAGAGTGGTCAAGAAGGCATATGGCATGCTTTCATTCATCGGACGGGGTACTGAGTACAAGAGTTGGCAGGTCATGTTATGGTTGTGTAGGACTTTGGTTCGACCACATTTGGAATACTGCATACAGTTCTGGTCGCCACATTACCAAAAGGATGTGGATGCTTTGGAGAGGGTGCAGAGGAGGTTCACCAGGATGTTGCCTGGTATGGAGGGCACTAGCTATGAAGATAGGTTGAGTAGATTAGGATTATTTACATTAGAAAGACGGAGGTTGAGGGGGGACCTGATTGAGGCCTACAAAATTATGAGAGGTATAGACAGGGTGGATAGCAAGAAGCTTTTTCCCAGAGTGGGGGACTCAATTACTAGGGGTCACAATTTCAAGGTGAGAGGGGAAAAGTTTAAGGGAGATATGCGTGGAAAGTTCTTTACGCAGAGGGTGGTGGGTGCCTGGAACGCGTTGCCAGTGGAGGTGGTAGAGGCGGGCACGATAGCGTCATTTAAGATGTATCTAGACAGATACATGAATGGGCAGGGAGCATAGGGATATGGATCCTTGGAAAATAGGCGACAGGTTTGGATAGAGGATCTGGATTGGCGCAGGCTTGGAGGGCCGAAGGGCCTGTTCCTGTGCTGTAATTTTCTTTGTTCTTTGTTCTTTGACATCAAAAAGGACCCAAGCATTAGTTTGATGATTCACCTATTGTATCTGGTGGATGCGGTGGAGGCATTGCTTGTGGCATTTCCTTACACTCTTATCTGTCACTGATGTACACTTTGGGCCTTACTGCAATACAGGAGTGTGGTGACAATTACTTGGTGACTTCTGAGACTTATTGGGATCTTTGTTGTCAATACTCACTAGTGTAGTTTGTAGAAGGATGAACTGGCATGCCTGAGTTGGTGTTCTATTTTCTCATCAATGATGACCTCTTGAGAGAATTGACAAAGTATGGAAGTACTCTACATATTCCATAGGCTTTCCTTCAATACATATTGGAGGAGGAATATTTGACTCAGTTAGATTGACATATACGCATGGATCTGGCAACATTCAAGGACAGGGAGAGTAATTTGCATGTAGAATTGAAGAGATTAAAGTGGAGGTGGAGTTGCAAATCTAGTAGAGAGTGAGCAATGGCACTGCAGTTATCCACATAATGCTGGTTATGCATGTCTGTGGGGGTCAATTTAGCTTCAGCATGGTGGAAACTGAGGGTAAATACATTTCCATTTGGGTTGTGTTTAATATTCACACCAGAGGGCAGTGATCTTCGGGGGTGTGAAGAACCACTCATTTTAAAAGTATGGGGCTATCAGACAGTCTTGCTTTACTACACTGCAGATTTTGATGATATCGGTTTCAGGTTGCCCACTCTAGATAGTTGCAGTAATAGTAACATGAAGCAGTTGCAAGACTGTGCTGAATTTTCTTGCTCATTTAATTCTCTAGAGAACAATCCACAGAGCTTGATGATTTACTGAATCGAATGCCTTAGTCTGAATAGGCAAGAAAAGAGGGAGCAAACATGATGAGAAACAGAATAACAGAAATAGATCAAGCAATATTGAAGGACACGTTAGTTGTGTTCATAAGGTCACTCAATGTCTCCCCAGCTGGTGGTGAAAAAAAACTGAAATGTGACTGGAAAATGAGATTCGGATGTTGAAAAAGAGAGGAGTGAGAGCTAGTGAATTTTCTGGAAATGATGAGACAAGAAGGTAAGTTAATGTAACAGCGTAAAGAAGGAAAGGTCCATTGATTATTCATAAATGTGGAGTAAATGTGCAGGAAGGACAGCCAAAGAAAGAATTAGTTTTGTTTTCAAAACAAAATTCAGCACAGAGCTCAAATCCACTTTAGAGTTTCACAAGAAAGACACTGTTGTAGTAAAGTCACTTACAATGACTCATACTCTTCAGAACTGCTGACATGTTAGTACCTGATCATCAAGGTGGCTGTCTCACTCAGTAACCGAAGTGAAATTCAATGTATCGGAATAAATTACCAGCAAGTGTTGATGCTCTAGCAGAACAACCTCATATTTTGTTTCAGGGAAACATGTGCAACTGACAGAAGGAGATCCTTCTTGATTTGCAAGAAGAATCTTGCTTAAACTGATAGCAACTAGCAGCTGTTAAAATATAGACAACGTTGAAACAGAAAAAAGAGGTTCCTTTGTAACTGGGATGAATCCTCTAGTTATCTTGTTCAATGATTAATTGTTAATAGTGAATCAGTTCATTTCATAGAATGCAGTTTTTTTTCTGTCTGATAAAAATATAATAAACCTGTTATTTAAGGCATCGTGACAATACAATCGTGAGCAGTAATGATACTGTTCCCCTATCGCTTGTGTTTTGGACAGGTTTTTTATAAAATGTGAAACAAATACAGAAATTGCTGGAGAAACTCAGCAGGTCTGACAGCATCTGTGGACAGAAAGCAGATTTAATGTTTTGAGGCTAGTGACCCTTCTTTAGAACTGGAACCGAAATGTTAACCCTTTTCCCTCCACAGATCCTGCCAGATCTGCTGAGGTTCTCCAGCAGGTTTTGATTTTGTTTCAAATTTCCAGCATCTGCAGATCTTTATTTTATTTTTGTATGACGTTTTGTGTTCCCATTTGTGTTTCCAGTTTCAGTAGGTGCATTCAATGTTTACATTGGATTCCCTCTCTTAGCTTGAGCTGTTTTAATTCAAACCCCTTTTCTCTTTCCCATTCCTGGAACTCTCTCTCTGCTTTCTATTTCTGCCTATTTCCAATTCCTGGATTTCTCTTTCCTCTGTTTTCTGTTGGTGTTCTAGTTCTAATCTCCACTGCTCCAATTTTAACTTATCTGCTTCACTTTTCACCTCTAGATATTCTTTACAAGAATGGATTGAATGTCCTTGTCAGAGTAATCCAACAAGAGGGGTTCTTCAGCGTATGGAAAGGCTTCACCCCTACAACGCATGGTTGGGGCCTCACACAGTCTTCACCTTCATATTTCAGGAGCAGATGAACAAGTTTTACAAGAGATATTCAGAAGAAGGGTCCTGACCTGAAACATCAGCTTTCCTGTTCCTCTGATGCTGCCTGGCCTGCTGTGTTCCTCCAGCTCCACACTGTGTTACAAGAAATATTTCCTGGATCAATAAAACGGTGACTCCATTAGACTCCCCTTCCAAAGGGGTCTGACATATTGGTGAGAGTGAGGAAGGAGAGAGAGCAAGAGAGACTGACAGATTGTATTATTTGCCAGAAACAGGTCTAGCAGTTTCCTTAGCCATAATCTTAGGTGTTGTGCTCTTATTTTGTTTTGGTGGACTGTCAGGTGTTTATATCTTTCTTCCCAGGGTTTCTCATAGCGCTGGACCAGGTCATGGTTAATTGCCCACAGTTTGCCTGGGATGAAATTTGCACTGTTTAGGAGCTTGTTGAAGATTACGCATTTTAGCACTGAGGGCTTTTCTGCTATTGTCTTTTCAACCTGTTTCTATTGACCTTTGACACGTGCCAATTTCCCAAGCATAAAGGAACATTCAGCCCATTGAGCCTTTTCCAACATTCAATTCTAGGCCCAGCTGATGCAGTTTCTGTCTAGGCTCCCTTGCCCTTAATACTTTCACCATCCATCTCCGTTCTGAAAGTCCTCAGTTTACCAACTCCGCCTTGAGGTGACAGGTATTTTTCTTCTAATTGGGGTAGTCTAGGAGAGAGATTTTCCATTTCCATTTCCCAGTTGTGTGAAGAAGTACTTCCTGACATCACTGCTGGAGCAAAACTCGTTCTGGTTTTAAGGTCCCTAACCCCATGCCCCTAATTCCTTGTTCTGGCTTCCACTGACTACAGGAGGATGACTGGCACATGGAGCAATAGCATGAAAGGTGGGGGAAGAGTCCTACAGCAGGAATTCCAAAAGGCCACGGTTAGAGTGGCTAAGTGGCGGTGGGTGGGGGGTGTGGAGGGTGGGAGGAACAGAGGGTCTCCCACGAACACGTGTGAGGGACTTTTTGGCACCCCCCGCCATCTCAAAGTCTTCCTCTGATAGCCAACCAGGACATGCTGGAGCCCCCAGGAGTCCCCAGCATTGTGAGACAGCACCTTTGTGTTTCTCTGCAGCTTCACTTTGATTTTGGAGGGGAGGAGTGGACAGGTCAGGGTGGAGTCTGGGCACTGCTCAACCCAGGCAGGGGTTTGGTTTGGTGGCTGAGGGCCCTCCGATTTCCTCAGGACAGGCCCGGTCTCCGAGTTCTCCCACTGTCCCAACGTCATCGTGACACTGTGATGGGGCGATTCGGGTAACACCGAACCGCAGACTGTGACGGCACACAAGCTGAGCAGAAAGTGGGTGGCATTTTCTCTGGTAGTGGGGTAAAGTGGACACACACCCCCACCCATCAATCTCTGGAGCTGCACGGTAGCACAGTGGTTAGAACTGCTGCCTCATAGCGCCAGGGACCTGGGTTCGATTCCACCCTCATGCAACCATCTGTGTGGAATTTGTACGTTCCCTTGTGTCTGCGTGGGTTTCCTCTGGGTGCTCTGGTTTTCTTCCACAGTCCTGCAGGTTAGGGTGGCTTGGCCATGCTATAGTGTCCGGGGTTGTGCAGGCTAGCTGGATTAGCCATGGAGAATGAAAGGAGAGGGTAGGGAGGAGGTCTGGGTGGGATGGTCTTCAGAGGGTCAGTATGGACTCAATGGGCTGAATGGCATGCTTCCACACTGTAGGGATTCTATGATTCTCTTGTACCAATCTTTCAATCTCTGTTTTCCTAGCTTTTGGACAGAAGTGCACTCCCAAGTGCCTAAATGCATTATCTAATTCTTCCAAAGATGGTGACTTCAAATTTTTATAAGTTACCCTCATCCTACTCTACAAAAGCATTGACATTAAATGTGGACACTTTAGTACATTAATATTACAGACCCAAGAAATGCTTTTTGAAATTGTTTTTCAAACAGCGATTATTCACAAAGTCTGATTAGGAACCATTGGGGTCAATTTTGAGGGTCATTGAATGTTTTCATTTTACTATGTTGGGAATACAGGGATAGGGAGGCTGATTTGATTTGGATGTCTGTCTTTGTGTTGTAACGCTAGCCGGACATATGATCTGTTTTGGGTATCATTAGCCAGCCTGGCAAGAAATCTTGGATATCTGAAAGCACTAATGCACGAGAGTAAGGTTGAGTCAAGGGAAAGAAGTGAATGAATACAGAAAGGGCATGGTTACAGCATCTGCAGCTGAGAGGTCAGAACAGATTGTGGTATGAGGGTGCAGTGAGATTAGAGCAGATGCAATAGGCAGGAACATACCATCATTCTCAACGGCTTCAGTGATGCTGCCAGCCACAGTTTTATTGGTGGCCACTCAAATCATCCCAGCGTCTCCTATACGGCATCATCACATGCAGCCACGGCTGTTCTGAGCTATAAGCTGCAGATGCTGTAACCATGCCCTTTCTGTATTCTCCACACTGCTTTCCCTCAGCTCATCCTTACCCTGATGCTCACTGCCGACTCATGACTGATGCTGTTTAATACGAGCCATTGCACTCTGGAAAAGAAAGGGAAGTGTGTCCATGAATGGAGTAACATGTGGTTACAGATTTGCCTGTCACGGCTGAATAGCTTACGGCATGTGGACGCTGTGAGGTGTGAGTGTATAACTTGCAGCTGTGTTAAGTAACAAAGTGAAGCATCAAGATGAGAGGCCCAGTATGTGGTTGGTATCCGTTGCTGGTTAATGAGGGAATGGCATGTGGAGATTGGAACAACGAATGAGGTTAGTGATCGAGTTGATAGCCTATGGAATGGAAAGGTGCATCACAACTTGACCACCTGTGTGAGGGCATTAAGTTCTTTGTGGCACTGTATCGGTGCCCTTTGTATCAGACGAGTGGCATTGACACAGTCACATCTGCTCTTACATGTCTTAGAGTCGTAGAGTCAAACAGCACAGACCCTACGGTCCAACTCATCTGCGCTGAACAGACATCCCAATCTGACCTAGTCCCATTTGCCAGCATTTGGCTCATATCCCTCTATAACTTTTCTATTGATGTACTCATCCAGATACTTTTTAAATGTTGGAATTGTACCGGCTCCACCACCTCTGGCAGCTTGTTCCATACATGCACCACCCTCTGCGTGAAAAAGTTGCCCATCAGGTCCCTTTTAAACCTTTCCCTTCCCACCTTAAACCTATGCCCTCTAATTTTGGACTCTCCTACTCCGGGAAAAAGAACCCATGGCTATTCAGCTAATCCATGCCCCTCACAATTTCACGAACCTATTTAAGATCACACCTCAGCCTCCGAAGCTCTAGGGAAAAACGCCCCAGCTCAAATTTTCCAGTCCTGGCAGCATCCTTGTAAATCTTTTCTGCACCATCTCAAGTTCTGTGTTGTAGTCCGCAGAGCTTTCTGGCCCTGAGGGAAAAGAACCCCCTGTTCCAGTGATTTCAGAATCTGAAAGCCTGGGGACATACTCTCTTACCTGTTGCCCCACTTCAGATCCTTCCTGAAGATCTTCAAATATTGCCCAAAATCAGCATTCCCTCTCATGTTTTGACTGACTACGCGGGCCTCTGAGACCCATGCACAGCAGCAACGTCTGGAATCGCAAGTCAATGCCACAATTGAAGCGTTCAGCTTTGCAACTTAGAGACAATGCCATGGCCAAGGAATTTCAGCCACGGCTGCATCCACAATGCCAATCACTTTGATATTATGCCATCCGACTTTCAGTAGTACAGCAGAGCATTAAGTGCGGCTAGCGTCGCACAAACCTGACCTTCCTGCTATGGCATCCAGTCAGATGGCTGCATGTTCTGTAAAAATTGAAAGAACTGCAAATGCAAAAACAGAAATTGCTGGAAAAGCTCAGCAGGCCTGTGCAGTGATATCAAAGTTAATATTTCGGGTCCAATGACCCTTCCTCAGAACTGATGATAGCTCGGAAAATGTTGATTTTTATGCCGAAGATAGAGTGGGAAGAAGGGTAAGGAGTAAATGATAGGTGGCAATAGAGCCCAACGAGAGAGAAGGACAGTTGGATAGACAAAGGAATAGATAACGGTCAGCCTAGGAGAATGAATAGCTGCTGATGGGGACTATTAGTGGCTAACAATGGGTTCCATGGTTGTGTGTGAAAGCAGACCATGTGATTACAAGGCCTGGAGTGTAGGGGTTGGGGAAAGGAAATAGGAGAAAGCTACTAAACTCGATATTGAGTCCAAAAGGCTGCAGAACTCCCAAGTGAAAAATGCGGTGCTACTCTTCCAGTTTGTGCTGAGCTTCGCTGGAGCACTGCAGCAAGCCCGAGACAGAGATGTTGGCCAAGGAACAGGGTGCTGTGTTGAAGTGACAGGCAACTGGAAGCTCAAGGTCTATTTTGCGGATAGAATGTGGGTGTTCTGCGAAGCAGTAGCCCAGTCTACGTTCACGTTGTCAACAGCGAATACAGTAGACTATGTGTGTGGTCTGCATGTTCCGTCCTGGGCTGGTTGAAATTCACATGTTTCCTGCATCAATTTGGATTGTGAGCAGTATAGCTGTGCGTTTCAATGACCACACCTGGATAAAGGAGCTCTCTAATTTCACCCTGCTGATTGGCAACGCCACTGCTGAACATCAAATAAGCCATTTTCTATTACTTGGGATTTGGAAATTTTGTTGGTGTTTTTGCAATTATATTGCACTACCTAAGAGGAGTCACTTTACACAAGTACACAGTGAGCATTACCAACTGGGACAACATTGAGAAACCAGACCTATGCACAAATTCAGAAGCATGCTATTCCCTTGGGAAAGACTTCACACTCAAATTTCACACTTGTCAGATTCGATTTTTATTATATTGGATTGCGTGATTTTTTTACTGGAACTTAGGAGATCACATTACATCATGATGCTCTTTTTTTGAATGAAAACCGCAAACCAAGGCCTGAATTATCTTATATGTAATTATTTGCTGTATTTCTGAGGTAGACCGTAAAATCAGTGCAAAGCTTACTTCTCCGGTGTTTTCAGGTCCACCTCACTTACAGAATAAATTCATTTTCGCAACTACTTGCTGGAAATAACTTCTGTAGCAACAACGACAGCCAAAGTTAATACAGATTGAAGTGATTGATTTGTTAGTCATATTTAAAAAGCTGGAGAAATTAAAATCCCAAGTTGAAAATATTTTCGAGTTTTCAAGTCACAAACTTTGATTATTTAGCATCAGCGCAACATTGACAGAAAATTTGCCTTTCTTACATACATCTAATTATGACACAGCATTCAAAGCAGCAGTCTCCACTTATCTGCTTTATTTACATTATACTTGGTGTAATAATTAGCCAGCTCCCTGTAGCAGACCACAGTTTTTGAAGTATGGACCTAACCGACTATGAAAAGATTGCTTTGTCAACAGCGGCAATTACTCACACTTATAAGCTACCCTAAAGGCATAAGGGTCAATCGAAATGAATAAAAGTATGTACAATAGCAATATTTTTTCCACTCTGCTTGCCCTGAAATACAAATGCCAAACAGTCATTGTGCTACAACATGATTTAGAATTCTCTCCTGTCACCCAGTAACTGGTGGTTGGCTGAGTATCACTGTCATCTGCACATTATGCATTATCTAGGGATCAGTGCACAATGTACAGGGGAGAAATTGTTCGCTGCTGTCTACAATTTAAGCAGATGATAGAGAGAGAAGAAAGCATTACTGCATATGATTGAAGACAATAAAGAGGACATGGTTTTTAAACCAAATAGTTCTTTCAAGTTCCTATGCATTCCTGTCCATTCCACATATTTTTCTGCATCGATTCTTAGATTTTCTGCGCTGACAACAATGTATTTATTTAATCTCTTTACCATTTAGATATGTACAATAAGAAAAACACACGCTAAAGTACTGAAAATAAAAAAAAACACCAAAAGGTGTTATTCATTTGGTTCTATTCATTCATGAGATGTGAGTATCATTGGCCCCGATTGCCCATTCATATGCAACATGAGCTTTGAGCACACAAAGATCATGAAGGCGTGACTCTTTATTCTATTAGTATCAGGTCAGTTCAAACAGGGAAGGAAACTAAGGTTGAACATGGAAGACACAGTGTGTACCTCGCATTAAGCCTGTGGTTTACATCTGGTCAAGGAAAGCCTTTGCCTTTCTGATCATTCTACTCATGAATCCTGTTTCGCCCCCAAAATGTATTTACTTCCACAGAGGGTCCATTCAATTGGTGCAGCTGCCCAACTCAGTGCCCCCTGACACCATTGCCGCTTGCTGTTACATCTAGTTACCCTGAGACTTAGGTGCTACAGATGAATGAGATCTCAGTAGACCGTATAATGATATAATGGTAATGTGACACGATTACATAGTGAGAACCGTAAGAGAGGAGAAGCTCTACTAAAGCCTTACTGGGGAACTGTGTCGCCAGTGTGGTGCAAATAGAGAGCTTTAATGGAAAGTAGTAAGAACCTAAGACGCACTATTTGGGAGATCAATTGCAGGTAGACCTCATTCATATAATAAAACAGTGACACCAGAAAAAGCGAAGAAAAGTAAAACAGACAAATTTAATGCAACTGTTGAAGCGAGCAATCAGGTCAAAAAAGAAAAAAAATTAGACATTTTTCAAGACTCATCCAGGATATCAGGGAACATTATAAGCACAGCAGAAGGTTGAGAAACAGACCAGGAGGCCAGACAGCACTGACCACTGACAGCACGGACCAGAAGCAAGCAGGTAGCAGGACTGTCACAACCACAGCTGAAGGAGCAGCCTCAGAGCTCAAACAAAGTGTGAAGGTACCATTCTGAGGAGCAATGCGGGTGAGCAGTAGACTGCACCAGACTTAGGAATGGGAGAATGTTTGCGAGAAAAGATTGATGAGCGATAGCTTCAAACTTGGTTGACAAAAGGCGAAAAGACCATGTTAGTGCATTAATGTATGCGGTGGGACCAATGTGAACAACATTGCTGCAAGGCAGGGTATTGATGCATTGTATGAAGATATATTGAGGACATTTTAGGATTACTTCAGTGTAAGAAGAATTTTAATGATAGATTGTGCTAAATTTAATTGGAGGCCTGGGGCAAGTATGTATTCAGTCATAAATGACCGCCAGCAAAATATTGAGCATATGAGGGGCTGTAGCAAGAATTCATTCAGAACAGGACCATGGTCAGAGTTTCAGATGAGGCCATGTCAGAATTTTTATAAACCAGTGAGAATTTGATTCTTGAAGAAGCAGTGTGGATCACTGGGCAAGCCAAACCTCAGAGACAAAATAACAGGTGGAATCTTATAAAGGTCTGAGTGACATGAACTATGGTTAGATTTGTGGCAGAATTGGATGAGATAAGCAGTGAAGTCCATCACAATGTTGGGATTACTGTTGTACCAAATAACACAATCACATAACCAGGCAACTTGTTTTATTGGTCTGCAGTCCATAGTCAAGGGGGATCCTGTGCTACGTCAATCTCACACCTACACCATGTGCTTCAACCAAAATGCCATGTATCCAACTCTAATGGGAGTATTCGACACTGAAGTCCTGGAGACACACATCAGTCATGGGGTCCTTGCGCACTAAGTCAAGGGCAGCCTCCAATATCAGTCCAGGAGATTGGCCATGCTCAGGCATCCACTTAGGGCGAGTCAGGCTTGCGGGGGGCTCTATGCCTCTGCAGTCTGAGAGGTGGGTCATGGTCAGTCCTGTGGCTCCATTGCGCCAGTCTGGAGTTTAGGGTTAACCCATACAGGGAAATATACAACTACCACCAGGGGTTTGAGCAATTCTCATTTGGAGCTGTCTATTCGAGATACTCATGTGGGTAGGCCATGGTCAGCTCCTTCCACAGAAACTAAAGGGAAAGGGAGTTTGGGGATATGGAAGGGAGTTACAAAGGCAGCTATTGCCAGAGGAATGAGACTCGGCAGACTAGGAGGGGGCGGTTAGCTTTATCTATGGTGAGTACTGGCTTCAAGTAGGGCAGCATATGACCACAGTTGTCATGGTCACCTCATATACCAAGGATAGAGGAAAGTTCTGAGGAAGGGTCACTCGATCTGAGACATTAACTCTGATTTATCTCCACAGATGCTGCCGGACCTGCTGAACTTTTCTAGTAATTTCTACTTTTGTCTCTGGGAATTAGGCAGGTTCAGGCTCATGTCAACAGATTGGGTGGGGACCTGGGGGGGACCTTGTTAATAGGGTTTACAGGGAGTGCTGACAGGGACTGTAAATTGAATATGTCAGTGAGGATTAAAGCGGGCAGGGTCAGTGACTCAACCTGCGAGGAAGGGGGCCTGCAGCACCCATTGATATTCAGGCTTTCCAAAGAAAACCATACAGCAAAGAGCCATGTACTGTAGAGGATACAGACCTGTGCGCTCCCAGTGCCCTTGCTATCCGAATGCATTGTCTCCCTCTGTACCTGGTGCCTCACTGCAACAGATATTGCTGAAGAACCCATTTACAGCTACACTTTTGGACCCGGAGGCCGCAAAAGAATAGAGATGTATGAGCAGGGCAGACGGTGCAAGCATGATTCAATACCATATGTAAGCATTGTCTCTCTTGCTTCTACATGAAGCAGTGGGCTCTCAGCACAGGCCTCCATCCATGGAACTCCAGCTGTGACCATTAGCTAATGCCGGCTGCTATAATAATGTAACTCACTGCTGGACAGAGAAAGCTTACAAATGTAAGGTGAACTCAGTGACATCGGTATAAATCCATTGTTATCCCTATCACCAAAATGCCCTTATAGGTTTTCATCTTCTTCCTCCTCTTGCTGGTTCCACAGTCAGATGGAGGCAGTGTGATCAGCAGTGAAGCTCGTTGGCCTGAAAGTTTGGGCAGATGACCCTGGGGCAAGTTTGTGCCCAGACACTATAAACATGCAAGGGTCTTGACCCTCCTTGTTATGAACTCCCAAGGATTAGTGATGGGGAGATGGGCAGGGTGGAGATGGAAGGCGCGGTACCCTCTGCATTGTCCTGAGAGGACACTTGTGAAGGAGCTATATGTGGTTCCTCCTCCAGGTGGGAGCATCCTGACACCACCCTGGCACCTTGTAAGGAAGGGGCACCTGAGGCGTGCTCATGGATTCCTGTACCCCTGTCTGTATGCCTTCAGCCCTGAGAGTAAATGCCAGGGGTGCTAGTGTGTGCCTCTCCAACTGAGAACAGTGGGCCTAACTCTCCATGACTACCACCAACCTGCCCATGAAGGCATACAGATGGTCACATTGCTGAAATTTTTGGGCAATGAGGGTCATTGTGTCCACATCTCTGTCTGCAGCTCCTGTAACTCCCTGCGTATGTAGACCAAGTTCCCGGTTATCAACTCAACAGGGTCCTTTCCTTTCTGGGCCTGATCTTTGGGAGTATGCCGAGTGCTAAAAGCCTGGGCTGTTGCTGCCATGGCCAGTTGAGAATGGGGAGGTGCTCACCAGACTGCAGTCCCGCACTTACTAGATCTAGTGTTCCCACTGAACTGTCAGTATCTGAACTAGTAGGGGTTCAGGAAGCAAGCTTACTGGTGCTTCCTGTGAGGCCTCTGTACTCTCATCCTCAGTGATCAAGGAAGTAACATGTGGGGAAGCTGCCCGTTTCACTGAGGACGTGGTGGAGATCCTGGTGGTACATGCCAGACACAAGAGAGAGACAGACCTGTGGGCTGTATTTAGTAGTGGTGAGTAATGAATGAGATTGACAAAGGGGCTAATCAGAGAGTTGTACGGAATGAAGAGTAGTTCTTACATGGTTGGCAGGACATGGATATCTCTACAAATCACCCCAGGAGTAATCCCCTAAAAGGACCGGGTTTCTATCCTCATTGGGGGTGAGACATTTAATGTTGGGCACCCCTACACCTCTTTCGGCCTCACTCTGCCCTGGTATGGACTGTCTTCCCCTGCTATGAGAGAAAGGGAGCGATTGAATAAGATGGAAATGGGCAACATGCCTGTTAGAGCTGGAGCAGACAGTTGAAAGGTGGTGAAGAGGCAGTGCAGAGGCCGTACAGGGTTATTGGTGTCAGGCATGGGTTGGGTGAGAAGGGTGAGGGACGATATTGCAGGCGATAGTGAAAGTGGCAGTGTGTGAACCTTGGTGGGAGGTCAGAGCAGTAGCAGAGATAGAGTGACTGTGCGGTAGCAGAGAGAAAATGCTAGCACAGCAGGGAAGGTCTGAACTTCTTTTGACACTGCAGGCCATTTTTCCAGATTGTGGATAGGGCACTGTCCTGGATGGCAATCTCAGATCAGATGCCAGGGTCTGGAGGCATGGCATCCTCTGTTGGCCCTCCAAAGGTCTCCTTTACACTATGCCCTTGACCATGGTCTCTAGGTTCCTCTTGGAGAATCTCAATGCCATCTTCAGCTCTTTCATTATCTTCACAATCTGTCCTTGAGCAAGCAGGACAACTTTGGAATGCCAGTCCTTAAAGATGGCACAAGCAAAGTGGGGCGATCTTTCAGAGGATATCTGATTATGTTCTGAGAACAGTGTGTGGTAAGATGGGGCTGGAATCGAATGTGACAGTCAGTCCAAAGATGTGCAGGTTAGGTGCATTGGCCACGGGAAATGCAAGGTTACAGGTATAGAGTAAGGGGGTGGGTCTTGGTGGGATGCTCTTCGGAGGGTCAGTGTGGACTCAATGGGCCAAATGGCCTGCTTCTGCACTGTAGGGATTCTATGATTCTAACAGACATTGTAGGGGGTGGGATTAGATGGGTAGTTAATACTGCAACTTTGGACAGAAATGACAAGAAAACTTGACGAGTCTTGTGACAGAAGAAAACTCAACGTAGCTTGGACTTTGGCAAAAAAAATAGCTTCAGTCCAAAGTGCTTGATTGAAATATCTGAGTGAATTGATGCCGTGGCCATCCTCCTCCACATGAGACCATTTCAGGCTTAATGGAACTCCCACACAACGATGACCATGTCATTGGGAATCTTGTGAAGTGCATTACATGCCCAATAGAACTTGTCCATTTTCATTCAAGGAAATCAAATATGTTTCTACTCATTAATTATCTATCAGTCATCCAGGAACAAGTAAACAAAAATCGCATTACCTCAAAAATTGCATTGCCATTACTAGATATACATGCGACATTACTAAATAAATGCAATAGGTTCACAACGATTAATTCCCGGCATGCCTCCTGTGTATATAAAGACACACTACTTTCAGTTTTCATCTTTATCAGGATCTAGAGGTGAACTATTTAGTATGTGCTCTCTGGAGAAGTCAATGTGGCCCAGGACCAACAAAAGGGTCATTTAGTAAATAGAGCATTAGTGTAGCGTCAGCATTGAGAATGTTGTATCTGTGTGATATGCAGTTCACCACTACAGGCCAAAGGAAGACAACTGGGACCATCTTACTGGTCACAGTGTCACCAAAATATATCCTGCAGTGCCCATCATACTATTCTAAGAACTTAGTCAATTCTTTCCCCTGAATTTGATGATTTAGCAGATATGGCAGTCCACTGAAGTTCATTCCTGAGTCCCAGCATCAGGTAATTGAATTTGAACTGTATTTGAATTTGAACTATTGTTAGATCCTAACGCTATATCCTCTCTTCATAGGGCCTGTGTCTATGCTAACCATACTAATGCTTATTTTCTCCATGCCTTTTTGGGCCTAAGATCACTTTCAAGGCTCTTCTTGTTCAATGTAAAAATTCCCCTTTCTCTCCTCATAATTCCACGGCCTAATCCAAACTATCAAATTACCTGTTTTGAAATGGTCTACTACAATATAGCTGTCATTAGTAAAAAGTTTTTTAATCTCCCAATCGTTTGATTCAATCCAGGTAAAATAATAATAGCATTATGATGGTCAAAGTAAAGCAAAGTTTGGTTTTGAATGAACTAACCTCAATGGAACTGGTTTGATTCTTTCTGCTCCTTGCTAACCTCTGGTAGACTTTGTTGAAAACAGAATTTCAATACACCCACTGTCTTTGCAGTGTGGAGAAAAATGTTACCTTTGGCAGGATAAAAGTTATTCATTCCATAATTACAACTGCTTTCCTCTTCCTCATGACTGACCACTATTTTATAAGGAATATGCAATATTTGTATAGAGGAAGGTGTAATATTTCACCTCTCAATTTGCAATTTAAAGAAGGTCGCCTGGTAGTACAGGCAGAAATCCAGTAGCTATTTAATTTATGTGGGATAGCTGCCAAAGTTTTAATTGGTACCGTATTCCAAATTAAGCTGAAAGTTTATCTCTTGATTACATTTTCCAGGACTCAGTACAGTGTTAATGTAAAACATCAGACTGTGCGAAACTAGATCCAACAAGCTAAAAAAGAAACAAATTTGTTAATAGTGACATTCACTCAAAGGAATCAGCAGAAAACAATACCAGAATGCACTGTCATTGCAATTGTGGTACCAGAAAATAAGACCGTAAGATATGGGAGCAGAATTAGGTTGTTCCAAACATTAAGTCTGCTCCACCATTTAATCATGACTGATATGTTTCTCAGCCCCATCCTCCTGCCTTCTCCCCGTGATCCTTGATCCCCTTACTAATCAACAGCCTATTTATCTCTGTCTTAAATACACTCAATGACTTGGCCTCTGCAGCCCTTTGTGCCAAGGAGTTCCTCAGGCTGAAGAAATTACTCATTTCAGTTCTTAAGTTTTCTCTCTTCTCTAAGAAGCTGTGCCCTCAGGTCCTAGTCTCTCCTACTAGTGGGAATATCATTTCCATATCCACTCTATCCAGGCCTCTCAGTATTCTGTAATTTCAATCAGAATCCCCTCATCCTTCAAATTCGATCGAGTACTGACCAAGAAACCTCAACTGCTTCTCATATGATCATTCTTGTAAATCCCCTCTGGACCTGTCCAGGGCCAGCACATCCTTCTTTAGATTTGGGGCTCAAAAGTTCTCACAATATTCCAAACGTGGTCTGACCAGATCCTTATACAGCCTCAGCAGTACATCCCTACTTTTGTATTCTAGCCCTCTCAAATGAATGCTAACATTGCATTAGCCTTCTTAACTGCCAACTGAACCTGCATGTTAAACCTTAAGAGAATCCTGAATTAGGACTCCCAAGTCGCTTTGTCCTTCAAATCTCTGAAGCCTTTCCTTGTTTGGAAATTGTCTATACCACTATTTCTCCTACCAAAGTGCATAACCTCATAATATCCCACATTGTATTCCATCTGGCATTTCTTTGCCCACTCTCCTAGCCTGTCCAATTCCTTCTGCAGCCTCCCTGCCTCCTCAACGTTACCTGTCCCTTCAGCCATCTTACCTGAAAAATTAGTACAATGCTCTCAGCTCCTTCATCCACATCGTTAATCTATAACGTGAGTAGTTCAGGTCCCAAAATGGAGCCTTGTAGAACTTCACTAGTCACTGGCTGCCATCTTGAAAAAGACTCCTTTATCCCCACTCTCTGCCTTCTGCCATTTAATAGGATAATGGCTTATCTGATTTTAACCTCAAATCCACATCTATAATCGTTCATCCCTAGCTTAACAAGAAACTATCTACTTCTGCCTTAAAAATATCAAGAGCTGTGCTTCCACCAACTTTTTGTGGAAGGAAGTACCAAAAACTCATGGCTGGCTACAAGTAAAAAATTCACTTCATCTCTGTTTTGGTTGGGTGATCATTGATTTTTAAACAGTCACACTTTAATTCTCCCATAACAGGAGACATCTCTCTACATTCAACGTGTCAAGACCTCTCTTGTGTGTTCTGATCAAGTAGCCTCTTAATCTATTAAATTACAAAGTATACAAGCCTAGCTTGTACAATCTTTCCTCATGAAACAACCCACCCATTCGAGGTATTAGCCGTCTAATTTTCATTAGCCAAGCAAAGAATCACATATGGATTCCATTTTTAGAGATAGCATAAAGTTGGCATTATTAATGGATCAATTATTTATTAACTAGGACAGCAAGGACTGGCGATAGAATCCGATCACATTTTCTAAGGCTTGTTCCAGATTTAATATCTATTCAGGTAATGCTTAAGATGTAGCTAATACAGTAAATAAATATATGCAAACTTTCACCAAAAATTAATTAAAATAACACAATCAAGTCACCTTCTTGCTCAACTGTTCTTACAGATACTAACTATAAAATAGGATAGAGTTCAGAGTTCAATTTGCCTTTGACCACTTTATGACAAGTATTTTTAAAGAAAATCTCATTCGCCTGAAGCCTGAGTTTTTTTTTAATGAATTTATTTGTTCTTTTATTTACGTTAGCTCTCATCTTCACATTAATAATACTAAGAGGACAGTTATTGCTAAGATATTAAGCAAAATGTTTACCAGATCAACACAAAACCAACAGACATAAACTGCTTCAGTCATGTTCTGCGAAGATCTAGCCAACTCATTGTCCCATTGTCACTCACATAACTGTCCACTATTTTTCTAATCAACCTGTTCAGAGATGTTATTACACACCTCTGGAACAGGTGGCTCATGGACCTAGGTCTCTTAGTCCAGGGATAGGGGCACTACAACTGCACTAAAAGAGGACCCTCAACATAACTGTATACAGTCAGCCCCAATTCCAAACAGTCCTCAGTGCTAGATTTCCCTTATACCAGAGACCAATTCTTCATGGATTCTCATGAGTTCTCTGATTGAAGATAGGTTCAACCCACAGTACCATTACCCAAACCATGAGTGGGGCAAGGAGGTGGATCCCAAATCTTCCTCAGCTGGAACAGGGATCAAATCCATGCTGTTGTCACCAATATGATCCTTACTGGCTGTCTAGCCAACCAGCACTCCAAGGAGTCCAAGTTGGTACAACAAAATCCACTTTTACATGCATATTGTAGCCAAGAATAGTGACAAGAGAAGCTGCAACTTTATTTCCAACATGTGGTTGATCAGAAATCTCTTACCTTTGAGGTGGGTTGATATTCAACCTGTTTGACAACATTATGAATGCACCTGACTTGAGCTGGAGTGAATCTTGAATCCAGGACTGATTACTCAGAGACAGGTATGGATAGCCACTGCATCACAAGACCACTACATGAAGTATATATAGTCTATTTAACGTGTCCATCAGTATGGAGTGATTAATTCAGAAATACAGAACTATTTTAATGTGGCAGTTGTTTCCAAGGGATAATTTAATAGTGAATAGTGATCATGGAGCAGGGTGCCATAGAAAATATTAAGCTTTGAATGGTGTATCTTTAAAGGTGAAAAACAAGAATAGTTCTTTTTCTGCCCATTGGACCTTCATATATTAATAGATTGAAGAAAGGGAGAAGAAAACACATCTGCACTACACAGATTTTGCCTCAATAACTTTGAACAAGGCTGGACAGATGATTCCAACTAGGATATTATGTTGTTGAGATTTAAGAATTGTGGAATTTACTGGTAGTTAGATGAATTAAAACCATATGCTATCAAACACTACCTTACGGGAATGTTAAAAAATAACTTGGACACAAGAATATGTCAGTTGGTCTCATGAAGTTATCCCATTATGATACCTAACCCCTAACTGCCCTCTATCACATGATGTTGCTCAAATTAGTGTCTCCAGAACACACTGAAATGACGATTAAGCCCAATTTACTCACACCTCAAGCAGAATAAAATTTATGAAAAGGGCTGGTTATTGACTCTTACCTCAGACAAATTCCAGGGGCTTTGTCCCACCTTTATTTAACCAGGAACAAATTTCTCCCCCTCTATTCATCCATTTCGTTGTTGATTGAAGGGGTCATGTACAATGGATTCTGTTGTTCATTCTTCCATTTTCTTTTCCTCTCCCTGACACTAAACACTGCCAATTATGACCAGTTTGTTTTACATTGAGCTAAAGGGAAATAAAAAGTCCAAGATTTTCAAATGAGGGAGGGAGAGATTTTATTGGAAAATAAAATGTGGTCTTCTCGCATGACAAGAACAGAATGTTTCATTGAAAATATGTCACCAAAAAAAATTCCTGCATAGTAAAAATAGCATTCAGTGCAATGGAATAAATCAGAATTAAAGAGCAAACTGACTGATTTCTCAATGTTCTTTTCTCATTATGGATGTGAAAAGAATAAATGAAATTCCATACAGCACATGTGAACAGTAACTAAATGAATACCAACTGCAAAATAAAGATTTTAACGTTTCTACCTCCTTTTATTGTGGCAGTTCTATCTGTCTTTATTGTCAATATTTCTGACATAAACAGATACACTTTTCCAGATTCTGAGCTCAAATCACTTCTAGTCTCATTCTTCATGACATCGTAGTGTAATACCCATGCAAGTCAATTCTGACATCCTGCCAAAACACAGTAAATTACCTTGAAATTGCAGCATAAAATTACATTATTAATCACTTTATTGATGTTGCACATATGCCAGACAGCCATCCTGCTGTAACTTTGATTTATCAGTATTTCAATGTGAACTTACAGCCAATAGAACTATTTTGTCAAAGAAATAAAGCAAGATTTTGACAGGCAGGTTAGTCAACTTTGGAGAGATGAACCACACAGGAAGGTTTTTGGAATATTTTGTCACTTGGAATGTTACTAAAATATCAATTTGTTTATTGTATGACTATAAATAGAATGTTTTCTGGCAAGGTGTGAGAGTGTCCCAAGTGTTGAGGATGATCATCATTCACACATGACTTCCTAGGAAATGTTTAGATCTCACTTTCAACTATAATTATTTCTCAGTATATTGACAGCCAACTTCAGCTTGTGTCTAATAAATAAGAATGCTATTCTTTCATCTCAAATTGAGTCATAGAGTCAGATAACATGGAAACACACCCTTCAGTCCAACTTGTCCGCATCAATCAAGTTTCCCAAACTAAACTAGTCTCATTTGCCTGTATTTTGCCCATATCCATCTAAACAGATCACATTAGGGAGTGGGAAGAACTAAGATGACATATACAAATTAGCTGCATCATAGATCCTACATGATTTTGTTGAGATTAAAAGGTGAAAACTTTGCTTCGATCCTTTTGGGTCAAAGGACAGATTAAGTTTCCATTTTTAGTAAGATATTGCAGTTCTGTTTTTGCAAAGTCAACTGTAACAAACTTGAGGAGCGACATAAAACAGAATATTGCCCATTTTGACAAAATTACCCAAAAGATCTCTAATTACAATGTGATGCGACAATCCATGGTAGTCTTCATTGGTTTCTCCTGGTTTCCATAGGAGAGCCAATAGCCCTTGGAGCTTCTGAGGTGTATTTTCAAAATTCTTTGAAGTAAATTGACATTGTATGTCTCGGATGCAAGCAGAATGTCATTTAAGACCCAGGAAGTAATTGTATTTAATCGGAATGGCTTTAGGAACAAAATAATCTGCTGAAAAACATTTTGGAAAAAAATCCTCAACTTTTTTTCATTTCCTCAACTAAGAACACTGGCAACAGTAAACATTCACATCACAAAATCTTTGATGCAGTTTCTGGCATACCATACAGTAGCAGGAATTCTCAACTGACAAAGTAGCCAATAATAAATAGTACTTAAAGCCTCATATAGACTTTCTTACTATTTGAAATATAATTGAAACTACTGATCATTCCTGTGTTTGGAGAGCGTAAGTGTCCAAAGCACATAGGGATTCTGCTGGCATGGTGGTAATGTTACTGGTCTAGTGTCTCAGAGCCCCAGCTGATGCACTGGTGATGTGGGTTCAAATCCTACTGGAGTACCTAGAGGAGTTAAAGTCCAGTTAATAGTCCCAAAATATATAGGTTGGGAAATAAGTTGTAAGGAGTCTGCAAAGTGACATGGGCTGGTTAAGTGAGAAGCCAGAAGATTGGCAGATGAAGTTAAAAAGACAAGCCTTTAGGCTTTGTGCCTGAGCATTTGAAATAAAGTGGATGAATTAATGGAGATGATATAGAGACCTGGCTGCAGGGTGATTAGGGATGGGAACTGAACATCCAGGGGTAATCAGCATTTAATAAGGATATACTGAAAGGAAAAGGTGGTGGAGTTGCATTACTGGTTAAGGAAGATATAAACATAATACTGAAGAAATGTATTAACTCAGAAAAATGTAGAATCTGTACGGATAGAACTGAAAAATACCGAGTAGCAAAAAACATTAGTGTGGGTGGTATATAGACCACCAAACTGTAGTGGTGATGTTGGAAATAGCATTCAACAGGAAACCAGAGATGCATGTGGTATAACAACATCTGTAGTGACTTTAATCTCCATTTAGATTGGGCAAATCAAATTAAGCACAATACTGTAAAGGAGGAATTCCCAAAGTGTAGACAGGATGGTTTTTTGGACCAATATGTTGAGGAACCAACTGGAGAGCAAGCTATCTTAACCTGGGTATTATGCAGTGAGAAAGGAAAGTTTGGTAATGTAATTCAGAGACCCCTCAGGGATGAGCGAGCATAATATGGTAGAATTCTTCATCAAGATGAAGGGTGAGGTCGTTGCTTCTGAGACTAGGGTCCTGACTCTTAATAAGGGAAGCCATGATGGTATGAGGCATGAGTTGGCTAAGATAGATTGGGAAATGTTACTGAAAGGAATAACTGTGGATAGGCAGTGGAAAACATTCAAAGAGCAAATGGGTGACTAAAAATGGTTCATTCCTGTCTGGCACAGGAGTGTAAAGGGAACAGTGACCAAATGATGGCTTATGAGGGAAGTTAGAAATAGCATTAGATGCAAAAAAGATGGAGGCAGATTGGCAAGAAAAAAACAACAGACCTCAGGATTGGGAACTGCTTAGAAGTCAGCAAAAGAGGAGCAAGGCATTGGTTAAGAAAAGGAATACAGAGTATGAGAATAATCATGTCAGGGGCATAAGAACTGACAGTAAAAGTTTCTATGGGTACGTGAAAAGAAAACAAATGGTGACAATGTAGGTTCTTTACAGCCAGAGACAGGAGAATTTATAAATGGGGAACAAAGAAATGGCTAACAAACTAAATTCATACTTCACTTCTGTCTTCACAAAGGAGGACACACATAATGTACTAGAAATGATGGTGAACACAGGGAGGAACTGAAAAAAACCTGTGTTAGTAGAGAAGTAGTGTTGGAGGAATTGGTGGAATTGAAGGCTGATAAATCCCCAGGGCCTGATAATTTACATTCCAGAGTACCTAAGGAAGTGGACCTAGAAATAATGGATGCATTGGTGGTCATCTTAGATTCTGGAACAGTTCCAACAGATTGGAGGGTAGATGATATGATTCCAGTATTTAGAAAAGAAGGGAGACAGAAAATAGGGAATTATAGACCAGTGAATCTGATTATCAAGGACAATAAAGCAAGGGGAAAGGATGCCAATATAGTGAGAAAGATGGGCATAAAGTCATACACACGCACAGCATGGTAATAAACCTTTTGAGCCAACTCATCCATGCCAACCAAGTTTCCCAAAATAAATTAGTCCCATTTGCCTGCATTGGCCCATATCCCTCTAAACCTTATCAGAGATAGTAGGAACTGCAGATGCTGGAGAATCCGAGACTACAAGGTGCAGGGCTGGATGAACACAACAGGCCAAGCAGCATCATAGGAGCAGAGAGGCTGACGTTTCGGGCCTAGACCCTTCATCAGAAAAGGGGGAGGGGAAGGGGGTTTTGAAATAAATAGGGAGAGAGTGGGAGGCGGATAGAAGAGGGATAGAGGAGAGGATAGGTGGAGAGGAAACAAACAGGTCGAAGAGGCGGGGATGGGGCCAGGAAAGGTGAGTGTAGGTAGGGAGTTAGGAAGGGGATAGGTCAGTCCAGGGAGGACGGACAGGTCAAGGGGGCGGGATGAGGTTGGTCGGTAGGAGATGGAGGTGCGGCTTGGGGTGGGAGGAGGGGATAGGTGGGAGGAAGAACAGGTTAGGGAGGCAGGGACGAGTTGGACTGGTTTTGGGA
>NC_063342.1:18180419-18315844 GCF_021869965.1 Rhincodon typus | reverse complement strand
TCCCAAAACCAGTCCAACTCGTCCCTGCCTCCCTAACCTGTTCTTCCACCCACCTATCCCCTCTTCCCACCCCAAGCCGCACCTCCATCTCCTACCGACCAACCTCATCCCGCCCCCTTGACCTGTCCGTCCTCCCTGGACTGACCTATCCCCTTCCTAACTCCCTACCTACACTCACCTTTCCTGGCCCCATCCCCGCCTCTTCGACCTGTTTGTTTCCTCTCCACCTATCCTCTCCTCTATCCCTCTTCTATCCGCCTCCCACTCTCTCCCTATTTATTTCAAAACCCCCTTCCCCTCCCCCTTTTCTGATGAAGGGTCTAGGCCCGAAACGTCAGCCTCTCTGCTCCTATGATGCTGCTTGGCCTGCTGTGTTCATCCAGCCCTGCACCTTGTTGTCCCTCTAAACCTTTCCTATTTATGTACCTGTCCAAGTGTCTTTTAAATGTTGTAACTGTACCTGCATTTACCACTTCCTCTGGCAATTCTGTGATGGTCCAAGTATGAGTTCAGAAAGTCAGCTCAGGGTCATATGTTACAGAGATAACCTTTACATATGTCGAGGTTATGAACAGACTGGCCTAATTTCAAACTGTGGCCAGGGACAGAGGCAGTGTCAGTAGTGAGGACACAGAGTTTGGAGTGACAACAAAGAACAATGGCTTCAGTTTCTCCAACACTTAGCTAGAGGGGAATTTCTACCCATTCAGTATGGGATGTCGGATAAGCATTCTGATAGTTTAATAATGGTGAAGAAGTTGAGAGGTGTAACTAATGGACCATGAAAACTACACTGTTTTGAGAAGTGGCAGCCCGTAGATGAAAACTGGGAGGGAGACGAGGATGGATCCTTGAGAACACCAGAGATGACAGTATGTGAGCACAAAGAGAGGCCATTACAAGTGATTATCTGGTACAGTTGGTAAATTATGAATGGAACAAGGTCAGAACAGTTCCACCCATCCGCAATGGCAGCAAAAAGCCTGGGAAGAGGATAATGTGCCAAGCTTGCCAAAGATTGCAGGCACATTGTGAAAGACCAGGAGGGAACTTTCATCTTTTACGTGCTCACATAGGATGTAAGAGCTCATGTAATTGGGGCATTCACATCTGAAAACAACTGCAGTGTCACACAGGCTGACTGTGATCAGACTTTCTGTTTCAGAGTTGCTAAACAGAGAGAGACAGAACTCTCTCAGTGTCAAAACGCTGCAGCTGGTGTGGTGAGTAGATACGAATCCACTTTGAGTTATCAGGCTGAGTGTAAAAAGGAGGAGGAGATCCATCCTGTAGTAATTGAAATAGAATGGGAAATTTATTCTGATGGGAGCTGGGAGAAGGAATTGCTACAGTGAACTTTACAGCATAGCTGGTTTGGAAATCCTCCGAAAACTGAGGGAAGAGCATTTCAAAAATAACCCAACATTACGATGCAACAAAATAAGGAAGCATGGACCCTTTGAAAACAAGAAAGGACTGTGGTCTGTCCTCTATACAGACTGCAATTCTGTGGGAAGAGTGCTGCCCAGAGTATGAATGCAGCCTATGTATATTGCTCATTAGTAAGGCACATCAGAAATTAATAATTTTATCTTTTCAGTAGTCTTGAGTATTGTCAACTAAGTTGCCTCTTAAATGCAGATGAATGTACCCCTGAATGATAGTAGGCAATGTTGGGAAAGTGGTCATTTGGGAAAACATGGTGACATAAAAAATGGAATCAGAGATAGTAGGAACTGCAGATGCTGGAGAATCCGAGACAACAAGGTGCAGAGCTGGATGAACACAGCAGGCCAAGCAGCATCATAGGAGCAGGAAGGCTGAAGGGTCTGGGCCCGAAACGTCAGCCTTCCTGTTCCTATGATGCTGCTTGGCCTGCTGTCCTGATACTGCTGCGAACCTTGTTGTCTCACATAAAAAATGGGATCCTTTACATTGAATAAAAAAAGTCTAATTTTCTACCCAGTGTTTGAACAGTGAGATGAGAATCTTACTAGTGAGTGGTGAGAGGTATAGTTGCATGCATTTACATCTCATTAGTATCTAATCCCAACTCAATGATTTGTAGCCTTATATTCCCAAATGCTCTGGGAAGGAACTAGATGGTGACAATTTCTGACACGGAAGCCGTGGTGTGGAGGTGCTGGTGTTGGACAGGGGAGGACAAAGCCAGAAGTCACATGGCACCAAGTTATAGTCTAACAGGTTTATTTAAAATTACAACCTTTCGGAGTGCTGCTCCTTCATCAGGTGAAGGATGAAAACCTGGTGTCATGTGATTTCTGAGGAAGTCATGGAAGTCAGAGTGAGTACATGGCAGCTTCAGCACACTGCTTGCTCCACTAGGTCTCCAGTTTGGCCAACAGTCCTCTGTATATCAAGGCACAGTGGTGACTGCCTGCGGCCCCTGTCCATGAATTAGCCACACCCCAGCATCACTTCATCTTCTTGGCACAGCTCCGAGTCAGTTACAATGCATTCTCCACTTCAATACTACAGTTTGCAGGTAATCACCCCTTGCATTGTAATGCTCTTGCCAGACCTTTGTATATGTAGTGATAAGTAATGATCTCACATGTCAGGACAGTTGGAACTTGGGTTTCTTCACTTCCTTTCTTGGCACTCACTTTCTTTGTGCTTATTTGGATAGTCACAGCATCTCTGCCTTGGCTTGCCTTTTTGCACGTTGCCACCTTATTCAGACCTTAAAGGTTCACAATATTTCTGTTCTGGTTTGCTGTTTCATGCAGACACAAAGCCAGGCAGCTTGTCATGGTTGTCAGCAGTGATTAAACAAGGGGGTGGACAAGTTGCTGTGTGGCTACATCGCTGTCACACCTACAGCTTACGTGGCAAACACACTGCACATGCTTCAACCAAATGGCAATGTCTCCATGTCGAAGGGGAACAGTTTTCGATCAAGTCACGATGGACTGACATCAGTCAGTCAGGGCAGTGGCCAATATCAGTCCAATGGCTTTGACACAGTCAATCGGTCACTTGGGCAATCAGAGTCAGGGGTTCCATATCATTATAGTCCAGCAAGTGGGTCACAGTCAGTCCTGAAGATCCAGTTCAACCTGCCAGGGGTTTTATGCTAAGACTGTCAGGGAGCTGCACACAAAGTAGTTGGGTGTTAGGTCACTCATCAGTCAGAACTTGTGCTGCCTATGTTGGAATAAAATCTCCCATCTCAAAACTCCATGAAGAAGCATTGTCTTGATCAGAGATCTCCAAGTCCCACCATATGAAAGAGAATGCTAGACCACGATTTGAGAGTGATGTGACTGTTGATTGCTCACCTTACTGAGGATCTGTTCAGTTTCTGAAATTCCTCACAGAGTTTCATTGGAGAGGTGACCAGTGAATACAGCTACAACAGGGAGTCATTGTCACTGTTGCTGGGGTGCAACAGAAATGCAGAGAAATTGAAAAGGAATATTGTGCAAGAAAGCCCAGGGCGAGCAGCAGCCAAGCAGCCTCCACATGAATATATTGTAGCTGAAGGTTCCCTCAGGACATACAGGACGTACAGAGGTCCCAAAGTTCTTTGTCCTCAATGTCATTTCCTCAAAATGAAATTGCAACAGTTCCAAAGACTTGTGCTCCAGAACCTTCTTATCCCCCTACCAAGCTGTACCAGCACACCATTAGCATTTACCCAGCAATGTGGAAAATTGCCCAGGTATGTCCTGTACACAAAAGCAGGACAAATCCAACCCAGCCAATTATCACCCCATCAGTCTACTTGCAATCATCAGTAAAGTAATGGAAGTGTTGTCAACAGCGCTATCAAGCAGCACCTGCTCAGAAATAACCTGCTCAGTGACACACAGTTTGGGTTCCGCCAGGGCCACTCAGTTCCTGACCTCATTCCAGCCTTGGTTCAAACATGGATAAAAGAGCTGAATTCCAGAGGTGCGGTGAGAGTGACAGCCCTTGATATCAAGGCCACAATCAACCAAGTGTGGCAACAAGGACCCCTAGCAAAACAGCAATCATTGAGTATAAGGGTAAACTCTGGGCTGGCTGGAGTCATACCTAGCACATAGGAAGATGGTCATGGTTATTGAGGAGATCAGTCATCTTAGCTGCAAGACATCTTGCAGGAGTTCCTTGGGGTAGTGTCTGTGGCCCAGCCATCTTCAGCTGCTTCATCAATAACCTTCGCTCCATCTTAAGGTCAGAAATGAGGATGTTTGCCAATGATTGCACAATGTTGAGCACCATTCGTGACTCCTCAGATACCGAAGCAGTCCATGTTCAAATTGAAATTTTGACAATATTCAAGCCTTGATAAGTGGCAGGCAGTATTTGTGCCACACAAATGCCAGGCAATGACCATTTCCGATAAGACAAAATCTAACTACCTCCCCTTGACATTCAACGATGTCACCATCATTGAATCCCCCATTATCAACATTCATGGGTTTATCATTGACCCAGCAACTCAATTGGACTTGCAACATAAAACAGTGGCTACAAAAGCAGGTCAGAGGTTGAGAATATTGTGGCGAGTAACTCACCTCCTGACTCCCCAAAACCTGTCCAACATCTACAAGGCACAAGTCAGGAGTGTGATGGAATACTCCCCACTTGCCTGGATGGGTGCAGCTCCAACAACACTCTAAAAGCTTGACACCATCCAGGACAAAGCAGCTGCTTGATTGGCACTACATCCACAAGCATTCTCCTCAACCGACACTTAGTAGCAGCAATGTGTACTATCTACAAGATACACTGCAGAAATTCACTAAAGGTCCTTAGACAGCACTTTCCAAACTCACAAACACTTCCATTTAGAAGGGCAAAGGCAGCAGATACAAGGGAACACCACCGCCTGCAAGTTCCCCTCCAAGCCGCGCATGATCCTGACTTGGAAATATTTTGCCGTTCCTTCATTGTCGCTGGGTCAAATTCCTGGAATTCCCTCCCTAATGGCATTGTGGGTCTACCTACAGTACATGAACTGCAGCAAATCTAGAAGGCAGTTCACCACCTTCTCAAGGGCAACTAGGTGTAGGCAATAAATACTGGCTAGCCAGTGATGCCCACATCACACAATGATGAAAAAAATCAGCAAGGCACAATACTGGAACATTGTCATCGAACAATACCAACTACTGGATGGGGAAGGAGTGAGGGACCACCCTACCCCATTGGCTCTCAAGGACAGCTGCACTAAAATGTTATGCACTAACTGCTTCCCAGAGCTTTTTCCCAGAGTGGGGGACTCAATTACTAGGGGTCACGATTTCAAGGTGAGAGGGGAAAAGTTTAAGGGAGATATGCGTGGAAAGTTCTTTACGCAGAGGGTGGTGGGTGCCTGGAACGCGTTGCCAGCAGAGGTGGTAGAGCGGGCACGATATCATCATTGAAGATGTATCTAGACAGATACATGAACGGGCAGGGAGCAGAGGGATACAGATCCTTGGAAAATAGGCGGCAGGTTTAGATAGAGGATCGAGATCAGCGCAGGCTTGGAGGGTTGAAGGGCCTGTTCCTGTGCTGTAATTTTCTTAGAGATAGTAGGAACTGCAGATGCTGGAGAATCTGAGATTTCGGGTCTAGGCCCAAAACATCAGCCTTCCTGCTCCTCTGATGCCGCTTGGCCTGCTATGTTCATCCAGTTCTCCACCTTGTTATCTCTGTAATTTTCTTTGTTCTTTGTTCTTTGTTCCAAGGATCCACTGGAGGCCTGTGTGAGATCTCTTAATCCTCAAATCACAAATCTAGCAAAGTGCTTTGGTTTGTGATTTGACTAGTGCCTTGTTTAGTTTTAGCAACACTTCCCTATTTTATACTTCATTCCCATTGAAATAAAGGCCAACATTCCATTTGCCTTCCCTATTACCTTCTGAACTTGTATTCTAATTTTTTTGAGATTTATGCATGATGCCTGCCAAATCCCTCAGTTCTGCAGCTTTTTGCGGTCTCTTTCCACTTACATGATATTCAGGTCCTCTATTATTCCTATCAAAGGGCATAATCTCACATTTTCCCACATTATATCCCATCTGCCAAATTTTTGCCCACTCACTTAACCTGCCTATATCCCACTGCAAATTTTTTGTTATCCTTATCACTTGCCTTCCCACCCATTTTTGTGTAATCTGCAAACTTGACTAGAGTACATTCACTTTCCTCATCCAACTCATTAATTAATATATATTGCAAATAATTGTGGCCCCAGCACTAGTCCCTAGCATTCCACTAGTTAGGGTTCCCACATTGAACAATGAAAAGACGAAATGCAGTGCTGTGTGTCGGGGAAAGGGTAGTATTCCTTTAGACAGGAACTTAAGATGTAGCCTTTGTAGCTTTATTGCTGTAGCTGCTGTTACAATGACATTCAGACAATCATGAAACTTCCTAAAATTGACACTTATTTGATTGCTGATAATATTCAGCCCATAATGTTTGATCAACAGAGTTAACGTTTCAGGTCTGGTGATCCTTCCTCAGAAACAGACCCGAAACGTTAACTCTGTTTTTTCCTTCACAGTTGCTGCCAGACCTGCTGAGCTTTTCCAGCAACTTTGTTTTTGTTCCTGATTTACAGCATCCGCAGTTCTTTCGTTTTTTATGTTTGATCAACATTCATTTGTGCTTGTTTGTTGCATTAAAAGTCTTAAAACTTGAAAATTTGTTCTGCAGTTCCTTTAAGTTAGTTACTGGGAATTCATTTTGTTTTCGTTGTTGGTCTCTATGGGGTTCATGACAACATCAGTTGTTACTAAATGCCTCATAGATGTTTGAAATAGAGAATGATTCTGCTTGGTCCCAAACAGGTGTACACTACAAATTTGTACCACTTGGGGTCAGTACAGTAATGCACTTTTTATTCATATTGTGCAGTGGCCCTGTCTCTGCTATTTAAGCGTTTCCGAAGGGAACAGTTTTTGCAGAATGTGATTGGCAGTTACTATTTTTCAATATGGGTACTGGCAGCTGAATTTTGCCAAGAGTAGCAATGAGAACTTCTTTATTTTACAGCAAAATAGAAAACCACCATAAATCTTCTCTGCCTCCCCTCTACATAGGATTGATAGTTCTGGTACATCCCCTAACACGATGTTTGCACTGCAATTGACCTTGCTTTGCTGATTGCACTGGCATTTTACCAGACCTGCTGGTTTTACTGGTATTACCCCTGCTCTGCTGATTTGAGTGTAATTGTCCCAGTCCTGCAGAGTTCACTGGTATTGTTCTGCTCTGCTGTTTTTACGGATACTGCACTGCATCACACACCCCCACCCAACCTTGGCCTACTGGTTTTATCTATCTTGCCCACACTCTGCTGGTCATACCGGTATTACCCAATTTTGCTGGTTCTACTGGTTTTGCCCTCACTGTGCTTGTTGTAAGGGCACATTATCCCACTCTTCTGGTTCAACTGCTTGTTGTGTTGATATTGCTCCTGCTCTGCTTGTTGTACAGGTATTGCCCCTGATCTGCTGGTTTTACTGGTATTACCGCCACTCTGCTGATTTAACTGGTTTTTAGCCCTGTCCTGCAGTGTTCCCTGGCATTTCACTTCTCTGTTGGTTTGGCCAGATTTGTCCCTGCTCTACTCTGTGCTGTTAGGAAGAGAGTTCCAGGATTTTGATCCAATGTCAGTGAGGAAACAATGATATTGTTCCACGTCAGGACAGTATGAGGTTTGGATAAAATCATGAGGTGGTGGTGTTCCTTTGTACCTTCTGCCCTCACCCTTCTAGGTAAGGTCGCATGTTTGTAAGTTGCTGCCTTAGGAGCCTGGGTGAATAATTGCAGTGCATCTTGTAGATGGGACACACTGCTACTCCTGGTCCATAGTGGAGGGATTGAGTGTTGAAGGTGATGGGTAGGAGCCAATCATTCATTCTGTTTCTTTGTTCCCTGCATGGCATTGATCTTCTTGAGTGTTATTGGAACTGCATGCATTCAAATCAATGGACACTATTCTATCACACTCTTTGTAAATAGTGGACAAGTATCAACAAGGCAGGAGATGAGTCACTTGTGCAAAATGACCTGCTCTTGTAGCTATAGTTTTATATGGCTGTTGAGGTTAGTTTCTGGTCAGCATTAACCCTTTTTGGGGGTATGGATTCAGTGATGGTAATAGCATTGAAGGGGCCATGGCTTCTCTCTTGTTTGGGATGGTCATTGCCTGGGACTTGTGTGGCATGAATGTTATATGTGCTATATTGTTCCTACTCCACTGGTTTCACTAATTTGATTTGATTTGATTTATTACCGTCAAATATACTTAGGTACAGTGAAAAGTTTCGTTTTGCGAGCAGTACAGGCAGATCATACCCTACAAAATACATTAGTGTAATAGAACAGAGTGAGGAGTACAATGTTACGGCTGCAGAGAACATGCACAAAGAGAAAGATCATCACTAAACTTAAAATTTGAGAGGTCCATTCAAAAGTCTAATAACGGTGGGGAAGAAACTGTTCTTGAATCTATTTGTGTGTGTGACATTGTTTGTAATTCTGATTGACTTAAAATTGTAGTTTAGAAGAGCAAAAGGATTATAAGATAAGTAAGAATAAGATCTGCTGTAGACAGCTTGCAAAATATCACCACGCTCTGGCACTATCTTGATTTAAAATGTATTGGCCCACTGTGTTACTGCCACCCATATTCCCAGGCACTTTGATTCACTTTTAATTCTTTATTTAGATGTGGGATGTGGGCATCGCTGGCTGGGCCAGCATTTATTGCCAATGCCCTTGAACTGAGTTGATTGCTAGATCATTTCACAGGCAACGACACTTGTGTGGGTCTGGAGTCACATGTAGACCCGACTGGGTAAATATGGCAGATTTCTTTCCATGAAGGATATTAGTGAAACAAATGCATTTTTATGGTGACCAATAACGATTTGAGATTAGATCAGCTTTTTAACTCTGGATTTTTATTGAATTCAAACATCAGTATCTGCCGTAGTGGGACTCAAACCCATATTCATAGGGCATTAGACTGGGATCCTGGATTACTAGTCCGGTATCATTGCCATTAAATCACCACTTCCCCCCATTTACTTTCTCTTTAATATCAATAGCACCACTTCAATGGTGATGAGATGGCCTAGTGGTAATGTCACAGGATGAGTAGTCTGGTGTTCCAAGCATAGGGGTTCAAATCCTACCATGGCATGTAGCAAAACTTGAGGGTTAACTGTGGTGCTGTGATTGTGTAGTGGTTAGTACTCTGCATTGTGCCACAGCAATTGTGATTCATATCTGAGTCATGGCAGATGCTTCAGTTGACATTTTAGGGGCCCTCTTGTGGTAGTGTCCCTAATCCTGGACCGGGAGACCTAGGTTCAAGTCCCACCTGTTCCAGAGGTGTGTAACAACATCTCTGAACAGGTTGATTAGAAAAATGGGTTAAATTAAAAAAAACACTTCTGCACATTGTTTTCCCTAAAGAATCATCTCATTCATGTCCTTCAGAATTTTTAAAAATAAATTGCTCAAATAATTTCATTTGTGAACCTTTTTTCTTCCTCTTTTCTGTGGTTTGTCAAATAGTACAGATAGTATGAGGCAGGGTCCAACACACAAGGTTCATTTTACTTTTATTTATATAAAATAACATGAGAAAATCTCTGGAGACTGAAAAATCAATCCCAACATGCCAAGCAACACCTTCTCAAGCGACAGCTGTATATAATACTGGCTAAGATTGAGGAAATATGGACTGTGGACCAATACGGCTGTGTTTATATGGTGGGTTTTGCCTGAATAGGCTGTATTGTAATGCGCTGAATAGAAACCCTCCAATTTCAATGGGCACAATTACAATTTTTCATCACATTTTACCCGAGCAGAAGGACTGCAACTTTTCCACATGAAAACCACTGCTGTATGGAATGCTGAGGTGGACATTTATGATATCCATCCTTTCTAAACTCACACTCACAACTTTTAAGAATTCATGAGATTAAACATGGACACAGCTCGACCCTACTTGCCTCCTGGCAAGATTAAAAGTCTTTCACAATTAGTAGCAAACACCATGAGAGAAAAATATTATGGGACACGCACAATTTCCACACTATCACAACAGACATAACAATGGCAGATTTCTAATGGAGTAGAAAGGGGCTTAGTATCTGGGTTTAATACAACTATATGATGTATAATCATGAATGGGCATTTTAGTGCTACTAGGATTTCGTGGCTTTAGCCTGTCACTGTTAATTGCAGTCACAAAAGCAGAAAGTGCTGGCAAAACTCAGCAAGTCCTGCAGCATCTGTGGGGAGAGGTCGCAGAGCTAATGTTTCGATCTAATTCAATTTCAGTTCCAAAGAAGACTGATATTAGACTTGAAACATTGACTCTGTTTCTCTCACCACAGATGCTGTCAGACTTGCTGAGTTTCTCCAGCACCTTCTGCTTTAATTTTATACTTCCACCTTCAGAAAATTTTGCTTTCATTTTACCATTAATCACAGTTTATGCATGCTATCATCCTCACAGAGACCAATAACTTTTAAATGGAGTTTGGATTCCTGGTGATTGATTCATAGGGGTACTCAACAAGGGGTGGAAAATTATCAGGATGGGGTGTGTGCCCACACACCCAGAAGGGAAATCAGCATCAATCTGATAAAATAACAATGCTGCCTCACAGCTGTAACATGCTGTGGGTGGGCTACATTGGCATTTGGTGTGACTTCTGCCGCTCACTTAAGTGGAAGAGCTTCCCTCAGAAGTTGCTGGTCAAGTTGCTGATCAACCATGATTCTTACCACCAACTCTGAGCTCTAGTGCTGCTGGGATTGCACAGGAAGAGGCCTCAAGAGAGTTATGGCTGTCCTCAGAAGATAGGCCCTGGTGTTTTAGGGTTGAGACGAATTCTACAGCCCAGTGATGGAGAACGAGAATTGTTTGGGGACATATTCTGTCGAACAGGCAGCATGGAAAGAAAGATGGGGTGGCATCTTGCTTGGGTGCCAACAATGCATGGGGGTACACTCCCAGGATGATGTCTTCTCCACCTTCATCCATGTTGATCTTTAAAAATAGCCAGTCCACTCCTGTCTGGCTGACCACAGTTTTTTTTTAGAATAGGTGGTGTATTTTCGGGTTTAATTCAAATGACTTACAATTATTTACTTACATGTGATGGGGGAGCTGCCGATTTCATATCTGCCACTCCGCTGTTTTACAGAGATTAACTCAAAGGTGATTGGGAAGGTTGTGCGCTAGCACCTCAAAGTATTTTACATGCTTGCCCAAAGAAAACACAGGCACAGCCTTGTAATTTCCAATCTAAGATTTCACATTTCCAGACTTTTCCTGTAACAAACACCCTAAAAGCTCTGCTGAAGAGTCATCTAGACTCAAAACGTTAGCTTGGTCTCTCTCCACAGATGCTGCCTGACCTGCTGTGGTTTCCATCTTTTTTTTATTTTCGGTATAGATTCCAGCATCTGCAGTAATTTGCTCCTACACCCTAAAAGCAATGTGGACTAAGCTTTACTTAGGAGACAACAAATACACTAATCTGCAGAAAAGATATCTTCTTCTTAACTTCCCAATGTGACTGAAAATCTCCACTCAAGGACGCAGATAGTGAAGTAGTGGCAATGTCTCTGGAGTAGTAATCCAGAACTCCAGGCTAATGTTCTGGGGATGAGTTCAAATTCAATCATGGCAGATGGTGAAATATGAATGCAATCAAAATCTGAAATAAAAAGCTGACCTAACTGCAACCATGTAACCACAGTCATTTGTTGTAAAAACCCACCCAGTTAACTAATGCCATCTATGGAACAAAATCTGGTCTGGGCTACTTGTGACTCCAGACCCACAGCAATGTGGGTAGACTCTTAACTCTCCTCTGGGCATTTAGGGATGGGTAATAAATGCTGGTCTCACCAGCGATACCCACATCCCATAATGAATAAATAAAGATTTTTACATCACACCACACTCTCTGCAGAATTGTAGTCTTCAGAGGATAAGTCAAACATTAGTCCCAGCTTTCAGTGGGCTGGTTTCTTTCCCTCTCACTGAGACCTCATTTTCATTCCCCATCAGAGGTCATTCCCCTCAGATATAAGTCAGCTTCCAGCAGCAAGGCTTATTCGGGTGGCTCTTTTAAGTAAGCTTAAGTTTCTTCATTTCTTCCTTTAATTTTTGGCAGGACCCATCTTTTCAATGAGTGAATTTGGTCCCACCAGCATTCAGCATTGTGTCTAACAGTGGAAAGCTTCTCTGTCTCCCTCTCTGGGACTTGTCTCTCTCTCTCTATCTCTCTCTCTATCTCTATATCTCTCTATCTCTCTGAGTGTGTCTCTCTCTCTCTCGTGCTCTCCCCCATGTTCAGCGTCCACCCATAGTGAAACCAGTTGCCACTTGCTTTGAATTATAGAATTAGCTTTATTGTCACAGGTACTCACAAGACTATAGTGAAAAGTTTACAAATCACCACTTAGGCCATCATCTTGGGTACAAAGGTACCTAGGTACAGATTCTTGAGTAGAAATTCTCAAGGAAAAATAAAATTATAATCAAGAAATGAAATGCCCAGCCTTATAGACCTTCATAAGCACAAAATCTTAGTAATAAATGAGAAAAATAAAGAAGTAAAAAAGCTCAAAGTGTGTTCAGGTGTGAAATCTGACACTCAGGTTTCAATAGGATTAGACCTGAACCAACACCGTTTATCGATGACAAGCAGGTTACATTACCATACAGGACTACAAGGATGTCGTGTCTTTCATTTTATCTCAAATTAAAAGTGACAGTTTAAAATGTAACCATCTGATAAAACTTTACACTTGTAACAATGAAACAACACAAGAACAATGTCATCATATGTTCACATTTCTTGTCCTCTTTAGGGCAGACAGGGAGGAAATAGCATTACTGAGCTTCTAGTTCCTGTCTCAGTATTCATTCCTCTCCACTTTATAATGGACATCATGCCAGTAAATTAGGGTTAATGCTGAACATGTGGGAAAATCAGCAAAAATTTAATTAGAGCCATCACTTGAAGCAATTAATTACATTAAAAAGGAAGAATAACAGCAATACTCAGGAAATTTAATGGTTCTTGCGCTAGTTTGAGGCAAGAAATATTATCTATGAAAAGTAACCAGCCAGTATCAAATGGTGCTCTTCTGATGGAATTCTGCAGGTTGTAGGTATTGTATAGGGTGTATAAAATGGATATCTGCAGGGAGCGTTTTACATTATCATACAGAATCAATATCTACCTTGTTGATTCAGTAGTGGGAAAATTCATTTGGTTATGTGCGATAACGCTTCCAAATATAAAAAAGAAAAGATATCTACCCCCTCTGGAATTTTATTTCTGAGGAACAGCAAAACACTTGTTCATTAAGTAAATAAGGTTGAATCTCTAACTCGACAGGTTGCCCTTAAGGAATAAGCCTAAGGAATAACTAAATGAAATTAATGGCTTTTTCCTCTTCTCTCATTTTATAAATTCTTAACACGATAACGTATCACATAAAGTCGGAAGAAAATACCAGGGCAACAGGAAGGGAGTTGAAATTGATGACGTCACAATTGAGTTAGAAGATCTGGAATTCTGGGAGTGTAGTATAAATCCCGCACTATGTGCAATGCCAGACTGGAAGATCCTATCTTTTAAATAAACTACGAAACTGAGGCTACAGATCATATGATGCAGCAGTTCAGGTGAATATTAAAATTTGCCAAGTATGGACTTTCTCAGTGTGATATGGAGTTAGCACATGAATCCATCATTGTAGGGGTTAGACAAAAGGTCACACCTTATTGGAGTCTTACCTCACTTAGTGCCTGGCCCCCTCACCCTCACACCCATAATATTCGCCTTCTTTAGACATAACAGGCTTCCCTCCCTTGTCAGAGCATGTCAAACAACTACTGACGCAGTTGTTGCCAGGGTAAGTAGGTGCTTGTTGTTTTCTTGTTGGTTCTGCTGGTCACTTGCTGAAGATAAAATCTTGAAGGCACCTTACTGATGAACTCCTTCTGCTCCACATGTTTCTCGCTGGCTCTGCGCTGCACTAAGGAGGATATTCTGCAACAAAGAGACTCAAACCTATTTGTAGATATGTCACTTGCTGGTAACTGTGGCAATCTTCACCCTACTACAGCACCACAAAGCTTTCATTTATTCTGGTTTCTAGTGAATTCTTAACCCAATTGGCCACCATATTTAGGAGGAAAAGATTGTGCTGGATTTCTTTATTTGGAGTGCCTTGTAAGTCAGTATTATTTTCATGCTTCGGATGGCTTGCCACTGTTTAGTTTCTCCCAATGGTAAACCTCCCTGGTGACATTTGCAGAGTAGGTTGGCAAAATATACAGTGACTGCCAGGGCTTTTTACTTTGGGTGGAATCTTCCACTGTGGCAGGGAATGTGATGGTCGGGTGTCGATTGGCATCAGAGTGATACCTGCCACTCCAACATTTAACTTCTGGGCAGGAAGGCTGGAGCTCCAATTTCTCTGCCTACTACCAATTAAGGGCCTTCGTTTTTATTTAACAACGACTTAAGGACTTCTTAATGCCACTACCACAATTGACTCTGTACCCAATAATGCCAGCCTTCCCAATTCGTAAAACTGCTTGGGGTAGTTAAGGGGTTGCCACCATGTGCACCATTCAGCAGCATGGGCTGAGTTGGCAGGAGAGGGGGCAGCCACTGAATGTACGAGATGGCGGTAGAGTAGGAAGCTCCAGCTGGAGCTCCACTGCTTCGCCAGTTCCTTTTCCTTTTTTCTTTTTCTCTTCTCATTTCCACAGTTGTTGTCTCCACCTTCACATGGTCGGAGACCATGCCAGTGCGGGAGGTGAATCCCAGTGCAGGAGGCAGTCTGAGCCCAGGCAGGCCTGGAAGACAAGTCCCAGAGGCGAGTCCCAGAGGCAAGTCCTGGAGGTAAGTCCCAGGCTGGAGGCCAGTGTGTGGAGGCAGCGAGGCCTTATGTTTTGTAGCCCAGCGGGCGCGGACTCAGTGAAAAGGACTGTAATTTGAGTACCTTTTAAAGATACTTTTCATTTCTGGACTTTGAGTAACTTGAGTACTTTTTAAAAACTTTGTATTCCTACGCTCAACTTTTTATTTACTCTTTCAATTCTGTAACGAACCATTAAATTATCCATACCTAGGAACCCTCTACCGAAGATGGTGCCAAAGCGGCGACATTGTAACTTTTTTACTGTACTCATTCGAGTGCATGTGACAATAAAGGCTATTCTATTCTACTCTACTCTTGAAAGGCAAATCCTGCCTTTGCCTCCACCACCCCCTTCCCGTGAATATATTGTTCTACCCACACCCCCAATGTCATCCACGTTGCCTGCTGCTCCTGGACTTCAGCTTGCTGTGTTGCTGGTCGACTCAGTCTCTGAGGCAGTGCAACTGCTCCCAGTGGCATCCAACTCTTCACTGACTGGAAACTTCATGGGGGAAAGGTATGCCTCTGTCCCAGGAAGTGATGTTCTGAAATTCCCTGTGAGTGACCAATTAAGTGCCTGTTAGGCGGATCCAGTGAGATTTCCCATTGCTGGAGTGGGGGGCACAGGGATTGTCTCCCATGTTATGATCCCCATCATCACACTTTCAAAAAAAAACCCAGAAAATCCCATTGTGTTCTAAAACATACAAATTGGATCACGACATAGAAATCCCTAATAATGATATTAATCGCCTTTAGCCATGAAACGTGATCAGTTTTAACCAGAGATAGCTGAGGCATAATATGAGCACATTATTCAGTCAGACAGTTTTACACCTTTTATTACTTAAAGTTAAAACTGTTGCTAGAGATGGACGAAGGGGTTGATATTTAGAATGCAGTAAGCCAATAATGGTCATTTTGCTGTTGCTTATTGGATGATGGCCATGTCCTCTGATATTGAGCATGGAGGCCTGAGGCCTACTTCACACCTAGTCTCCATTGTGTCTCAAGAAGATGCATTGTTCACACTTACTGAGATCAATACGAACCTCTTTATTATGATTGACTTAAATTAAATAAGGAGCGGCGGGTTCCCCATAAATTCAAAATCTAATTGGCTATGATGCATTGAAGGAAGTAGATGCTTGTTTCCTTTAGTTGGCTCCTTTGTGTTTAGAGGAGTTGGCTGTTCCTCCTGCATCTCTGAACAGCTAATTGCTTCAGTACTGTTTTGGGTCTCTAGCACAAAGGAATTTCCTGATAGCTACTTAAAGCTTTCTGCATCTTTTGTCATTAACTGTTTGTACAGCTGTAGTTGTTAAAAGGCTCATTCATGTCTGGGTATTCCTCTGGGCATAACTCTCAGCTTGCACATTCTGTTAAAGTTCTGCAAGGCTCTACCTATAAACGGCAACATCAGACTGCCATTCATGCAGTTAGGGGAAGATTCTTGTCTAATGAAACTCATCAGCACCAACCTATAATTCCCAACAGGGGGAGTGCTCGCTGGTGTCCAAACTAATACTTATGACTCAACTGATACTTACCAAAGAAAAATATGGTTATTAATTCATTGCTGTTTGTGGACTGTTGCTGGTCATGTTTCCTACACTGAATCAATAACTACACTTCCAAAATACGTCATTGACTGTGAAGAGTTTTGGGCTGTTCCCAAGGTTGCAAAAGGTGCCATATAAATGAAGCCATCACCTAACTCTACAAACGGGTGCAGCCAGACTTGGAGATGTGTTTAATTACATGGAAGGCTTTGTTATTGGCTGAGATGAATACAGTCACTTTAAACTATTTGTGACAAGCATTTTCCAAGATCTCTGCCGTGTTTTCCAATCTTCAGCTCAGAATTGTCTCAAACCGGTAATTGTCATGGCCTGAGATTTCATCTTGCTTCCCATTTAAAAAGATAAGTGACCGGACGTCTTTTTCTGCAAGCAGGTGCCATCTTTCATGCCATCAGAATGTCCCAAAACAATTTACAGTTAATTAGATTAATAAAGGTATTGCTTATTACACAAATCAGTATACATTGAGTCATTGACATCCAGGTAGATCTCTGAACCACAATAATTAAGTAGTGTATCCAGGAAAGGGGATGAATGTCAAGGTGAGAAAGTGATTGCCTGGCACTTGTTTGATATGAAAGTGACTTGGCACTTATCAACACCCAAAGCCTGGATAGTATCCAGGTCTTGCTGCAAATGGACACAGACTGCTTCAGTGAGGAGTATACCTCCAAGAGACATGCTTATGACATCACCACTATATTGTTCCACATGACCTGAGGGAATAAAGGTCTTAGATTCCATCTTAACTCAGGCCATTTGAAGTAAGCTGGTAGAAAGAGGCTACATTTTGTAACTGAATAGCTTAGTCTTAGCCCAGACATAGATGTGCCTGTGAATGTGACATTTGCATATGCCAGTGAACTGTTATAAACTTCTGTTGGATTTTTTAATAACACTTTAACCAATTCTGGGATGGCACAATGGCTCAAGAGCGGCACGGTGGCACAGTGGTTAGCTCTAACCAGGGACCCGGGTTCGATTCCGCCTTTGGGCAACTATCAGTTTGCACATTCTCTCTATGTCTGCATGGGTTTACTCCGGGTGCTCTGGCTTCCTCGCACAGTCCAAAGATGTGAAGTTTAGGTAGATTGGCCATGCTAAATTGCCCATAGTGTCCAGGGATGGGCAGCCTAGGTGGATTAGCCATGGGAGATGCACGGTTACAGGGATAGCGTAAGGGGTGGGTCTGGGTGAGATGCTCTTTTGAGGGCCTGTGTGAACTTGATGGGCTGAATGGCATGCTTCCACACTGTATGATTCTAAGTGACAAAGGATAACATAAGCATTGCGTCATACATAAAGATACTATGCTGGAGGCAAAACCCACATAATAGGTAGTAATGGCAGCTGTTTATAAAGAAACAAGCCCAAGATCTCAGTGCCAGACATGGGGAAATCTCATCGAAGATCAATTAGACAACAGCTCTGGAAGTCATAGAGTTCAAACAATCAGCAACATCAGCTATAACATTCCAGATCTATAGATAGACATTGAACAACCACAAAACGAAGTTAATTTCTTTCTGATTAGAATCTCAGTCTTTTTCAAGTTAGAAGGCCTGTATCTCATTAAACACACTTGGAACTAGCGGTTTCAAATTTTAAAACAGAAGTTGAATAGTCCTTACAGTAAAGGTAATTAGGAAGGCTTACCTGTGTACAAAGGCCAATCATTTTGCTTTTCCAAAGAGAAGCCTGTGTGATGATACCATTCCTTATTTCATGTAAAAGATCATCTAAAGGCTGAAACCCACAACAACAACTCTTTAATTTTTGACCTTTAAGGCTATAGTTCCTAAAACAGCATTCTTATTGAGACTTAAGGCTAGGAAAGGAACAGCAAGAGGGAAAAGTATGGGGAAAACAGAAAAAGAAAATGGGAAAATAAAACTAAAGAGAATTAATACCAATAGAAGGAATAATCATTTATTTTTACTACATTGCACATTCAACAACAAATTCAAGATAAACTCTTCATTGTGGGCTGGACTGGGATGATACCTGTAGTGAATTGCAGCTGTGTAAAAAACTCATCAAGTTTTATTTTAGAAATCGACTGATGAATGATCCTGGAAAAACGGCTCTGAAAACCCTGCTTGCCATCAGCAAGGAGATCTTCACAGAAATACAACATCAGGTCTTTCTATGATGATCAGAAAGATACAGAAAAGATCTGGAAGGTACTCAAAGACAAGCTCAAAGTAAAAAATCATTTCAGGGTGAACCGACTCTAACTCATGTTATACAGACTGCATCCCCAAGAGTCGAATGACCAGTTTGTCAGTAGAACCACAGTAAAGGGAATAAGTGTGATTTTTCCAAAGAGGAACACTCAGACAGACTCATTGCATCAGTCATTGCCTCTATGTCAATTGATATCTTTAGGAAGGATCATTTAGGCAAGAAAATAGGCCATATCCTTGACACATTAGATCATAGAATCCCTATAGTGTGGAAACAGGCCCCTTGGCCCAACAAGTCCACACTGACCCTCAGAGCATTCCACCCAGACCCATCCCCCTATAACCCACCTAATCTACACATCCCTGAACACTATGGGCAATTTAGCATGGCCAATCTCCCTAACCTGCATATTGTTGGACTGTGGGAGGAAACTGGAGCACCCAGAGAAAACCCACACAGGCATGGGGAGAATGTGCAAACTCCACTCAGACAGTCACCTGAGGGTGGAATTGAACCTGAGTCTGGAATTGAACCTGAGTCCCTGGCGCTGTGAGGCAGCAGTGCTAACCACTGAGCCACCGTGCTACCCATCCATCCCCATTACTTGGGGATGGATGCAAGTTTGGAGCCATAGTGGCAGGCCAACCACATTTATATGCTTTAGGTGCAACGAGCACTATAACTAGTCAGTAAAGTGCATCAACCCAACAAGATCTATAACAAATGTACCCACATTTATACATCTACCCACAATCTATACAACTCTCCTGGGTATTAGTAAAGCACATGGCATTAGGAAACACTGGGCATATATGTGCAGATAATCTGGTTCCAACGGCCAAGTCAGAGCCCAGAAGAAAACACAGGTGACTGACAAGACAGTGCAACACTGACAAGGAAAGTGTTACAGTACACCCAAATGTAAACACATCCATGAGGTTCAGAATCAACCCAGGGAAAAGCAAAGTTCAGATGCTGATCTAGCTTTTCACATTCTTAACCTCACACACCACATCAATCATAAGCTTTTGCAATCATTATGAACCCATGTCCTGAAAAGCAGAGTGACACACTCTAAAAAACTGTAAGTGATGTAGGAGCTAGTGCCAATGTGTCAATCTGATATTCCAATAGAGGAGAGACAAACAGGCAGATGTGCAACAGGAATCAAAGCAGAAATGATGTTGGACAATTAAACAACTCACTGGAAGAGGAGGCTCCAAAAATATCCCAATCCTCAATGATGGAAGAGTTCAACACTTCAGAGGAAAAGGTAAGGCTCAAGCATTTGCAGCAATCTTCAGCCAGAAGTGCCAAGTGGATGGATCACCTTGGTTTCCTCCTGTGGTCCCCAGCATCACAGATGTCAGGCTTTAGTCAATTTGATTCACTCCACATGATATCAAGAAACAGTAGAAGGCATTGGTTACTGTTAAGACTGAGGAGTCTGATAACATTCTGATATTATACCAAAGATTTGTGCTTCAGTACTTGCCATATATCTAGCCAAGCTCTTCCAGTACAATTACAACACTGCATCTACCCAACAATGTGGAACGTTGCCCAGTATGTACTGTACACAAAAAACAGTACAAATCTAACCTGGCCAATTTACACCCCATCAGTCTACTCTCGTTCATCAGTAAAGTGATGGAAGATATCATTAGCAGTGCTATCAAGCATTAATGTTTCAAGGCCAGTGTTCTGTCAAAGGTTCACTGGATTCAATGCAGTAACTCTGTTCTTCTCTCTACTGATGCTGCTAGACCTGCTGAGTTTCCCAGCACTTTCTGTTTTTGTGACCTCTCATTATAGATTGCCTCACAAGGGGAAGGATCTATTCTGTCTCTTCCTTGTTCATCCCCTTGTGCATCTTATTTTCCTCAAGCAGATATTGTCTCATCCTTCCGAATTCTATTCAAGAGAAGCTTTTTATCTATCAAATTAATCTAGTGAACCTTATCTGAATTGCTTCCAATGCAATTACATTCTTCTTCAAGTAAGGGGACGAAAACTGTTCACAATATTCCAGATACAGCCTCACCAATCCCATGTGCAATTGCATCAACATTTCCCTACTATTATACTCCATTTCTTGAGCAATAAATGCTAAAATTCCCGTCTACCCTCCTTATGACCTGCTTTAGCTGCATACTAGCTTTCTGTAACTCATGTACAAGGAAAGCCAGATTTCTCTGCACTAAAGCATTTTGAAGTTTCTCTCTAATTAGACAATAAATTGCCTTTTTTATTCATCCAATTAAAATGAATAACCTTATACTTACCAACGCTAAACTCCATTCACCAAATTTTGTCCCATTCACCTAACTAATCGCTATCCATTTGTAAGTTTCTTGTTTCTTCATTGTGTCTAGCTTTCCAACCTATGTTAGTGTCATCCTCAAATTTGGCTACAGTACATTCTCATCTTGCATCAAGTTATTAATACAGTTTTTCTTATTCATTTGCACGATGTGGGCATCACTGACCAGCATTTATTGCCCATCCCTAATTATCCAGAGGACAGTTAAGAGTCAACCACATTGCTTTGAGTCTGGAGTCACATGAGGCCAGATCAGGTAAGGACAACTTTTTTCTTTCCTAAAGAAAAATCGAAATAGCTAGTGCCTCACCTCAATTACTCAATTGCTCTCACCCCATCTTTAATGTTCGGCTGGTTTTCCATGTTTGGAACAAGCTGTAACGAGGTCCTGAACTGAATGGCCTTAACAGAATGTAAACTTCACACTAATAAGTGAATTATTGCTTAGCAATGCTGCTTGATGGCATTGTCAACAATCCTGTCTATCACTTAGCAAATGATTGCGATTAGCCTGATAGAAAGGTAATTTCCTGTGTTGGATTCAACCTCCGTTTAGTGTACAGGCTATACCTGGAGAATTTTCCACATTGTCTGGTAGCTGACCATATTGTAAGTGTACTGGAACAAGTTAGCTAGAGGTGCAGTTAGTTCTGCAGCTCAAGCCTCCAATGCTATTACTGGAATGTTGTCAGAACACATAACATTTGCAGTATCCAGCACCTTCAGCAATTCCTGCTGTCATTAATATCAAATGGAGTGAATCGAATCGACTGAAGATCGGTATCAATGATACTGGGAACCTCAGAGACAGACTGTGTATCTCAGTATCTCTGCCTGAAGATGAATGCCTATGAAAACCAAAAGAACTGTGGATGCTGTAAATCAGGAACAAAATCAAAGTTGCTGGAAAAGCTCAGCAGGTCTGGCACATATGTGAAAAAAAATCAGAGTTAACGTTTCGGGTCCGGTGACCCTTCTTCAGAACGTTCCATAACCTTTTTGTGATGTGTAACCTTTTTATTTGAAACCTGTTATAAGATATAGGAGCAGAATCAGATCATTTGGCCCATTTAGTCTGCTCCACTATTCAATCATGTCTGATATGTTTCTCAACTCCATTCTCATGATTTCTCCTCATAACTCTTGATCCCCTTACCAATCAAGAATCTACGTATCTCTGTCCTAAATACACTTAATGACTTGGCCTGCACAGCCCTCTGCAGCAATCAGTTCTACAGATTCACCACCCTCTGGCTGAAGAATTTCCTCTGGCTGAAGAATTTAAGAATTAGTTCTTAAGGGTGTTCCCTGCACTCTGAGGCTGTACCCTTGGGTTCTAGGCTCTCATACTAGTGGAAACATTAACTCCATATCGACTCTCTCCAGGCCTCTCAGTATTCCCCATCATCCTTCAAACCTGAAATGAGTACAAACTCAGAGTCCTCAACTGCTCCTGATATGACAAGCCCTTCAACCCCTGGATCATTCTTGTAAATCTCTTTTGGACACTATTCAATACCACAACATTCTTCCTTGTTTATTGGGCCCAAAACTGCTCATAATATTCCAAATGCCATCTGACCACAACTTTATACAGCCTCGGCAGCACATCTCTGCTTTTTAACTCTAGCCCTCTGGAAATGAATGCTAACTTTGCATTTGCCTTCCTAACTTCCAACTGAACCTGTGCACTAACCTTGAGAGAATCTTGAACTAAGACTCCTAACTTCCTTTGTGTTTCAGATTTCTGAAGCATTCCCCATTCTGAAAATTGTCTACATCTCTATTCTTCCTACCAAAGTGCATTACCTCACACTTCGTTACATTGTATTCCATCTGCCACTTCTTTGCCCACTCTCCTAGACTGTCCAAGTCTTTCCACAGCCTCCCCACTTCCTCAACACTACCTGTCCTTCAATCTATCTTTGTCTCATCTGCAAATTTAGCAACAATGGCCTCAGTTCCTTCGTCCAGATCGTTAATGTATAATGTGAATAGTTGTGGCTCCAACACAGACACCTGTGGAACTTCACTAGTCACCAGCTGCCATCCTGAAAAAGAACCTTCTATCCTCACTCTCCGCATTCTGCCAGTTTGCCAATCATCTTTCCACACCAGTCCTTTGCCCTCTAACACCATGGGCTCTTGTCTTATTTAGCAGTCTCCTGTGCAATATCTTGTCATAGGCCTTCTAAAAATCTAAATAGATAACGTCCACTGACTCTCCTTTATCTAATTTGCTCATTACCTCTTCAAAAAATTCCAACAGATTTGTCAGGCACGACCAGCCCTCGACAAATCTGTGCTAACTAACCCCTATTTTACCATGCACTCTGCAACCTGATCCTTAATAATGGATTCTAAAATCTCACCAATGACCAAGGTCATGCTAACTCGCCTTTAGTTTCCTATCTGCAGCCTCCCTTCCTTCTTAAACATGGGTGTTGCATTAACCATTTTCGGGTCCTTTGGGACCCTCCCTGACTCCAGTGATTCCTGAAAAGCCTTCTCAATCTCCTCAGCTGTCTCCTTCAGAACCTTAGGGTGTAGTCAATCTGGTCTAGGTGATTTATCCACCTTCAGACCTTTCAACTTCCCAGCACATCCTCCACTACACTCACTTCTGCCTCCCTGACTCACATGAAGTTCCAACATTAGAACATAAGAATATAAGAAATAGGAGCAAGAGTAGGCCAGCTGGCTGATCTTTCCATGGATTCAGCTCCACTTACATACCTGTTCACCATAACCCTTAATTCCTTTACTGTTCAAAAATATATCTATCTTTGTCCGAAAAACATTCCACAAAGTAGTCTCAATGGCATCACTGGGCAGGGAATTCCACAGATACACGAACCTTTGGGTGAAGAAGTTCCTCCTCAACTAAGTTCTAAGTCTTCTCCCCCTTAATTTGAGGCTACGCCCCCGAGCTCTAGTTTCACCTGCCAGTGGAAACAACCTCCCCATTTTTATCTCATCTATTCCTTTCATGATTTTATATATGTTGCTGGTATCATCCACTGTGAAAACAGATGCAAATTACCTATTCAATTCCTCCACCATTTCTTTCTTACCTGTTACTACTTCTTGAGCCTCATTTTCAAGCAGTCCAATGTCTCATGCCTCTACCATACCTTACATTTCTATAAAAACTCTTATAATCTTCTTTTGTATTACTAACTAGCTTACCCTCATATTTCATTTTCTCCCCTCTTATTTCTTTTTAGTTGTCCTCTGCTGCTTTTTAAAGGCTTCCTGGTTCACTGGCTTCCCACTAATCTTCAACACATTGTATGCTTATCTGTAAAAGATGCATTATCCATAAAAGTAGTGTAAAACTACTGTTTTGTAGCAATTGGAGAGTTCTATACCCCCTTTAATGGGTACATCACCCATGCCTGCATGAATAATTACACAAGGATGGCAGATGTTTCCATCCCTAAAGGGCATTAGTCAGCCAGATGAATTTTTACAATTGTTAACAATAATTTTCCCATGAGACTAGCTTCTTATAACTAGTGTGTCATGTGGAATTTGAACTCATATCACCAGAACATTAATATGGGTTACTGGATTACTCATTGTTATGGACCAGACCAAACTCCCTCAAAATATATTAAGAAAATAGCCTAGACTCTAACATTTTCTTAAGTGTAGGCATTGCATTCCAGATGAAATTCCATTGGTGAAACTTCTTGACTTTGAGCAAAACACACTTTATTTTACAAAACAGTTAAAGTACCGACAAAATAAAAAGTAAAGAATTGGCTTAACTGTAACTCTATCAAAATGCTTAACAAAATAATACATATTAACTACTGCTTATTAACTATGCCAATATAGAAACATCCAATAAGCACACTCTTGGCAAAGGCATATTCAGTAAAATAGATTGTCTCACATACAGATTTTAGCTGTAACAGAGAGAGGAATAAGAGCTTCCACATCCAGCTTCAAGACGCCAGCAACAGCCGAAGGCTAAAACTAAAAATCCTGGTTCTATGGGAGCTTGACCCCACCCATTCTGCCTGCTTCTACTGGTCCAACTTAAAAAAATGCAAGGCCTCACAAGCAGTGTACTTCATTGGCTTTGAGCAGACCGCTCACACCTCAGTCTCAACCTTTCCTCATAAACTAACCAGGACAAAATACGCTTCTTAAAGCCTCTTATTGTCACATCACCCAGTACATTATCACTCATCACTGAAGGCCGCACAGTGATTGATATTGGTTGACTGGCCAGGACACTAGGGCTAGCTTTCTTTGCATTCCTTCAAAATTGCACCATTGGGTTTTCTATGCTCACCAGGCAGAAGGGTCCTCACTTTATTTCATTCAAAGAACAGTATCTCCTGCACTGTAGCACTCCCTCTGTACTCCACTGGAATGTTAGACTGGATTTGTGCTTAAATACCCAGAGAGAGGCTTGAATCCACAACTTTATGACATGGAAGTGAGACACAGCTAGCACCTTATATAAGATCAATCTTTTCATTTTCTTTTTTTATGCCAATGCTCAGTCATTACCCGTTTGACTTCACTCCCAGTGTCAACTAAACATTTTCCTCCTTTGAGCCAACCACACAATCACCATTACATTCTCCCCAACAACTGAAACCAATCTCTAAGCAAAAGAATTGCAGGACATTTTTATCCTAATTCAACCTGACTGTTGTTGAACCTTGTATTGTTTGTTGCTGTTGTGTTCAGCGTTTCTGCAATTGTGCTTTCCCTTTGTCAGAGTGTACAATCATCAAAATGTAGATTTTAGTCAGACAGGTTCTCGTTTCTTGATGATTTGATGAAGATTCATTCAAACTGTAGTCAGGGTTTACTGCGGCAATTCTTAAACAGTGTTCTTCCTTTTTGCAAACATGCCTGTCCACGAAAGTCTCAGCTACTAAAATCATGTGATGGAAATTGAAATTCATAGTCCATATTTTATCGCTGTTGCGACAAGATCAGATGTCAAACAAGATGGAGGTTCAGTAGCACAGCTGGTAGATTAGCTAGTAAGTTACAGCTAATGTTTCCGAAGAATAAGTTCAAATCCCATGATAGCAGCTGAGATTCAAATTAGAACTCATTAAATAAATCTGGATTGAAAAGTATAACACCTTGACAGCAAAGTGTTAAGGCAGAACCTTAACAATAGATTCTGCATGTGCCTCACCAAACTGCTAGCCGGACAAGGAGAAATTGGTCTGCTGGCTTCATTTGTTCAGTGTTGGTGAGTTTACAGTGCTGACCAAAGCCCCCAGAGACAACTTGCCAGTTCCAGGGAACACCAAACTCATGGAAAAAGTCTTGGGCGATCGAGGGAGGGAGTGGTTGGCAACTGCCAGTCAAATTAGTGTGGAACCAAAGTGAGCAGTTCTCTTGCCAGCCTCATAATTAAGGCATGTTAAAAAAAACATGTTTCTGGAAGCAGCCCCTAGTGATTTCTTTAAGGGATCTTCTACTGAATAATGCAACCAAACAACTCTGGGGACACAATTTATGTGGATGAAACAAAAGAAAATGTTGCATTTCCATTCTTCACGCTGGAAAATTGAATGTAAATTGTCACTGCCTGAACAAATGAAATGTGGTGTCGCTTCAACTTATCAATCAGGTGAAAATTGCAGAACTCCAGTTCAAGCAGTGCTGATAACTAATGGTTTATCCTCATTGCCTGCCTTCCACTTGGGCAGAAAGTTGAAACGTCTCCCTATATTGACCCTACTTCCAACTTCAGGCAAAGAACAAAACAAGAAAGATGAGTCATTTGCAAAGCAGTTGATGATTGAGCATCAACCTTCCTTCCACTCCATTTCTCTCCCCGTCAGCCTGTTATAGGCTGCAGGAGAAACAAATAAAACAGCTCTAATTCCTCTAAATCTAGCCCAAAGTGAAATATCCACTTTGATTGGATTGTGTCATTGCAAAGTACATCATGGACTTACCATTTATGATCAACAACAACCAAAAATTGCATTTTTTTTTTCCACATTCACTCATTTTTTGAAGGTGTCAGAGAATTCTGAGCAGTGTGAAAACCAGGAAAGTCACCCGACTGTGCTCAGATTCAACACAATATTGCTGTTTACCTCTATCCTAAATTCTACAAATAAAAAAGAAATATATTCTATACTGAAAGAACTGGCAGATTAGTAAATAAAAACAATTAAAATAGTCAGAAATCAAACATCAGCTGTAAAGTGTTTGTATTAGAAAGCTTTATTTTTTGAGAAATTTTGAAGTTGGAAAAGGAATTGCATTTTCATATTTTAATGTCATAGAAAAGAAAACTAGCTCGATTACACAAGGTTCTGGCCCCAGTATAATCCCATTAGATTACATTGTAAATAGTAAACCACAGGGAATATCAACATTCCACTAATATCTGTTTGGCAACAGTCATTGATGTGAAATTTCTCATGTTATTCAGCTTTATTGGCATTGACTAGGGTAAGCTCATCACTTTGGAATGGAGAGAGATCAGATCAAGTTCCCTTCAATCCTCATTCTTCCCTCTTTTATTTGGAAAAAAGCTGCCTTTTGTGTTCAGCCTACCAGCTGTGTATACCCAAGTGCGCAGAGGAGCAGGTAACACTGGAGCTTGAAGCTATAGTATTCACCATTGTGAGTTTGTAATCACCAAAAGTGCTACAAATCCCCTGATTACTTACATAAGCCTTTTCACACAGTTACATTTTTCCGATTTATATCGTCGATGCCTAATAGACATGTACAAAATCCCAGGGCACAAGCTGCTTTCAGTCCCTTATACTACTTGGGAACCTTGATTCAACGCAGTATTTCATTCAATCCAAAAGATTGTCCTTCGTTTTTCATGTTTTTTAATGCTTCACTCAAGCAGTACAGCGAGTATTGTCAATCCAATTTCCCCTAAAGACCAGCGAAGAAATGTTAGAAGACTAATCTTCCACACACAATAGAATAACATTATTACAAGCTTTGTACTTCCAAATCTCTCATTATAACAAATATCTTTTTCTCCCTGGTCTTGGCAGAAATTCCATTATAGTGCACAGTAGAATCCCAACTTCAAGAGGAAGATCACTTCCATTAAAATAAATGTTATTTTGTCAGTTCCCAGGAGCTTGTACTTAGCTCCCATGATGGCTTAGAGGTTGTGCAGACTGCAGTGTAGTAATGAGACAGACAGAAAGATTCAACAGCTGCTCTGTGCCCAGTTAACTCATCTCAGACAGAGTGCTGGATTGGAGTTGAAAAATTGGCCTCAGTACCTCTAGACTAGACAGAATAGAGATAGCCAGGGTCCCTGTTTGAGTGACATTGGCTCCTGGTGGAATTGCACCTGTGTGATTGGTGGCTGGGGACTACATAATGACAAGGATGTACCTCCATATGCATTCCAGCATGCCCACAGTCACCACCTGAAAAACACTTACCATTTTAGATAGAGACTGGAGTTTTATTTAGAGCCGGAGGCCTTACCCCACTGGTGAGCACATCTCTGTTTGCCTGGATCACCCTTCAGCTATTTTATGGCTATTCAGTCACTGTTCAGTAAAGGGTGAGAGTTCCTCCCATAACTGAGACTATTAAATGGTCAGCAGTTTCCTTGTTCCAGCAATGCTATGATGAGTGGTGGACAGCACTGGTGTTATGGACCAGACCAAACCCCCTCAAAATATATTAAGAAGATAGCTTAGACTCCAAATTTTTCTTATCTTTAAAGGCAAGCATAAGGCATTGTGTTCTGGATGCAATTTGAATGGTCAAACTATCAGGTTGAGGCAAAATACACTTTATTCTTACACTATTGTTAAAATACAGACAAAACAAGAATAAAACAATTAGCTTAACTCTATCAAAATAATTAACAAGATAATATATATGTTAACTACCACTGATTAGCTGATCCAAGATTGTAACATCCCTTAAACACACCTCCCTTAAACACACCCTTGGCAAAGGTAAATTCAGTAAAATAGACTGTCTCACTTGTAACATTTCTCCAGTCCAGGAGAAAGAACATTAAGAGAAAATTCTGAGAGAGAGAGAACTCAAGCATTTTGCTGTAGTGGGGAGAGATGTATAGCAGCTTCAAAACCCTCAACAACTACTGAAAGCTAAACCCTGGTTTTGTGGGAGCCTGGCTCCACTCCATTTTGTTGCTTCTATTGTTTCAACTTTAAAAAAAACCCAAGGCCCCACAAGTTGTTTACTTTATTGGTATGCACCTCCATCTCAATCCTTCATTAAAAAAAAACCAAGACAAAACAGACCTCTTAAAGCCATAGTATCGTCACACCGGACAACGTAAGCAGTCCTAAAGAATTGATGCATAGACCCAAACTTAAAAGTAAGTTCAGGGATTTTTCCAAAGCCAGACTGACAGGCCCTGGCAAGAGGAGTTTGGTTTCAGCATTATCAGGAGAGACAGGAGCACAAGGAGCAGAGACAACTTTGTGAGGGAAAGCCTCTGCTGGATGCTTGAGCAGGAGGAACTCTTCCGTCAGCCCACAATTATCCTGCCTCATGGTGTGGACACTTTCTACAGCAGGTAAAGTCCCAGATGGTGGGAAAAAGCCTTCAATAGCCATTAATTGATTGGTAAAGGGCCTCAAATCATCAAAGGGTGATTGGCTACCCAGTGCCTCCCCTATAAAATTCCAGTAGAGTGGGGTGGGCACCCCATTGTAAGCAGCCCTGTGTGCCAAACCACCCCAGGACTCTTAAAACCCCAGCTAATGTGTGCTACCTAGGCATGGGAATAGAACTGTGTGGTGACAGTATCTCCAAAGTTACACTGTGTGGATTTCTTACTATATAAGGACCACCTACATAAGTGCGACATTGTGGCTCAGTGGTTAGCACTGCTGCCTCACAGCGCCAGGGACCTGGGTTCGATTCCAGCCAAAGGTGACTCTGTGGAGTTTGCATGTGCTCCCTGTGTCTGTGTGGGTTTCCTCTGGGTGCTCTAGTTCCCTCTCACAGTCCAAAGATGTGCAGGTTAGATGGACTGTCCATGTTAAATTGCCCATAGTGTCTAGGGTAGGGGATGGGTCTGGGTGGGATGCTCTTTGGAGGGTCAGTGTGGACTTGATAGGCTGAATGGCTTGCTTCCACACTGTAGGGATTCTAGGGTAAGGGAGGGCTAGCCTTCACCCTGTCTGCCCATAGCTTGATTGATGAGAGTTCTGCCTGACCAAACAGTGCTCTCAATACTCCCCAGTGCTCTGGGGAGGGACATAACAGCAGGAGTAGGGTATTCAGCTCATTGAGCCTGATCCACTATTCAACATGATCATGACTGATCATCTGCCTCAACTACATTTAACCAACACTGCTCCCCATTTCTCTTGGGTATCTGGGACACCAATTGTTTGTCAGGTTCAGCCTTACTTGGATGTGATGATGTAGCATCCACAATCCTATGGGCTAAAAATTCCAACCAATTCACAACCCTGAGTGCAGAAATTTCCCTTCATTACAGTCCTAAATGATCGATCCCTTATCCTGACACTCTGTCCCCAAATCCAAGACTCCCCCGCCAGTCGGAAACAAGTTTTTGGTGTCTATGTAGTCAAGTCAATTTGTTTCAATTAGATCACCACTCATGTTTTGGTTATGGAGAATTCACTCAATTCACTTTGTCTCCTATCACAAGACAACCTTCTCATGCCAGGGACCTATCAAGTGAACCATCTCTGTACTCCCGCCAATGTGGGTATATACATCTTCAAATATAGAGACCAAAACTGCATGAAATAATCCGAGGTGTGTGTGGTCTCAGGAAATCCCTGTAGAAATGTAGAAATGCTCATTTATTTCTATATCAAATGCCCTAGCATTAAAAAGCAACTTGCCTTTGATTTTGCCTGCTACGCCCGTGTGTAATCTCTCCACTGTTCTTGTTAAATGTACATCCTTCCCTTCATGTGGCCAGGCAAGGGGATGTTCACTACTGACTGCGTAACGTTCAGCACCATTCACAACTCCTCAGATACTGAAGCAGTCCAGGTCCAAATGAAACAAGCCCCGGGCAATATTCAAGATCAGTTCAAGGGATTGGGGACATTCAGTCGGCTGCTTTGAGCATCCTCACGCACCACCTGTCTTCTGTTCTATCGTGTGACATTTTGTCCTGGAGTATGACTAAGGTGGGGACTGTGTGAGATGAAAGAAGCTGGCACAGCTGTTAGTGCTGGTGCAGCTTGGGAAAGTTGGTGAGGTGTCCTGGGTGACAGATTAAGAGGTGCAGAGACCATGCAGAGTTAATAGTCTGGGGTGGAGGGTGGTTGGGTGGGTGACAGCAAGTGAGGCAAGACGTTGCATTTGACAATAAGAATGATAGCATATGAGCCTTGCTTCAAGGTGGCAACAGAAATAGAGGATGAGTGTAAGGGAAGATGGTGGTAGTTACCATGGAGGAGAAGAGAAGGTGAATGACCTCATGTGATAATGATGGGCATTCGTCCAAACAGCAGACACTGCACTGACCCAGGTGGCAACCTCAGACAGACTGGCAGCATCTGGTGTTGTGGCTTTCTCTGATCATCCTCAGGAAAGAGACGGCCCTTCTTAGCACCACTCCATCCACAAGTCCTTATAGCTGTCTATAAAATCATGAGAGGTATATATAAGGTTGATAGCCAACAGCGTTTCCCCATGGTAGGGGAGTCTAAAACTAGAGGGCTTGGGTTTAAGGTAAGTGGGGAGTGGTACAGAAGAGTCCAGAGGGACGATCTTTTCACACAGAGGATGGTAAGTGTCTGGAACGGGATGCCAGAGGTAGTGCTGGAGGCGAGTACAATATCGTCATTTAAGAAAGTTTTAGATAGGTACATGAATGAGACAGGAATGGAGGGATATGTACCAAATGCAGGTAAATGGGACTAGTTTAATTGTGAAAACTGGGTGGCATGGGCATGTTAGGCCGACAGGCCTGTTTCAATTAGATCACCACTAATAGACCTCAATGACTCTAGGTCCTTGCCGCAAAGGAGGGTGCCAATTTACCCTTATTTGCCATATCTAAGGCAAATGATATAAAGACCATAAGACATGGGACCAAAAGTAGGCCATTCAGCCAATTCAGCCCACTCTGCCATTCAATGAGGTAATCTCATAATCAACTCCATTTTCTTTCCTTTTCCTCAGAACCCTTGACTCCTTTACTGATTAAAAATCTGTCTATCTCTACCTTGATTATACTTAATGTCCCAGCCTTGACAGCTCTCTGCAGCAATGAATTCTACAGATTCACTACCCTCTGAAAGAAGAAATTCCTCCTCATCTCTGTCACAAGGGGAAACACCTTTCTGCATTCTAATCTGTCAAATCCCTTAAGAATCTTGATTGATCCCATAAGGCCTCTTCTCATCCTCCTAAATTCCAATGAACACAAACACAATCTACTCAACCTCTCCTCCTAAGAAAATTCCTCAGTGCCCAGCATCAACTGTACAGGACATTTTGGGATGACCACAACAGCCTTTTAAACATAGTGCTGGTGCAAGGAAACTCAGGATGTTTCAGCAGTAGTAAGGACATTCACCTCCAGTGAACGAGAGAATCAGGCTAGCATTGGAAAAGCAGAGCATCATTGAGGCACAGTACCTGTTTAATGAGGCCAGTTTGGGAATATAGCATGCAAAAACTCATTAGGTCTCACGGGAGAAGCCATCCAATTTCAACTCAATGAAAGTGACACTTGGTTAATTATTAGTAAGATTCAACCATACTCTAAATTTATCACTTTTTCCTCGTGCAATGTCCAGATTTGATTTTCATGGCAAAGAGCTGATTGACCCAATGATACCATTGTATCACCTCCTCTGTAACAGTTTGGTACAGAGTGAAAGTGGTTACCATTTCAAATTTTGCAAATCTGGCTGACTTGGCCAGATGTGGAAGATGTCAAGATGTGGAAGATGTCAGTACCCCTTAATCTCTCCAAAGCTGGTAAATAAGAAAGAATACTAGTATGTATGGTCTGCATTGTCAATCGTGTCAATATATGCTCTGATGGGGTTTTCAGGTTGAATCCAAGCCTATCCTGAAATGTTTACTCCAATAAGTCTTCCGCCTTTCTAAAGTTTTCAAGATCTAGAGTACAGGAAAAGGCCCTTTGGATCATCATGTCTATGCCGGTCAAAAACAGCCACGTTTTAAAAATTCATTTGTGGGATGTGGGCATCGCTGGTTGGCCAGTATTTATTGCCCATCCCTAGCTGCTGTTGAGGTGGTGGTGGTGAACTGCCTTCTAGAACTGCTGCAGTCCACATGCTATACATTGACCCACAATGCGTTAAGGAGGGAATTTCAGGATTTTGACCCAACGATAGTGAAGGAACGGCAATTTATTTCCAAGTCAGGAGTGCCATGGAGGGGAACTTGGAGATGGTGGTGTTCCCATATGTCTTCTGCCTTTGTTCTTCTAGATGGAAGTCATCGTGGGTTTGGAAGGTGCTGTCTGAGGATCTTTGGTGAATTTCTGCCATGCATCTTGTAGATAGTACACACTGCTGCTACTGAGCTTCAGTGGTCAAGGGGGTGTACTTTGTGGATGTAGTGCTAATCAAGCGGGCTGCTTTGTGCTGGATGGTGTCAAGCTTCTTGAGTGTTATTGGGACTGTACTCATCCAGGCAAGTGGGGAATATTCCATCACACTCCTGACATAACTAGCTACAAACATAAAAGCTGTTTAGGCCGACATTTTTTGTCACTAGAGGTGAGATTGTTTCCAAATTAACAATAATTTGGTCATCGTAACTTTGAAGATATTCCATTGTAAATGTGTCTTCCGTGAGCTGCTCGAATATTCACCAGTCTTCCGCTCCGCGACTGGGTGTTAGTGTCACGTTCTTGTAAATTGCTGTTACACCCAGACTGTTCATCCTGACAGGGAGCAAGTACTTCATTCAGCAGCATAGGAGCTTCTCTTGGCAAAGAAACTAAAGTTCAAGGTGTTGGTAAATTTCAGCTATTCTCCATCATCCTCGTTGCCACCAATGCCAACAGGCCACAAAGATGTAATGGTGTGTATTATATATGGGTATATTCAGTATACTTTATTTATAAATAAATATATATATATATTAGTTTCGTTGAATTGTTCAGCCGGAATTCCATTCTTATTGGGCCTTTGTTTGCTCAGAAAACAATAGTCTTTGAGCTCACAGATGAGGTTTCATCATCAAATTCAACCCTGACATGAAGCTGTGGGAATGCGAACATACAGTATGGCCATCGATATGGCCTTACTGTACTACTTCCTCCTTGGTGTTGCTTCATTAGGGAATGGTTTGGAGGCTGCAGAGTGTGGTGGGGTTCCATAGCCACTTAGGAAGTCAAGAAGCTGTGTACAGAACAGAAAATGTAATTTGTCCTAACTTTGTATGATTCATTTCTTTTTATAATTTATGGAATTAAAATGGCGCCAGCTTATGGTGACTTGTATGCATTTTATTGTATTTTCATGAATACATGTAACAATAAATTATTAATTGTTTCATACTTTAAATCCTTATTGATGCAGGCAACATTAATTCTCTGCATTTTAAAATACCCATGTTTCTCCACGTTTCTCACTCTAGCTTTCAACTCTTTCATCTACGTTTTTTACTTGGTTTCTAAATCGGTAATCAAGCACTGAGAGCATTAACAATAAACAGATTTATATAATCCAACGCAGAACAATTGAAAACTACACCACATTTAGTAAACTTTCATGTGACACCATCAACTTTTTTCTTGAATACATTAGTTACATTTGCTAACATCTAATCTGCTGGTACATTCCAGAATCTAGTGAATTTTGCGAAGTCTTAACTGGCCCATTTTTATTATTACTTCTGCAGCTAACTCTTTTAAAACCCTAGGATGTAGGCCATCTGTTCCTGGGGATTCAATAGATTTCAGTCAATGAAATTCTCCAGTTCTTTCTTTCATCTATATTAGTTACCTTAATTTCCTCATTCTTTTTAGCCCCTAGGTTAAATAATGAAGGAATGAGCAAGTAAGGTAGAAGCAGACTGTTTCTTGTAGCTAAGGAGTCTAAAATAAAGTGCAATGAAGACATTTATAAACCAGAGTAAGAGAAATATCTTTGCAGAGTTGTGACGTTGCAGAATTAATTTCCAAGGTTCAACAGAAACAATGTCAAAATTCACGATTAAATTGCACAGAATGATAATGGCAAAGCAAATTAAGGGATATGAGTACAGGATGGATAAGTATAACTTCGACTATTTAATCACTAACCCAAGAGTGATTGTGTAAAAATGGCCTTCCCCTCTAAAATAACTCCACAGAGGCCAGTATCCTGTCACCAAGCCACCCTTTGTTTACACATGGAGAGTCCTTGAAACTGATCCAGCTCCCTCAGAGCCAGCTCTCAGATTGAACAGGATGTCTGACACTCCAGTTTTTATCTGTCAGCCAGAGCTCCCTGGTTGGACCAGATTAACTGCCCCAATCGGGAACTCATATTCTACGAGGTCCACTAAGCTGATCTCATTACAATCACTACACCTTCTATCTATTTTCTCGTGGTCTTATAATCAGAAAAACATCAATGGCTTTGACAACACCATGATTTTTATGAGTGCCTTTTGTCCACTGTCTGGGAGAAACAACTTCCATTCAGCATGTTAACTACCTTTTGAGTAAATGCTATTTTCAAAAGAACTAAAATTTCCAGAATATTCATTACTGTCAAAATGCTGCATTAAATACAACTGTTTTTATAATCTTTTCTGTAAGAAAATAATCAATATGAAATCCTAAAACATGGGAAACGGTCCATTTCATTTTGTAATAGTGCCCTCTTGCTGGAGCTGAAGTGATAAATAGGGAGCAGTATCAAATCTTGGATCTGCCAATATCCCACAGCTTGGATGCAAAATAGTAGAACATCCACCAGTGATCAGAGATGAAAGGTTACATCTTAACCCGGACCACATTGTAAGTACAAGTGACACAGGAACCCTTTACGATGATGCCAAATCCACATTATGGCTTGAACACTATTCACTTTAAGTAGAATTATGTTGTGGAAAAATGTGTTCCTGCTCCACTTTGCAGCTCAGAAGCATATCAAAACTGATATTAAGTTATTTTCCCCTTTAACACATTTTGTGATCTAGTGTGAAAGAGCAAAATCTCAATATAATTTTTTAAAATTTTTGGGTGTTTGTTTGCCATAATGAGCACCGCATGCCACACTAGATAAAACATACTGCCATTCACCCAGAAAGAGCCCTTTCTTAGAAATAGTGCTGCCCCTTTGTCCTTTCATCAGGAGGAAATGAGTTCTGAATTTCTACTGTGTCATTCGAGCCAATTTTCCTGCTGATATTCCCAAGAAATTCTGCCCTGCTGTCACAACTACGTACTGAAAATATGTTTAAATGAATCAATTGATAAATATTCAAAGGCTCAAAAACATGTTCAGCACCGCCAAATAAAATAGTCAAAATAGAGCCTCAAGGTCCTGTACCTAACTGTTAAAGAATAGAATTCTGTTCAATGTGTCTTTCATTAACACTACAAAGTGTAAATTGCAAATTGGTTATTTGAACAGCCCTTCTATAGCAGTCTTTATCCACATTTAATCCATAGTCGCAATTTCTTTCTCACCACTCAGATGTACATTGCCAAAATCCAACAACACCTGGTGACCTCCCACTTTTCCAGGCTTGGGAGGAAATTAAATATCACTTTTAAAAAATGCATCATGTGAAAGTGAATAATGTTCAGGGAAAAAAAGTTGACACATTTCATTTTAAACAACAATCATAGCTGGAACTGCAAAATACATCAATAGAATTATGATTTAATTCTAACTCCAGTCCCTTTCCTTACATACACTGAAATAGTTGGCTGTAAGCACACCAAGTGCCAAATACGCATTGGGAAAAGAAGATGACCTGAAATTGAGATGTGGGTCAGGTCCTACTGACGTCTGGTTTTCTTCTCAAGTGAAATTAAAACAACCGTCAGGTTTCATTAAAATAAAATTAAGCATCTTGGGGAAACGAATGAATATTGAAGAGGCACGTGTGTCAGGAAATCCTGCAGTTAATGAATCAAAGATTAACTCTGAAATGGTGGCATGTGTGCTACACAAGATTTCCTCTCTTTCATGAAAAGATGGTAGAACAATGCCAACAATAGCATTCCTGATTTCAGTTTTGACATGCAGGTAAATTGAAGGATATGTCAGAGAGAGAATCACCTAGTTTGCTTTAGTGGAATTCGATAGGAGTTGTCTGTATAATAAAGTCTCATCAACGACATTAATGAGTCAACATTGGCTCAGTAGCAGTAATCTTGGCCAGTGCCCAAGTGTGATACTTAGGATCTGCTAGCCTTGTGGTTATGTTGTTGGACTAAAGGCTGTGGGGCCCAAATGCCACTATGCATAGTTGAAAAATTGAACGTTAACCCTAGTGATTTGTGGTTGAGCATCTGAAGGCAATTGGCAGCAAGATGAATAATTCCAACGTTTTTTGTATTGTGAGTTTGCTTCTTCTGGCTTCTGGTTTGACAATACAAAAAATTATTAAATTTTAAAAACATTAAACTTTTGGCCCATTCCACTAGACTAGATTTGAAAACATTTCCCAGAGCCGAGAGACAGCCACTGTATGGAATTTACGTGCAATTCCAGAATACATTTCATAATACAGTTTCACATACTTTTAAAGAAGGTTAAAGTTGATTGAATTAATGGAAATTTGCTAGCTAAACTAAAAAATGGCTTTATAATCAAAATCAGAAGATATTGGCAAGTAGAAAAAGATCCATCTGAAAGACTCCAATGCAGTTATATTGAGATACCCATTGTTCATGCTATTTAGAAATGTTTGGGAGGAAAGGCTTTCCAATATTATGGCAAAATATATCAATGACACTGAACTATGCAGTCAGATGACAAGTGTAAAGGAGATTGATATAGTTTAATTAAGCAAATGGATTACGGGATGGCAGATGGATTTCAATCTTCATTAATACAATTCAACACACATTAAAAAGGAAATATGAAATGTGTGTAAGAAGTGATGTTTTTGCCCATTATTAAGGGAGCAAAAAGGAAAGGATCTTAAGTTGGTAATTGGACAGACCTGTTTTCAGTCAACAGGAAGTTACTGCAGATAATGACATCCAAATTTTGAGATGTATTTTTGGAGTTGTAAGCTGAAACAAATTTTGAATCTCATATAGATTATTGGCGAATATTTGACCACTATGTGCACCCTTGCATTTTGCAGCTTCCAAATTGCCATTGATAAATTGCAAAACATTCAGTAAAAAAGAGCAATAATAATTTCAGATCTTGCACCTTAATCTGATGAAGTGTGGCCCGCTGAGCCAAGTGTATTTTAATTGGTCAACAAGGTTTTAAAGAAACTGTGATAAAGAATGTTAAAATACTGGTAAGCACAGACACAGACAATAGAGAGGAAAGAGAATTGTAAAGTAGTAGGTATGAGAATAGACTCTCAGGGGAAAAAAAATCTATGCAGATTTTATTGTACCAGTAAAGAGCTTATTAAGTAAATGTTTTCGAAATAGAATTGAAAATTATGGCGAAAGTGGACTTCATAAAATGTTAGCTTGTAATGAAGAACAGAGATGTCAACTCAAAAGGATTGTTGAAAGTAAGGAAGAATTTTAGAAATTTCCATCTGAATTTTGTGATGGGTGAGATTGTACATAGATCACTGAAGGAATAGGCTCGAACAATCCGATGAGATTTTCTGACTTAAAGTCATTTTTTTTGATGTTGGTTTCATTTTATGTTACTCTAGTAAAATGTAAAAGCTAAAAAATTAGATAATTTTAGGCATTATTCTGTGCTTGTTAAAATTAAAGTGGATTCTGTTGTGAAGATGGCACTTCTAGGACTTAGAAAAAATGTATTAAGACCCAATGGTCTGATTCATTTATCATGAGGGAGTTACTATAGAAATACTATAGCACCATGTAGCCATTTATTTTAATTTTACTGTACAGAAATTTTGGTGTCTAACTTTTCCAGTGACAAGTAAGTTCACTGTATCCTCCATTAGAAATGGATGTCTCATCACAAAAGCCCAAAGGATTACATCACTATACTTATATTAAAAGTGATGAAAGTCTGAAGTATTGAGATTTGATGATTGCATTGTGATGGAAAAGAACAGATTAAACATTTAGTGGATCATTTATCATATATTTGAACTCAAATCCGCTATAATCCAATGATTAACTTCTAAATATCAAATGCTCAGATATGAACCTCTAATTATTTTACAGATTTAAAAGTGAGCAGTTAGGGAGGGTGGGAGATGAAGGTGGGGGAAGGAGTTCAGATTGCAGCATCAGCCATTGTGACTGTGGGTCTTGGAAAAGGGTTTTTTCGAAGAACAATGATAACCAGATAAAGCCGACTACAGCCAGGCTTGCTGTTAGCACATCATACACAAAGAATGCCTAGAAAATACTAATCTCCAGACCTGAGACAATGTAGATCATTGCAATGTCTGTAACTATTATATGACATGGTTCCTGCTTTATGGTGGGTGACTGGGCTTTAGGTTTGAACAGCTGTGTATTTTGAGCAGAGGCACCAGAACTGGAAGAGTCATGCATATCAATATTATTTTTGATAGCAGTGGAAAGCAGTGTTTCTATGACAATATTAAGAAAATCTGATGTTAGCCTTGTAGAAGCATATTTCTATCAAAAGGTATAAATTTTCTTGAAGAAATGAAATTTACATCAGGATTTTTGATTCGTGAATGAGGCTGGAGCTCTGGGGCAAGGCCAGAGAATTGACCTCACAGGCAGGATAGCTGGGGATTGACAGCTGCCTGCCCACAAGCAGTGGCTAAATAGAGTAAGGGCCTATGAAGGGCACGTAGACCAGGCTCTCTGCTATGGCTGAGACTGGGCAGTTGGTGTTCCAAATGGCATTTCAACTGCCAATTCTCATCCCTGTGGCCTCGTCTGTTAGATCATTGACTGTAAGATTGGCCACAAGCAACCCAGGGCAGGGGATCCCCCTCCGAATAGCTGTCTGGCAACTTTGGTCAGGACAAGTTTCATCTTTACTAAGAAGTCTTCAGAATATACCTCCATCTTGAGGTCTCTGTCCCTCCTTCTGTCTCTCTGTGGGGGGTGGCCAGACCCACTACAAAGACTGACTGAAACCACCATAAGGAGACCCAGTCTGAAGTTGATGAAAACAGCGACCAAAGCCACTGAAAATACTTGCAGCACTAAAAATAACATTTTACAAAACTTAATATGATGGAGTTGAATGGAATGGCCCTCAGATGACATGTCTTGACCATTCATCCAATATTTGCCTCCACATCCTACAACAATCAAATCCACCATTGATTCAGCAACTGTTCGCTTTACATTAATAGAATATATAGAGAGCAAACGCACAAGATGAAGGGATGGGAGTAACAGCTGGATGGGTAGAAGGAATTCCAACAGATTTATCGGCAGATATTTCAATCTTAGCTTGATGTCAATGGTACTGAAATAAAAATGGGTGCTGCTAAATAAATATGTTGTGTCACACCAAGCGACCATTAAGACTTCAATCATGATATAATTCTGCCCTCCAAGCAAAATTCAAAATAATTGTCCCAAAATGTTTGCATTTGCCTTGCATTAATGAACTAGTCCATCTTTTTCACTGATATAAGGCTGAATCTTCCATTTTCCAGTCTAAATTATGTTGGGCTTTTCAGAGCAATTTTTGCTGTGAGGCTAAGTAAGTTCTCTCACCATGTCTTACGAAACATGACTACCTATCATATCCTAGGGTGTCTTTCATGTCTGGTTTCTGTCCCATCTTACCACGTCCTGTTCCCAGAACAACCCAGCACTAAGTGGATCACTACCTAGATTCCAACATCACTTGTGCCTACACCTTCTGGAAAAGCCCACTGTGAGACATCCTCCTCCCCTAATACCAACAGTGGGCACCATGACAACAGACCGTACCAGTCTAGTCCAAGGTTGGCATCTGGGTCAGTGCAGTCTCAGCTGGCTGGAAGAATGCCCAGCAATGCAGCAAGAAGTTTAATGTCCTCCCACACCCCTCCAGTGAAAGTGACGCCATTCTCTCTCCAATACCTCGCACTCACTCAATCTCTGCTACTGAACCTGCAACCCACCAAGACTCATGCTCTTCCACTCTTACCATTGTCTGCAACATCTTCTCTCATTCAGCAACACCCAGCCCAAAAACCTCTAACATCACTAATCCTGCATGCCCCCTGTGCTGCTTACTCAACCACTCAAGTGACCGATAACGGCAGTGTCATCCACTTTCATTTCCTGTAATATCTGCCTCTCTCTTTCATTCCAGAAGAAAAATTGCCTACACTAGACTAGAAAGAGTCAAGATGAGTGACGGGATGCCTATCATTCAGCTAGAGTGAGTTAGTAAGAACCTTGGAGTTTTTAGACAGTCGAGAATGCTTGTGGCAGGGCAATGATTGCTGCTAAAACAAGAATTCAACAATGCATTTGAACTTGTTGGCATTGTTAAATTTTGTCTCGAAATATTAACATTATTTTTGACTTTTGAAGGAAGACTTGCTTTTAAATAATATTTAACCACTTCTGCAGCAATCCCTAAGGGATAAAGGGAAATGTACCATGTGCAGGCAGGTGGGATTAGTTTAGAATGGCATCATGGTCAGAGCAGACATGATAGGTCAAAGGGCCTATTCCTGTGCTGTGCTGCTCTATTTTCTATGTCTTTGTTCACTCTCTGGTAGTATGTAAGCAATAGTCATAGCTGAGCTCCCATTGAAAAAAAGAGATAAAATAGCCAAAGCAAGATGAGTCAACATTAAATATACAATGCAACAGCGATTATAAACAAAATCTAGCAGAAGGATTATCACTGAATTCTGTATAAAATGGATAGAAATAATTGAGTTTAAAAATGTGTGAAAATAATAGACTGGATTTCCATCCTCAAGGCTGATAGCAAAGGGGAAAGGTTTGTGGAAATTCCCAACCTGACTACAATGCCTCAGGAAGAAATGCCCACAAAGACAGGATCTTCACTGTTAGAGCTGGGGACAGGCCAAACAACCTAGAATACCATTTCCCTTTATTCCCTGCCTGTTCGTGTGTCTGTCTAAATGCTTCTTAGGTGCTCTCTCAACCAATGTAACACCTTATGCCCTCAGGTCAAGATATGTCTTGTCAAACAAATCCGGTGGACCCTAAACTTCCCCTATATCAGGCTATAGTATTTCCATTCACCCACTATAGACTGAACAGAGCAATTACCCCTATAGTGACCAGAGAATTTGTGAAAAAATAACTTTCTAAAAAGCCATTCATTGATACTTTTTCATTAAGTTGAAAAAAACACTTTTTCACTGTATCCTAATAAAAGTGTCAATCATTCAGACTCTTTAAAATTTCAATAGCTGAAACTACAAAATCATTTGAAACCACTCAATCTTGTATAAATAAACATTGTGAAATTGCTAGCCAGGTTTATCATATAAACCAGGGGATCATGGGTTTCAAGAAAGTAATTGTTGTTAGAGCTTCTAAGCAAGCCAGAGTTCGTGGCAATAGGAAGCAACAGAATGCTGTATTAATAAGGAGTTGTTTTCAACATAGTGTAAAACTATCAATGAGTGGCTGTTTTGTTGATTTTTTTACATACAACTTTCACCATAGGAATCATTGCTTCTCTATAGCGTTTAAGAGTGAATGGGCATGAAAATGCCATATCTTGGCATGAAGGGGGGACATGAAGGATCATCATAGTATGGGAGGAGTGGCATGCATTGACATAGGGTTGTGAAGGAGACCTTTTGAACTTACTTCTCAAAAATGTTCTCTCATGCGATTATGGTTCTTGATGCCTCTGATGTGTTGCCACCCAGGGCACTTAAAGGGTTTCCAAATCACTCCAACTTGAGGAAAATCTAGATCTTTATTTGGAGGGTTCAAAGGGTCTATAAATGAAAAGGTAGTTCTGTGCAGAGACTCCATTATATCACTTCCACTTTCCCTTGCCAAACTGAAGTCAGTGTATATTTAGGAAACTTCTCCGCTGTCTGGAGTTATATATAGCACAACATGAGATGTCCGTAACTGTTACAGGCCAATCATTTCAGTCCCAGTCATCACAAAACGGAATCTCCAAGCAATGTCCTTGCTTGTTTCTAGCTTTTCCTAAACAATCATACAATATCACCAGAATGGTTTTCCTCCCATTGATAGAAAAGTAACTGCTAGAATTCCTCTAATGTCCATCCTTTCTAACTTTCTTCCCTCACTTACATGTTTCCTTGACAACAGCATCCACACATTTGGGTTCAGTTTCCATGTGACATGCCAATGACAGTCTGCTCTATCCCTACCTCTGATCACTTGCCTCCTCCCCACTCCATGTTCTTAGTCTGCTTGTCCCATATCTAGTGCTGGGCGCACAGTAACTTCTCCCAGCTAATCACTGAAAGCATACCCAACATTAACTCCATACTCTCGCTATTATCTCAGGCTGAAACAGATTGTTTATGACTTTCGTATCCTGTTTGACCCTGAGCTGCTTCCAATCCATATGCTTTTGATCATCATACTGAGGTAGGAACTAAGTTAATGGAGATTCCTTTTCAATAGCACTTGCTTTCAATTCTTCCTTTTCTCCAATTGTGAAAGTGATGACTTTTCTTCAATTTGTTCATTGCACTGGTATTTGCCAGACTGCAACTAACACAAGTATAAGCCAATGGCGGCAACTAACACACCCTGATCTCCTCCCCCACCCGCAACATTATAATAATTATCCAATTCAATTTAACATTGTAATTCAACCTGTAATATCAAGACAAGTTGGCAATGCAGGATAAATCAACCATTAGTATTTGAAGCAACAAGCAAAATGTGGCATTGCCAACTGTTAGTGCGGGAAGTAGGGTGGCACGGTGGCTCAGTGGTTGACACTGCTGCCTCACAGTGCCAGCGACCTGGGTTCAATTTCACCCTTGGGCGACTGTCTGTGTGGAGTTTGCACATTTTCCCTGTGTATGCGTGGGTTTCCTCCAGGTACTCCGGTTTCCTCCCACAATCCAAAGATGTGCACACTAGGTGGACTGGCCATGCTAAATTGCCCATTGTGCACAGGGATGTTTATACTAGATGGTTTAGGTATGGAAATGCAGGGGTAGGGAAATGGGTCTGGGTGGGATGTTGTTCAGAGGAGCGGTGTGGACTTGCTGGGCTAAATGGTCTGTTTCCACACTGTAGGGATTCTATTCTATGATAAGTTACATTTTAATATTGTCTATAACGGCAAGCTGAAACAAACACACAACACAGGAAGTTGATCATTATTTCATCATCCTTGCCATAGCTCTACTGTCAATCATCAGCACAGGTGCTGTTGGCAGAGCTACCATCTAGTAAGTGCACAGCAATAACTTGCTCACTGTGACTCAGTTAAGGTTCTGCCAGGACAACTCAGCTCCTGACTTCATTACAGCCTTGATCCAGACATGGATAAAAGAGCTGAACTAAAGATGTGAGGTGAAACCAACTGCCCTTGACACAAAGGTAGAATTTGACCGAGCTTGGCATTGAGGAACCCTTGCCAAACTGAAGTCAGTGTACATTTAGGAAACTTCTCTGCTGTCTGGAGTTATATATAGCACAACAAGAGATGTCTCTAACTGTTACAGGCCAATCATCTCAGTCCCAGTCATCACAAAAGGGAATCTCCAGATCTTCTACTGGCATATAAATGGAAAAGAGCGGTCAAAAGAATTTGGCGAATTAGGGGTTAAAAAGATCATTACGCATGGAAGTAGAGGACATAACTGAGGTATTAAATGAATACGTTGCATGTCATTTCCAAGGAAGCTCTTTAGCAGGTGAAAGAGGTGGCAATTTAGACATGAGAAGGATTTAAAATTGATAAGGAGAAGCTATTGGATTGGCTGTCTGTTTTCAAACTGCATAAGGAACCAGGACTCGATGAAATTCATTCAAGGATATTAAGGCAAATGAGACTGAATATTGTGGAGAAACTTGCCATAATTTTTCAAGGTTCTTTGGATGCAGGGATGGTGTCAGATGACTGGTAAATTACAAACATCACACCCTTGTTCAAAAAAGATTGGCTTAACTTCAATGGTGGGGAAGCATTTGGAAACAATAATTTGAGACAAAGTTAATAGCCTTTCAGATAAGTATGGATTAATTAAAGAATACTAATATGGATTTTGCAAGGGAAAACTTTGTTTAACTAACTTGCTAGAGTTTTGTTTTAAAGAGATAATGTGAGGATGATGACAGTATTAATGTGAATATGGTGCACAGACTTCCAAAGGATACTTCATATAGTGCTACACGAAAGATTTGTGAACGTAGTTATAGCTCATGGAATAAAACATCAAAATAGATATGGAATTCACTGAGTCATAGGCAACAGACAGTGATAATGACTAGCTTTTGGGCTGTAGGAAGATTTGTAGTGGAATCCCCCGGGAGTCAGTGTTGGGATCTTTGCTCTTCCTAATATGTAAGTAATGGCCAAGACACAAATTCGTGGTTTTCAGACAAGCAACACGTGGAAGTATTGTGAACTATGTGGAGGCTAGTATTGAACTTCAAAAGGTCAAAGACAAATTGACGGTGAAGGTAGGCCAGTGCCAAATAAAGTTGTGTGGAGAAATTTAAAGTGATTCAGTTTCGTGGGAAGAACCATCTGACGCTATTGATCACCTGCAGAGACTTATTATTCAGCCTATCGACACTCCACTCACACCATTTGTATGATCTTTTGATCTCTCTGCCTATAAATTCTGTGCCTGTGTGCTTTTCTTCACTTCACCTGACGAAGGGGCAGCACTCCAAACGCTTGTGATTTCAAATAAACCTGTTGGACTATAACCTGGAGTCGTGTGGCTTCTGACCTGGTAGGAAGAAGACGGAGAGATTATATAAAATAAAAGGTACAACTTAAAAAGGGATGGCAGAAGCAGAGGGACTGGGTATTCAATACATAAGTCATTGAAAGTGACAGGGCAGGTTGACAGAGTAGATAATAAAGAATACAATAATTTAGGCTTTATTAATAAGGACATGGCATACATGACATAAGAGCATAAGATATTCATTTAGCTTCAACCAGAGTATTGCATTCAGTTCTGGGTGTTAGTGTTTAGGAATGATGTGAAGGCATTTGGAGAAATTGCAGAAAAGTTTCACGAGAATTATTCCAGGGATGAGGAACCTCAGTTTTGGAGAAGGATTGGAGAAGTTACCACTGTTTTCCTTGGAGATGAGGAGGTTGAGTGGAGGCATGTATTGAAAATCATAATGGGTCTGAACAGTGAAGATTACGAATGAGAGGACACAGAGTTACAGTAATTGGTAAGAGAAGCAAAAGTCAGATGAGGAAAGAGCTTTTCATGCAGTGAGTGTTTAGGATCTCGAATGCACTGGCTGAGTGTTTTAGTAGAGACAGGTTTAACTGAAATGTTCTATCGGGAATTATATTTATCATCTGCAAACAAATGTTAACAGGGAGAAGGTTGAAGAATGGCATTCAGTGAGTTGTTCATTTGGAGAGCTGGTACAGAGATAACAGTGATTATCCTTCTTCTGCACTGTATTCTTTCTGATATTTGGTGAATTTGTTAACATCTTCTCCTTCAGCCTTGATGTGCAATGGCAGCAATGTGCCCCATGTAGATGATGCACTGCAATAATTTACCTGGGCACCTCTGAATGCACTTTCTAAATGTACAACCACTAACACCAAGAACGACAAGGGCAGCTGATACACTGGAACACCACCATCTTCAAGTTCCCCTCCAAGGCACACACCATCCTGACTTGTAAATACATCACTTCTTTCACTATCTCTCGGTCAAAATCCTGGAACTCCCTCCCTAATAGTTCTGTAGGTTTATCTACACCATAAGTACCACAGTGGTTCAAGGAAATCCGTTCACCACCACCTTCTGAAGGGAAGTTAGGGATGAGCGTTAAGTGCTGATTTAGCCAGCAAATTTCACATTGTGTGAAAGAAATAAAAGGACAAATCACCCACAACCTCAAAGTTTTAATAAATGACTCAAAAGAGATGAATTATAAAGGCGGAGAGGTTGAGGTGAGGAATTCAGAGCACAGCCAGCTGAAAACAAAGCTGCCAATTATGAAAAGGTTGAAGGCCATTGTTGAAGTTGGAAAGCGACTACCAACTTAAATATTTGAAACAGGATTTATCAGTGCCTTTAACTCAACTTCCAGTTGTAATTGTGAAACAAGGATAATAAATTAGTTGTTTCTTTAACTGGTGCCAGGAGCAAATCAAAACAATTTATCATGAAACAATACCAGTATCACATATTATGAACGTCTTTAAACTGAGAATTTAATCAAACCCGGGGGACAGCACAGTGGCTCAGTAGTTAGTACTGCTGCCTCACAGCACCAGGAACCCAGGTTCAATTCTACCCTCGGGTAATTGGAGTTTGCATGTTCTCCCTGTGTCTGTGTGGGTTTCCTCCAGGTGCTCTGGTTTCCTCCCACAGTCCAAAGATGAGCAGGTTAGGTGGATTAGTCATGCTAAATTGCCCATAGTGTCCAGAGATGTGCAGGCTAGCTGGATCAGCCACATAATTGCAAGATTACAGGGTTAGGGGAGTGGGTCTCAGCGGGATGCTTTTCAGAGGCTTAATGTAGTCTCAATGGGCCAAATGGCCTACTTCCAGACTGTAGGGATTCTATGATGAATTGGAGGTCTTCTATACAAGTCAGATGAATTTAGCCTGTCATTTTAGAGTAAACAATAAGATAACACAATACCCTATGGTGCCATCTATTGATAGGCATAGAGATCTGGAAACAATTTGTCTGCCAAAAGGAAGGAATAAAACCTCTGAAGCATGGGCCTGACTAAGAACCATGAGGCTTCAGGAAACAGCAATCATTGAGATGACAGGAAATCCACAGTTTTTAGGCTGCAGATCTTGGATTTCCAGAACAAATCCTTATTCCATGGTGGATTTAATGGTTGGTTTGAAAAGCACAAGAAATTTATTTTCTTTTCAGCATAAAATAAAATATGCATCACATATGCAGCATTTTTCTTGGCTACAACAATCTGCATGCAGCTTCCAGAGAAAACCCATCAAATTCCATTGACTTCTAATGTGAAAAAAAGATTGAGGATTCTATTTCATTGGATGGAATCAGAAAATACACATTTAGGATTGAATACTTCCATTCTCTAGCCATTGTCTCTACCCTACTAAATGCCGTAATGCAATACCGCAACATGACAAAACAGTTTATTTGTAATCGTCTATTTATATGAACCTGCGTTATGTACAGCTGGACTATTGGAGCATCAATACTTGGAACTGTTTCAGTCCTTGTGACATGATGATTTCAGTCAGATGAATCAATCTTACATGTCTGTTAACCAAAAACTTTTGTTGGAAATTCCCCATTTCCAAAATTATATTTTTGTCCGTCTTGCTGTATTTGACTGGAGGAAAAGCTTTTTCATGTAGCAAATGGTTAGGATTTGGAATGCGCTGCCTTAATTTGGTAAAAGTACATTAAATGAATACATTCAAGAGGAACTAGATTGTTTGCCAAAGAGGAAGAATGTACAGCGTGACAGAGAGAAGATGAAGGAGTAGCACTGGGTAAATTGCTCCTATGATGACATATGATGCAGGCACAATAGGCCGAATGGGCCTCCTTTTATAATAATTCTGTAATTCACCTTTCTGCAAACATATTAAATAATCCTGAAAAATAAATCCTTTTTGATCAATTTTGTCACTTCCTCAACTGCAATTACATGTACTTAATAAATTTAACTGATAGATTAGTGAATACTCGCGAATAATTAGCACAATTTTACAGCAAAGGTCATTAGCTACTTAAATCATCTTAAATGCAAAGAGACCAAAACAAGTGGTGAGTAGCAGCTACATCATTATCTCAGAGAAGCGACGTTTCTCTACTGCTGATGTAAGCCAGTGTAAAAATCCCTCTAAACATTGCATGAAACTCATTACATAACTAACAGCAGGTAACTGTTCTCCCTCTCACAAAGACTACCCCCTTACAGAATTTGTTTGCCTCACATGCTTTCTTCAAAACTGCATACATTTCCACATCAATTCTCCTCTCAGTTGCAGATCCAACAACATTCCGAAGATATAAACAAGTTGGTAGATGTTTAGAAAGCTGTCTGCCAACATGTTGAAACAATGAAGGAACATTTTAATATCCAGTCTCCAGTTATTATTTCTCAGTGTGAATTGATTCTGTCTGATTTCAATCAGAAAATAGTTGATGCCATTTTATCATTTACAGATTTTAGAATCTAGTTCTAAGTTAGTAACATTGTTGCTGTTGTCTGGCCATCAGGAGACAGAGGAGCATCAACCTGCCATCAAAATATGGTTATTGGATATTTTGTCATTCCTGAGGCAGTTGCCTGCTCTCAGTTTGGCACCTCATCTGCCATCCTCCCTAAAGGGTGAGGGAATGAACAATGGGAGAATCAAACTCATGTTCTGTTGCTCTGTCTCCTAACTAATGACACAAGTTCAACAGTCTATTCACATGTCCTCGGCCAATACCCAGATCCATCTACTCTACCATAAATATTGTAAAATAAATTTGATTGAGTTTTTTGAAGGGATTACCAAGAAGATAGACGAAGGCAGGGCAGTAGACATTGTCTGCATGGAATTTAGTAAGGCCTTCAACAACATTCCTGCATGGTAGACTGATTAGTAAGGTTAGATCACGTGGGATCCAGGAGAGATAGCCAATTTGATACAAAATTTGCTCCGAGGTAGAAGACAGAGGGTGGTGATAAAGTGTTGTTATTTGGACTGGAGGCCTGTGAATAGTGGTGTGCTGCGAGGATCGGTACTGAATCCACTGTTGTTTGTCATTTATATCAATGACTTGATGAGAATAGAGAAGCTTTGGTTAGTAAGTTTGCTGCTGACACCAAAATTGGTGGTATAGCGGACAGTGAAGAAGGTCTTCTAAGAGTACAAAGAGATCTTGATCAGATGGGACAATGGGCCGAGAAGTAGCTGATGGAGTTTAATTTAAATGATTGCGAGGTGTTGAATTTTGGTAAGGCAAACCAGGAAAAGACTAACAGTTAATGGTAAGGTCCTGAGCAGTGTTGTTGAACAAAGGGACCTAGTGATACAGGTTCATAGCTCCTTGAAAGTGACATTGCTAGTAGACAGGGTGGTGAAGAAGGCATTTGGCACACTTGCCTTTGAGTGTAGGAGTTCGGACATCATGTTGCAACTTTACAAGACATTGATTAGGCCACTTTTGGAATACAGTGGTTGCCCCGCTATAGGAAGAATGTTGTTAAACTAGAAAGGGTCCAGAAAAAAAATACAGGGATGTTGCCAAGACTGGAGTGTTTGATTTATAAGGAGAGGCTGGATAGGCTGGGATTTCTTTCTGTGAAGCATCAGAGGCTAAGGGGATAGTAGGAACTGTCGATGCTGAAGTCTTAGATAACAAGGTGTGGAGTTGGAGGAACACAGCAGGCCAGGCAGCATCAGAGGAGCAGGAAAGCTGACGTTTTGGGTCAGGACCCTTCTTCAGAAATGGGGGAGGGTAAAGGGGCTCTGAAATAAATAGGTGGGGGGGGTGCGGCAGTGATAACAGGTAGATAGTGGAACGGATAGGTGGGAGAGAAGACGAACAGGTCAAGGAGGCAGGGATGAAGCTAGTGAAGGTGAGTGTAGGTAGGGAGTGGGGATGGGGATTGGTCAGTGAGGTGGGAGAAGACGGACAGGTCAAGGAGGTGGGGATGAGAGGGGGTGCTGGTCTTGGGATGAGGTCGGGGGTGTGGAGATTTTGAAGCTAGTGAAGTCCACATTGAGACCATTGGGTTGTAGGGTCCCAAGGCGGAATATGAGGTGCTGTTCCTCCAGTTTCCGGGTGGCATCGTTGTGATGCTGGAGGAGGCCCAGGATGGACATGTCATCCAGGGAGTGGGAGGGGGAGTTGAAGTGGTTCGTGACTGGGAGGTGTTGTCATTTGTCGCGAACCAAGCATAGGTGAGGCTAAGGGGAGACCCTACAGAGATTTATAAAATCATAAGGGGCATAGATATGGTGAATAGCCAAGTCTTTTTGCAAGGATAGGGCAATCCAAAACTGGAGGGCATAGGTTTAAGGTGAGAAGGGAAAGATTTAATAGGGACCTGAAGGGCAACTTTTTCACATGGACAGTGATGTATATATGGAATGAGCTGCCAAAGGAAGTGGTAGAAATGGATACAATTACAACATTGAAAAGGCTTTTGGAGAAGTACATGAATGGGAAGAATTTAGAGGGATATGGATCAAATGCAGATAAACTGCATTAACTTAAATGCAGTTAAATTTGGAATACCTGGTTGGCAAGGACGAGTTAGTCCAAAGGGTCTGTGTGACTTATGACTCTATGGCTCTAATTCATACTTTCTTTTTATGATATTTTTGAACTGTACACTTTAACCACTGTGATCTGGTTATGATACAGTCTTAACTATTACCAAATGGGTGGATATATTTTATATACGTATAGTTAAATTGCAAGGTTCCAAATATATTCTCAGAACATTTTTTTAAAATCTGGAACCCATCCCTGGATTCTTACCTTTATCTTCTGACTGATTTTTAAATTTGTCTCATGCGATATGGCCACCTGAGCATTGGGTAGTGAGTTTCCTTCTTGAAACACTGAAATTCACCTGCTGATAGTATTCATACAGCACCGTTAGGTCGGGTACTTTGTATTTTAACCCAAACCTAGAGGAAGAACAATGTAGGTTTACATGTTAAGTGACTGAGAGGGAATTATGTAAAAGGTGATGACCCTGCACACTTGCTGGTTTTGTTCTTCTACCTGGTGGGGTTAGCAGTTTGTGAAATGCTGTCAAAGAAGTCTTGGTGAGTTGCTGCAGTGCATCTTCTAACTGGTGCCCATTCCCAACATTGTGTGCAGGTGGTGGATGGAGTGAATGTCTACAGTGGTGGGTGCAGAGCTGTTTGGACCTAAATGGTATTGTGTTCCTTGCATGTTCTCAGAGGTGCAAATCAGGGCAAATATATCATGAAAATGTACTGATTCAATATTTCATCTGCTGGATTCACATGCCAGAATATTTTTGTGGAAAAAGATATTTCATTCAAACAAAGTACACCATGTGTTAAACATTCTGGTTGTCCTTTGGCTCCAAGAGGTTAGAAATAGTCACACTTTAGGCTGGCAAAACTTAAAACTTGTGGTCTTTAACACGCCCAGTTTACCATGCTTCCTGGCTGGAGACTGCATAATAGCTAGCTCTCTAGTGCCGTGCCCTTGTAGACCTCTGAACAGTTTGACTTGTGGCACAATAGATTCTGGAATACAAGTCTTCAGCACTTCTGTTGTCGGGATCTAGGCCAATTGCTGTTACATAGTGTTATCAACCAGATTCATGATATCACATGGAGTGAACCAAATTGCTGATTTCTTTGATGTCGGGTCCCAGAAGTCACCAAAATGGATTATCTACTCAGCAAATCTAGTTGACCATGGCTGCAAATTTTTTAACCTTGTCGTTGCATTTACTGCTGTTATCCTTTTTTTATTAATTCATTCACAGGATGTGGGTGTTGCTAGCTAGGCCATCATTCATTGCCCATCCGTAGTTGCCTAGAAGGCGGTTGAGAGTTGACCACATTCCTGTGGGTCTGGAGTCACATGTGGACCAGACCAAGTGAGGAAGGCAGGTTTCCTTCCCTGAAGGTCATCAGTGAGCCAGATGGGTTTTTCCCAATAAGCGACAATGGTTTCATGGTCTTCAGTAAATTCTTAATTCCATATTTTTTTAAAATTCAAATTCCACCATGTGCCATGCCGGAATATGAATCCACATCCCCAGAAAATTACTTGGGTCTCTGGGTTAATAGCCTGGCGATAATATTACTAGGCCATGGCCTCCCCATCTTATTGTTGAAGATGTTTATGGACCACATCCTACCATTAGTTGTTCATAGCCTACCAACATTCAGGAAAGCATTGCAGAACTTTGATTTGATCCATTGTCTGTGGTAATGCTTGCTGCTGCTGTGGGCCTAATTGTCTTCGAAATGTCTCTACAGTAATCTGTGTTCAATTCAACAAGAACGTTTGAGTTAGAGATTTTCTATTTGCACCATTTGAATTCTATATGGGCTTAGAGTGTCTCCTTCATAAGACCTCATTGCAGGAGCTCTCTTGCTGTCTAGTCATGTGACCTTACATAATGATATGTACTCAGAGCTGCAGCAAGAGTCTGTCTGGGTATGTAAAAGAAAGAGAGTAGCTAAAGTTACTTTGAAGGATGTAACTTGGGAATTGATAACTTGGGGAAATGGCAAACAATTTCCATCAGTTTTTCTGGTGGAAGACACCACAGACATCCAAAGATGACCGATAAGCAAGGTGCTATCCATAATATCTCTACAGTGTGGAAACAGGCCATTCACAGCAATGAGTCAACACCGACCCTCCGAAAAGCATCCCACCCATCCTACCCTATCCCTGTAACCCTGCATTTCTCATGGCTCAAGAAGCTGACCTACACATCCCTGAACACTATGGGCAATTTAGCATGGCCAATCCACCTAACCTGCATATCTTTGGACTGTGGGAGGAAACCGGAGCACCCAGTGGAAATGCACACAGACACGGGGTGAATGTGCAAACTCCACACAGACTGTCACCCGAAGATGGAATGCAACCTGGGTCCATGACGCTGTGAGGCAGCAGTGCTAACCACTGAGCCACCATGCCACCCAATGGAAGGAAATATTTTGTAAAGGTCTCTATCAAAAGGGACAATATGCTTGACATGCCAATAGGACTGAAGTCAAACAATTCAACAGGCCCTGATGGCCTGGATCCAAGGATTTTAAAGGAAGTAGCTGCAGAGGTAATGGAGGCATTGGTTAGAATACTTTATAACTCATTGGATTCCAAAAGTGTTCCAGTGAATTAGATAACTGTTAATGTAACCCCCTTTTTCAAGAAGGGAGAAAGACAGAAAGCAGAAATCTACAGGCCAATTAGCCTGACATCTGTCATTGGGATAATGTGACAGCCCATTATTAAAGAGGAAATAGTAGGGCATTTAGAAAAGCTTAACACAATCAAACAGCATCAACATGGTTTTATGATAGTGAAATCACATTTGACAAATTTGCTCAAGTTCTTCAAGGATCTATCGAGTAGAGTGATAAAGGGGAAACAGGTAGATGTGGTGCATTTATAATTCCTGAAATCATTCAATAAGGTGCCACATAAAACATGATTGCAGAAGATGGGAGCTCATGGTATTGAGAGTATTAGTATGGATTGAGGGTTGGTTAACACACAGAAGACAACAAGTCGGGGTTAATGGGCCTTCTTCAGGTTGGAAGAATGTAACTAGTGGACTCCCACAAAGCTCAGTTCTCAGACCTCAATTATTTATTGTCCAAATTAATGAATTGGAATGTAATGTGTTTCATTCTTTTAAATAAACTAATCCACAGAGTTTATCAATTCTGATAAATGATCGTGTATTCAACCATTATTAACATGGCAACAGTTACTGATCTTTTTATTCTAGATTTATTAAATTAATCAACTGAATTTAAGCATAACCTGGCAGAGTGGAATTTTGTCTGTTGGTCATTAACTCAGGTGCCTGTACGATTAATTTATGGTACCTTTCCCTGCAAATTAGTTTTAACATCACGATCACTACTGGTCAAGTATTCTCCTAGCTGTACACATGCTACCATCTTAAACTCCCTAATAAATATTAGTTCCCATTTAATTGGCATGCACAAACCATCCAATTATTCATTGTGTGGATTAGCCGTTTGGAGAATTCCTTTCTCTGCTCCATTTTAATTTTGCATAATTAAAGTCCAATATAATTGACTCCCTCTTTCACTATTGTACTTTTTACTTCTTCAAATAAAACCATTCCGTTTTGTCTTGTCTCTATGGTCAACAGCAATTCCAAGTTTTTAATTTACTTCCTCATGTGTCACATCCAAACCAGTTTGGTGGAAATCAATTTCTCAGAGGGAGAGGAATTCATAATTAGAATTATTGAATCCCAAGACAACAAATGAAATTCATATAGAATTATTTGAACAAATAAGAAAGGGCTTCAGAGAAATTGTGGGCAATAATTATAGAGAATTTAATTAACAGAATTAGATGAAAGTAGGAATGCCTACTAGCAGAATTACTTTGACATGACACTGCTATGAAAACTACCATTTCATTTCACTTCGAGCCAAATCATGAGCTATCATGACATACTCTGTGACTGTACGCTGCTATTAATAGGTTCATGAACCTTACCAAGCTAACAAAAGCACTTGCAGTCTTATGCTGCAAACATTCCAACATTCAGACATCATTAACAGGATTTCAAACCTTACACTTTAACCAGCAGTGCCCATCAATATACACACTCCAACCTGAATTACCACTCATGGGGATACTCCCATGTATGCCTGGGAAATAGTATATCAGGCACTTTTGTGCCTGAAATCTGTGCATAAACATGAACATGGATGTGGGTTTTGTATGGGGCTTTGGGGGAATTACTATTACTTTTCAGAATGTAATCGTAGAATCGTAAGTTCCTGCCAACAGGCAACACATGTCAGGTGGGAAGTGTTTTGGGTGTGAAGTTTTCTCCCCAGGACCAAAGTCTATGAAACAATAGGGGAGGCAATGGCCTAATTGTACTATTGATGGACTGTTAATCCAGAGACCCAGAAATTGTTCTGGGGACCTGGGCTCAAATCCCACCACGGCAGATCGTGGAATTTGAATTCAATAAAAAAAATCTAGAATTAAGAGTCTAATGATGATCATGAAACCATGGTCGATTGTCAGAAAAAACCCATCTGGTCCACTAATGTCCTTTAGGGAAGGAAACTGCCATCCTTACCTGGTCTGGCCTACATGTGACTCCAGACCCACAGCAATGTGATTGACTCTGAACTGCCCTTTGGGCAATTAGAGATGGGCAATAACTGCTGGCTTAGCCAGTGACACCCTCATCCCATGAATGAATAAAAAAAATTAAATGGAGGAGTCAGCGAGTGTCATTGAGGAGGTAGGGTAGATTGTCAAATTATTGAGGGGAGTACTCAATCTTGGGGTTGTGGGAGGGTGATAGCAGCCCAGCGTTGTGACTGATGGGGTGGAGCAATTCCCACTATGGTCAGGGAGGAACAGTACGTGGTTTGTGGGGTTAGATGGTGGTTGCGATCTGATCTGGGTGGTCTTAGCTGATTATGTCAGATGGTTGTTCAAGATTAGGAATAGAAAGATCACGGCTAGTGGTGCGGTGGCCAGTTGGGTAGCATGTTGGATTAGTAGGAGCACCCCCACTCCTCCTGGCCCAGAAGCTGTGCTATAAAGGCTCTTTTGCCTCATGTACTCAACTGTTTCTGTCTCCTTTAATCTGCCTAGTGTCCCAAGCCCAAGGAAGCACCTAGGGTTAAAAATAGAATGATTATGAAAATAATAACAAGCAGCAGCTAAAATGAACCCATTTCCCACAAGTTGATTGCTTGCTTACTCCTCATCCAACCTTCATTAGAGCTGGAAGTGGATGGCTCAAGACACCAGTTTAAGATTTCATGCATTTTAGCATCTAGTATGACAATCAACCCACCTGTATTTGGAAGTTACAATTCAGACACAAGATTGGAGAAATGATGTCTGCAAAGTCTGCGGGTTGTAAGCATTATATAAATCTACCCAAACTCATCACATGTGAATGTGTCAAACATAATGAAACATGGCCTACAACACAAAGATGACCTTATTTTTGTGCTGACTGACAATCTTGTTCAGAAAGGTCACTTGGGAAATGAACACAAATGCTATTTAAGTGCAGAGGGCCAGCTCTCCTCAGATAGGGGCTAAAGTATATTGATGATTTCGCAAAAAAAAATCTGTAAATATTTGAGGAGACTGGATGTCTGAAATGTGAAGAATTCCTTTCCCACCAGGACTCATGGGACTTGTGGGCAAACGGGTTGGTTAACAATATGCCAATTCTTCCAATACATTCGAAAGTTTTCCAAGATTCAGAGCTCAAGCAATGACAAGAGTCACTGAGGTGTATCTGTGAGGCAGTGAGCTAAATCTTCTTGGCATGTTCAGAAAGTTGGTCACACCATAAGGTGGGGCAAGCAGGCAGCTAAGGGAATGGGTGACCAGGCAGTCCAAGATAAACAGGCAGGTCATGCTGGAGCCCCTAGAGGTTCCACTCATTAACCAATTTGTCATTCTGGATATTGGTGAGCACAATAGATGCGTCGAGGAGTGCAGCAAACTCCAAACCCATGGCAACGTTGATGGCCCAGTTGTAGGGGACAGAAGAATGAAGATCAAAAAGGCAGTATTGACAGGGGATTCTTTAGTTACGGGAACAATAATCATTTCAACATGACTCCAGGATGATGTACTGCCTCCCTGTCTGCATATTCTTATAGTGGAGGGCAAACAGCCAGATGTAGTGGCCTTTGTTGGCACTAATGACAGAGGTAAGAAAGAGGATGTGGTCCTGTAATTGAAATTTAGGGAGTTAATTTAGTGAGAAACTTAGCAAGAAGGACCTCTAAATTAGTAATCCCTCAATTATTCCTATGCCATACGCAAATGAGCACAGAAATAGATGGATAAGAGATGCATTATTGGTTGGAAAGATGATCCAAGAGCGAGGGCTTTTGATTCCTGGAATACTGGGGCTGACTCTGGGGGAGCAAGACACCTGTAACAAGGTGGACAGGTTGCATCTGAACAGGGCTGGGCCTGAGTTTCTCGAGGGGTGTTTTGTCAGTGTTTCCTGGTTACAAGGCATTCAGAAAAGATAAGAAAAGGAAAAAGGAAGAGGGGTGACATTTTTGGTTGATCAAAGTATTGCAGCACTGGAGAAAGTGGATATTTCAGTGGGTTCAAGGAGAGAATCAATTTGGCTGGTGTTAAGGAATAGAAAGGTATATTTTATAATCACCAATTAGTGGAAAGGAACAAATCTGCAAGAAAATTACAGAGGGCTGTAAATGCCATAGAGTAGTTATAATGGGAGACTTTAATTATGCATTTATAGACTGGTATAGTGGTAATCATAGAATCCCTACTGTGTGGAAGCAGGCTATTTAGCCCATCGAGTCCACACCACATTTCCGGAGAGCATCCCACCCTATACTTGTAACCCTACATTCTCGTGGCTAGTCTGCCTACCCTGCAAATTCCTGGACACTATGGGCAATTTAGCATGGCCAATCCACCTAACCTGCATATCTCTGGACTGTGGGAGGAAACTGGAGCACCCGGAGGAAACCCACGCAGACACGGGGAGAATGTGCAAACTCCACACAGACAGTCACCTGAGGGTGGATTCAAACCCAGGTCCTCGGCACAATGAGGCAGTTGTGCTAACCACTGAGCCACCGTGCCACCATGTGGGTAATGTCAAGGGCAGTGGATGGCAGATATTCCTGGATTGTGTTCAGCAGAGTTTCCAACACCAGTATGTGTCCAATCCCATGAGACAGGAGGCACTGCGAGATCTGGCTCTTGGGAATGAGGTGGACCAAGTGGATAAAGTGATCCTGAGGGACAGTGATCATTGTACCAGAAGACTTGGACTTACGATGGAAAATGACATTGGTCAATCCAGAGTAACGGAATTCAATTGGCATAGAGCGTACTTCAATGTGGCAAGATTGCACTGGGCGGAGTAGACTAGAACCAAGGGTAGACTAGAACCAATGGGCCACCTTCAAAGACAAGATGATTTGTACACAGTCAAGGTTTATTCCCACAAAAGAGAATGAAGAATTCAGGATTAGCAAAACCAGAACCCTCCGACGACAAAGGAGATAGAAATTAAGTTAAACTGGAAAATTTGAGGTCAAAATTCTTCTGTCAGAGGGTGGTGAATCTATGGAATTCTTTACTCCAGAGGGCTGTAGAGGTCAGGTCATTTAGTATATTAAAGTCTGAAACAGAGAGATTTTTAATCAGTAAGGCAATCAAGGGTTGTGGAGAAGAGTCAAGAAAGTGGAGTTGAGGATTTTCGGGTTTTATTGGATGGCAGAGTAATTCGACAGGTCAAATGATCTTCCTCTGCTCCTACTTCTTATAATCCTACCATTATGACAGGTGTCAGCTAGTAACTACATGTGAGAACCAAACTGGTTACAAACGGTTCAGAGGGAGGTGAAAATGTAAACACAAGAAGCAAAAAGGGATTGTAAAAAAACACTGGCAGCTAACATAAAGGGAAATCCCAAAATCTTACTACTGATGTCCTACGGATAAGAATGGTAAAAGGAAGAGTAGGGCCTAAAAGGGAATTTATATGAGGAAGCAAGAAGCATGAGGCAGATATTACCCAAGTCATGTTGACAAAGGAGGAAACTTAATCACAGGAAGGCTAGATTAAACTTGTTTCACCTCTCTTCCACACAGTGCATTCTAGACTACTTACTGTGTGAAAATGTTTTTCCTCACCTTACATTTGTGTCTCTTTGCAAAACGATTTAAATCTGTGCCCATTGGTTCTCAATCCTTTTATGAGTGGGAACAGATTCTCCCTATCTGTTATGTCCACGTCTCTCAAAATATCTATCAAATCTCCCCTCAGCCTTCCCCTCGCCAAGGAAAACAGTCCAAACTTCTCGAATCTATCCTCTAAACTGAAGTTACTCATCCTTGGAGCCGTTCCTGTGAACCCTTACTGCTCTCTCTCCAAGATATTCACATCCTTCCAAAAGTGTGGCACTCAGAACTATGCACAATATGGTTTAACCAGTGTCCTGTATAGGTCCAGCATAAGCTCCCTGCTCTTATACTGACCCTATTAATGAAGCCTAGTGTACTGTATGCTTTACAGACAACTCTCTTGGATCACAATGGGTCAGATTATTATTAATAAAAAATAAATATTACAAGTTAAGATTCCAGACTGCTTTGTTTTGCACATGAGATTATTTTCTCGCGTTGGCACATCCAGTCATTGATTGACAGTGCATTTATAAAATCGACATTGTTATGGAATTTTACTCCACGTATCTCATTTAATTTACAAGAGAACATCAGCATCGAAGGACTAATAATTACAGCAAATAATCCTTCAACCATTGTCAAGATTTTATCCTTTATTTCTATTGTAAATGGATTCTCTGAGGCTTATTATGTCTTCATATCAGAAGCTGGAATAGATCGTGCAATCCCTGAAGCCTGCTGTGCTATTCAATAAGACCATGGCTGATCTGATTGTAACCTCAAATCAACATTTCTGTCCATGCCTAATGATCTTTCACTCCCTTGCTTAATAAGAATCCAAGAAGAGGAATTTCTTCAGCCAGAGAGTGGTGTGTCTGTGGAACTTGCTGCTGCAGAAGGCTGTGGAAATCAGGTCATTAAGTGTATTTAAGAGAGAGATAGATAAGTTCTTGTTAAGTAAAGGGTTCAAAGGTTAAGGAGAAAAGGCATGAGAATGGGATTAAGAAACATATCAGCCATGATTGAATGGCAGGGGTGACCCGATGGGCCAAATGGACTAATTCTGCTTCAAAATAAAAACCAAAAGAACTGAAGATACTGTAAATCAGGAACAAAAACAAAGTTGCTGGAAAAGCTCAGCAGGTCTGGCAGCATCTGTGAAGGACAAAACAGAGTTAACGTTTTGGGTCCAGTGACCCTTCCTCAGAACTGATGGCAGCTCGGAAAACATCAGTTTATACACAGAAGATAGGGAGAGGGGTGGAGTAGGGAGTAAATGATAGGATAGAGCCTAAAGAGAGAGAAAGACAGTTGGACAGACAAAGGAGTTGCTAACGATCAGGCTGGGAGGGTGAATAGTTGTTAATGAGGGCTGTTAGTGACTAACAACAGGGGGTGTGTACTGGCAGGCTATGTGATAACAAGGTCTGGTGTGTCGGGTAGGGGGCTGGGACATGGGAGAGTTTAGGCCCTAAAATTATTGAACTCCATATTGAGTCTGGAGGGCTGTAGGGTCCCCAAGCAGAAACACCGCAGCAATAGGAGGAGCATTCCAAAGACTTACAATCCTCCGAGAGAAACGTCTTGCTTCACCTCTGTTTTAAACGCACGACTCCTGATTTTTAAACAGTGACCCTATTTCTAGGTTTTCCCATGAGAGGAAACATCCTCTGTACATTTATACTGTCAAGACCCCTCAGGATCTTATTTGTTTCAATCAAGTCACTTCATCCTCTTCTAAATTGCAGGAAATAAAAACATAGCTTGTCCAACCTTTCCTCATAAGACAAGACTCTCAATCTAAGTATTAGCCTAAACCTTCTCTGAATTGTCTCTGATCCATTTACATCCTTCTTTAAATAAGTCAACCCATACAGAACTCAGTACTCTGGATGTGGTCTAACCAGTGCCCCTAATAACTGAAACATAATCTTCCTACTTTTGTATACAATTACTCTCACAATAAGTGATAATATTCTATTAGCTTTCCTAATTACTTGTATCTGCATACTCACTTTTAGCAATTCATGCAGTAGACCTATCCCTCTGAGATCTGCACCTCATAGATCTGTAGTCTCTCACCATTCAGATAATGTTCTTTTCCAGTTCTTCCTGCCCAAATGACTTCTCACATTTTTCCAAACAATAAAAACCATTTGGCAAATCTTTGCCAACTCCCTTAACTTCCAGTGCCCTCTTCTTTTGGCACCTATCTTTGTGTCATCTGCAAATTTGACAACCATATCTTCTATCCCTTTATCCAAGTCATTTACAGAAATTACCAACATTTGAAGTCCCAACACCAATCCCTGTGGCACATCGAAGCAATCGGAAAAAGAAGCATTTACACATGCTCAGGGCTTTCTTTTAGCTAAGTCAATCTTCTATGCCAGTCCATACGCTACCACTTCACTCTGACCTTTTACACACTGCAACAATCTTTGATGTAGTGCTTTATGAAATAACTTCTGGAAATCTGAGTATATCTGTCGGTTCACGTTTATCCACAGCACAAGTTACTTCTTCAAGGAATTTCAATAGATTGATCAACTTGATCTTCCTTTCACAAAACCATATTTTTATTTAGGGCTAAAATTCACCTAATTAACTCCTTCCTTCTTTAAGTAGTTATAGAAATTTTTACTATCTGTGTATTTTTTAAACATTTCTACCCAGCTTTTTCTCATACTCTAACTTTTCACACTTTACTAATATTACAGTTTTTCTCTGTTTTTATTTGAAATATGACAAATGTTCTGACATGCCACCTGTATTTGCACAATTGAATGTTTTTTCTTTAAGTCTGATATACTTTTGAGTGAAGGCCAGTAAATCGCCACATAATCCCCAGATAACCTACAAACCAGTGTACTGAAAGAAGTGTCCCTAGCAATAATAGATGCATTGGTTGTCATCCTCCAGGAGTGCTCACTGTCAACTTCTATCATGCTGGAACTCAAAAGTATGTAATGGGGAAGGAAATGGCTGCAAGCATACCCAAGAGGGAGGGGTAAGTGGCTAGATCTGTGACAGGAGGCAGCAAGTCTCATTGATATGAGGCCGTTTAAAGAGAAACAACATTACACATAGACACATGCTCATTTGGAGCACAGATCTGTGGAGTTCCTAATCACTGCCCATTCTAATGCATTTGCCCTCTGCCGTGCAGCTCCTACCTCAGATGTTGCTAACTTATTTGTAGCAACACTTTTGGACACAGAGGCTGGAGAAAAATATAGGGATGTTGTAGGACAGGGACCAATGGTATTAGCAGGATCCATTGCCCTGCATACGCCTTGTTCTTCTTGCTTTCAGATGATGCAGCAGGCTCTCAACAGAGACATTGATCCATGATACATCTTGTAAGGACATGGAGTTATGCCTCACATTGGAACAGTTACATTCAGGGCATTTAACACACTGCAGTTCAATCAATAAGAGGGCTGTTGTCCAGTAGAACTTTGGTTTAAACTCAGTCCTATCAGCAATGCTACTTCATTCCTTTCTGGCCCTTTTCGTACTTTATACAGATGGAAGTTTAAAAAGAGTAATTTGTCATCTTGTTGCCTTATAGGTGGATGCATTGTTTTGATCCCAGCTGATGTTATCACTGGACAGGCCATTTCTCAGACTGAAATCCGGCTTGATAGATCATATTTTATTTTACTTTTAATATACTAAGGTGGTCTTTCGCTGAGATGAGAGCACAAAATAGATTTGGCTTTAACAATGAAACAGAAGTTTATTACATAAAACAAATGAAGACTAAATTGAATAATCCAAGCTATTTACATATAAACCAATTTTCAAGTTTTCAAAACACACAGTCAATGCAATATTCCATCTATCTGAATCCCTTTAACAGTACTCAAACAGCAGAGAGAATTCCAATTCTCTATCACATTGATAGGTTTGACTTAACTGTTGCTTTTAATTCCCAATCTTGCGAATGTGATACCCTTTTCCTTGAGGATTCATACTACTGATCTTAGCTTCGAATAACCCATTCAGAGTTCTAACTGTACACTTTTGGTCTGGAATGTTCATGCTAAATCCTTACACTGAGTTAACTTATTTCTAACTTATCTGATCTAACTCCTTGCTCCAGGAGATAATATTTCACATGTCCAACTTCAATTAAGACTCCTGAAAACTTAAACCAAAAGTTTTCCAAGCCACAGATGTTTTCCCAAAGCAAGAAAATAAATCAAGTCTGAGTCCTTCTAATTGAAATCTCTCTAATACTCCTCAATGTTTACTCAGTCTGCTCACAAAACTATCCCAATGTAAGCAAATTCCCATGAGCACTCCGTGAACCCTCTTTCTCATACTGGTTTTTAAAAACTGGCTTCAGAAATACTGACAAGTAATTCATTAAACCCCCTCATAAACACAGATCAAAACCCATATGCCACTAGTTTAAAGTGCAGACTCTAAAATATATGATGCTTAATATATATATATTATATGTATGTATATTTAGTTTCATAAGTGACTCCCTCAATATCCATCACCATGGACTCTGTAAAATCCCAGGTACAAACCATGAAGGTGATAGTTTGGTCATTGATGTTGTGGAAGCTGATGTAGTAGTCAAACTTCAAAGAAGTTTTTTCATAAAAAAGTTTCAAGTTCATGGGGAAATCATAATTTTTAATTGAAGAATCAAGTTTAGTTATTTAAATAACCATGACTACAATACTGCAATAACTGCCTCAGAAATGGAGTGTTCAAAGGAACTTTATACTCTTACATTTAGTGTTTGTTCATGCTGGTGGTGATAACAGTGTTTACTGGAATATTTGGTTATGTTAAAGCAAACATTTGATCCTTATCCGAAGCAGACCAAAAGTATGTACACTGATTGCCTGTGTACCTCAGAAAGCACACAGTGCAGTGCAAGCTAAGGTCATACACCTGCAGTATCATGAGATAAAGTAATAAGATCTGGAGGAATGCTCTGTCATGTACAGACAAATAACAGAATTTACGGTGGAGCTTTATATTTCACATTTTGCAGGATTTCTGAAGCAACTAAGCAAATGCACCTGGCCTTTCCAGCTCAAGTAGATCTACACTGACAAATGTAGCCCGAATGCCAATGTATTTTAATCAACTATAGAAGCTTTGCTATTTTGCCCTGTACATCTGTAAAAGATTTCTTTCCTTGTTTCAAGCTATCTCACCTGAATTTTATAAGATTAATGCCATTAATCATAATTGGGCATAATTTCCCATTTTCAGTTGAAGTTATTTTTATCAAGTGGTATGGTGGCCTAGTGTGCCGTGGCCTGGAGGCCACTTTGTCATTCAGTCATCTGGCTCTTCACCTCCTTAATTATCGAATCCGCCTGTTGGATGCTTTTCTGGGGGGAATCGCCTGGCTGGATGCCTCTCCAATTCCAGTGTTCACACCTCCAGCACAAAATTAAAAGCCCAGCACTCGCCACTTCAGACACTGCAAGTCAGCAAATCCCACTTATACTGTGGTGTTCAACAATTATGACCAAAAGACATCGCCCAGAAGAAAAGCAAGCTATCTCCCCACTTTGTAAATAAGGACCTGGAGCTGTGAATGAATGCAGAGGAGGGCAGTCACAGGAGGCCATGCAAAGACACATAACCAAACTGGACACAGATTGGAGCCTATCCTGGATATCATTTTCTCCTCCACTTCTGAGAAAGAATCTACAAACCCCTCAAAGGATGCACCAACAAGGCAGCCTCCTGTACCCTCCATTAGCTCTGATGTTGACAACTTAGTGAGTAGAGTAGCTAGGTTATGGCTGAGAGCACTTTCTGGTGAGTACATCACTGACATGCCCCCACAGCTGGCTAAGTAAGAAAGAGCCCACAAGAGCAGAAGTTGCTGGAAAAGCTCAGCAGGTCTGGCAGCATCAGTTCTGAGGAAGGGTCACCGGACCCGAAATGTTAACTCTGACTTTTTCTTGACAGTTGCTGCCAGACCTGCTGAGCTTTCCCAGCAACTTCTGTTCTTGTTCCTGATTTACAGCATCCGCAATTCTTTCGGTTTTTAAGAAACAGCCCAGATTGCTGGCACACGGATCTCTGTTGGATACCAAGCATCTGCTCAGTCCCAGAGAGGACAGTCATAGATTCCTATAGCACGGAGACAGGCTCTTCAGCTCAAACTGGTCCATACTGACCAAAACATCCATCCATGCTAACCCCATTTCCCTGCACTTGGGCCATATTCTTCTAAACCTTTCCTATCCATGTATTTGTCCAAGTGCCTTTTAAATCTTATAAATGCACTCACCTCAACCACTTCTATTGGCAGCTCATTCCATATGCATAGCACCCTCTTGTGTAAAAAAGTTGCCCCTCAGACTCCCATGTAGTCTTTCCCCTCTTACATTAAACTGATGCCCTCTAGTCCTCAATTCCCCAACCCTAGGAAAAAGACTGAGTGAATTCATGCCTCTCATGATCTTGTATCCCCCCCTCGGTCTCCTATGCTCTAAAGAAAAAGTCCTAGCTTGTCCAACTCCTCCCCATAAGCCAATCCCTTGAGTCCTGGCAACATCCTTGTAAATTTCTTTTGCATTCTTTCCAGTTTAATAACATCCTTCCTAAAGCAAGGTGACCAAAACTGAACACAACACTCCAAGTGCAGCCTCACCAATGTCATATACCTGAATCATAACTTCCCAACTTCTATACTCAACGCCCTGACTGATGAAGGCCAGTGTACTGAAACCTTTCTTTGCTGCTCTGTCTACCTGTGACTCCACTTTCAGAGAACTGTGCACCTGAACTCGAAGGTCCCTCTGTTCTACTACACTCCTTAAGGCCCTACCATTCACCATGAAACTCCCACCTTGATTTGACTTCCCAAAATGCAACACCTCACACTTATCTATACTAAAACTCCATTTGCAATTTCTTGACCCACTTCTCCAGCTGATCAAGATCCTGCTGCAATTTCTGGTAACCTTCCTCATTGTCCATGATACTGCCTATTTTGGTGTCATCCACAATTTTTTTTCCCTATCATAGAATCCCTACAATCCCATTCAGCCCATCGAGTTAACAGTGAACATCCGAACAGCATCCCACCCAGACCCACACCCTCTACCCTATCCCTGTAACCCTGCATTTCCCATGGCCAATCCACTTAACCTGCACATCTTTGGACTGTGGGAGGAAACTGGAGCACCTGGGGGAAACACATGCAGACGTGGGGAGAACATGCAAATTCCACACAGAGAGTTTCAAACTAAACTGTTTAATCCCTCCTCATAAAACAAACCTTTCATCTCTGGAATTAATCTAATGAACCTTCTCTGAACTGCCTTCAATGCAATAACATCCTTCAACAATTTTTGATTATATGTTTTATTGAGATCTGTCTCTTGATTAAACTTTAAAAATATAAAACATAGGTACTGAGTTAGCCTGCAACAGTATTTTAGAGCAGTAAGACTGGGCTATTTTCTGGGTCTGTAGATTGTTAAGGTGCAAAGATGGCCCTTAGTAGAGCCATGTCCTCTTCCTGTCAGATGTGGGAGATTAGGGAGAGTTTCCATGTTACTGATAATTACGTTTATAGGAAGTGTGTTTGGAACACAGGTCTGGGATATCATAGCAATTACAGAGACATGGCTCAAGGATAGACAGGACTGTTAGCTTAATGTTCCAGGGTATAGATGCTATATGAAAGATTGAAAGGCGGGCAAGAGAGGAGGACAAGTGGCACTTTTCATTCGGGATAACATTACGGCTGTACTTAGGGAGGATATTCCTGGGAGTACTTCCAGAAAAATTATTTGGGTGGAACTGAGAAATAGGAAAGGGATGATCACTTTATTGGGATTGTACAATAGATACCCCAAAAGTCAGCGGGAAACTGAGAATTTGTAAGGAGATCTCAGTTATCTGTAAGAATAATAGTGATTATCATTGGGGATTTTAACTGTCTAAACATAGACTGGAACTGCCACAATGTTAAGGGCTTGGATGGAGACGGATTTGTTAAGTGTGTACAAGAAAATTTTCTGATTCAGTACATGGATGTACCCACTCGAGAAGGTGAAAATCTTGACCTACTCTTGAGAAATAAGGCAAGGCAGGTGACTGAGGTGACTGTGGGGGAGCACTTTGGGGTCAGCGGCCATAGTTCTATTAGCTTTAAAATAGTGATGGGAAAGGATCCACCAGATCCAGAAGTTAAGGTTCTAAATTGGAGGAACACCAATTTTGATGGTATTAGGCAAGAACTTTCAAAAGTTGGTTGGGGGTGGATGTTCTTTGGTACAAGGGCAGCTAGGAAATGGGGAGTCTTCAAAAATGAGATAACGAGAGTCCAGAGACAGATGTTTCTGTTAGGATGAAGGGCAAGGCTGGTAGGCGTAGGGAATGCTGGGTGACGAGAGAAATTGAGGTTTTGGTGAAGAAACAGAAGGAAGCATATGTCAGGTGCAGACAGCGGGGATCAAGTGAATCCCTAGAAGAGTATAAATGCAGTAGGAGTATACGTAAGAGAGAAATCCGGAGGGCAAAAAGTGGACATGATATAGCTTTGACAAATAGGGTTAAGGAGAATCCAAAGGGACTCTGCAAATACATTAAGGACGAAGTAACTAGGGAGAGAATAGGGCCCCTTAAAAATCAGCAAGGCTGGCTATGTGTGGAAACACAGGAGATGGGGGAGATACTAAATGCATATTTTGCATCATTGTTTACTGTGGAGAAGGGTATGGAAGATAGAGAACGTGGGGAAATAAACAGCAAAATCTTGAAAATGTCCATATCACAGAGGAGGAGGTGCTGGGCGTATTAAAAATGTGTAAAGGTAGATAAATCCCCGCGACCTGATCAGGTGTACCCTACATCTCCATGGGAAGCTAGGAAAGTGACTGCCGGGCCCCTTGCTGAGATATTTGTATCAGTGATCGCCACAGGTGAGGTGCTGGAACACTGGAGGTTGGCTAACATGGTGCCACTGTTTAAGAATGGTGGTAAGGAAAAGCCAGGGAACTATGGACCAATGAGCCTGACAAAACCGGTGGGCAAGTTACTGGAGGGAATCCTTTGGGATAGGATTTACATGTATTTAGAAAGGCAACAATGGATTGAGGACAGTCAACATAGCTATGCGCATATGAAATCATGTCTCATTAATTTGATTGAGTTTTTTGAAGAAGTAACAAAGAGGACTGATGCAAGCAGAATGGTGGATGTGACCGATATGGACTTCAGCAAGGCATTCGAAAAGGTTCCTCATGGTAGACTGGTTAGCAAGGTTAGATCACATGGAATACACAGAGGAATAGCTATATGGCTACAGAACTGACTCGAAGGTAGAAAACAGAGGGTGGTGGTGGAGGGTTGTTTTTCAGATTGGTGGCCTGTGACCAGCAGTGTGCCACAAGGATCAGTGCTGGGTCCACTGCTTTTTGTCATTTTTATAAATGATTTGGACGTGAACATAGGAGGTACGGTTAGTAAGTTTGTAGATGACACCAAAAATTGAAGGTGTAGTGGACAGGGAAGAAGGTTACCTCAGAGTACAGTGGAACCTTGATCAGATGGGCCGATGGGCAGATGGACTTTAATTTAAATAAATGTGAGGTGCTGCAGTTTGGCAAGGCAAATCAGGGCAGGACTTATACACGTAATAAGAACATAAGAACATAAGACCATAAGAACTAGAAGCAGGAGTAGGCCATCTGGCCCCTCGAGCCTGCCCCGCCATTTAATAACATCATGGCTGATCTTTTTGCGACTCAGCTCCACTTACCCGCCCACTCACCATAACCCTTAATTCCTTTACTGTTCAAAAATTTATCTAGCCTTGCCTTAAAAACATTCAGCGAGGTAGCTTCAACCACTTCACTGGGCAGGGCATTCCACAGATTCACAACCCTTTGGGTGAAGAAGTTCCTCCTGACCTCAGTCCTACATCTGCTTCCCTTTATTTTGAGGCCTTGTCCTCTAGTCCTAGTTTCACCTGCTAGCGGAAACAACCTCCCTGCCTCCACCTTATCTATTCCCTTCATGATCTTACATGTTTCTATAAGATCTCCTCTCATTCTTCTGAATTCCAATGAGTATAATCCCAGTCTACTCAGTCTCTCCTCATAATCCAACCCCCTCAACTCTGGAATCAACTGAGTGAATCTCCTCTGCACCCCCTCCAGTGCTAGTATATCCCTTCTCAAGTAAGGAGAACAAAACTGCACACAGTACTCCAGGACTCTATACAGCTGCAGCATAGCCTCCCTGTTTTTAAACTCCATCCCTCGAGCAATGGCAGACAAAATTCCATTTGCTTTTTAATCACCTGCTGCACCTGCAATCCCACCTTCAGCGATTCATGCACAAGGACACCCAAGTCCCTTTGCACAGCAGCGTGCTGCAATTTTTTACCATTTAAAACATAGTCCATTTTGCTGTTATTCCTACCAAAATGGATGACCTCACACTTATCAACATTGTACTCCATCTGCCAGACCTTTGCCCACTCAATTAGACTATCTATATCCCTCTGCAGACTTTCAGTGTCTTCTGCACACTTTGCTCTACCACTCACCTTAGTGTCATCTGCAAATTTTGACACACCACACTTAGTCCCCAACTCCAAATCATCTATGTAAATTGTAAACAATTGAGGTCCCAACACTGATCCCTGAGGCACACCACTAGCCACTGACCGCCAACCAGAAAAACACCCATTTACCCCTACTCTTTGCTTTCTACTGGTCAACCAATCCTCTATCCATGCCAATACATTACCTGTAATACCGTGCAACTTTATCTTATGTAGCAGCTTTTGGTGTGGCACCTTGTCAAATGCCTTCTGGAAATCCAGATACAACACATCCACAGGTTCCCCATTGTCCACCATGCAAGTAATGTCCTCAAAGAATTCCACCAAATTAGTTAAACATGACCTACCCTTCATGAACCCATGCTGGGTGTTCCCAATGGGACAATTTATATCCAGATGTCTTGCTATTTCTTCCTTAATGATAGATTCAAGCATTTTCCCCACTACCGAAGTTAAGCTAACTGGCCTATAGTTACCCGCTTTTTGTCTACTTCCTTTTTTAAACAGTGGCGTCACATTGGCTGTTTTCCAATCTGCGGGAACCACCCCAGATTCCAGTGAATTGTGGGAAATAATTACCAGTGCATTTGCTATTTCCCCCATCATTTGCTTTTAGTACCCAGGGATGCATTTCATCAGGGCCAGGAGACTTGTCTACCTTTAGCCCCATTAGCTTGCACAGCACTGCCTCCTTAGTGATAATGATAGTTTCTCGGTCCTCACCTGCTATAATCTTCTTGCCATTAGTTTTCGGCATGTTATTTGTGTCTTCCACTGTGAAGACCGACATGAAATAACTGTTTAATGTCTCAGCTATTTCCTCATTCCCAGTTATTAAATTGGCCTTCTCATCCTCTAAAGGACCAATGTTTACCTTCACCACTCTTTTACGATTTACATATTTATAGAAACTTTTGCTGCCTGTTTTTATATTCTGAGCTAGTTTACTCTCATAATCTATCTTACTTTTCTTTATAACTTTTTTTGTGGCTTTCTGTTGGCCTTTAAAGATTTCCCAATCTACTAGTTTCCCACTACTCTTTGCTCTTTTGTATGTGTTTTTTTTCAATCTGACACTTTCCTTTATTTCCTTAGACATCCATGGCTGGCTCTCTCTTTTCCTACAGTTCTTCCTTATCACTGGAATATACTTCTACTGAGCACTGTGAGAAATCGTTTTGAAAGTCCTCCACTGTTCCTCAATTGACCCACCATGAAGTTTTTGCTCCCATTCTACCTTAGCTAACTCCTTCCTCATTCCTTCATAGTCTCCTTTGTTTAAGTACAGGACATAGGTACTGGATTTAACCTTCTTACGCTCCATCTGTATTTTAAATTCGATCATACTGTGATCGCTCCTTCTGAGAGGATCCCTAACTGTGAGATCATTCATTATTCCTGTCTCATTACACAGGACTAGATCTAGGATAGCTTGCTCCCTCGTAGGTTCCATTACATATTGTTCAAGGAAATTATCGCGGATGCATTCTATGAACCCCTCCTCAAGGCTGCCATGACCGACCTGTTTTGACCAATCGATATGTAGATTAAAATCTCCCGTGATAATTGCTGTACCATTTTTACATGCATTAGCTATTTCTATGTTTACTGTCCGCCCCACCACGATGTCATTATTTGGTGACCTATAGACCACACCTATCAGTGACTTCTTCTCCCTGCTATTCCTAATTTCCACCCAAATGGATTCAACGTTTTGTTCAGTAGAATCTATATCATCTCTCACTACCGCTCTGATTTCATCCTTAAAAATCAGAGCAACACCACCTCCCTTATCTTCCTGTCTGTCATTCCGAACAGTTTGATACCCCTGGATATTTAACTCCCAGTCATGATGGTAAGGTCCTGGGGAGTGTTGCTGAACCAAGAGACCTTGGAGTGCAGGTTCATAGCTCTTTGAAAGTGGAATCCCAGCTAGACAGGATAGTGAAGATGGCATTTTGCATGCTTGCCTTTATTGGTCAGTGCATTGAGTACAAGAGTTGGGAGCTCATGTTGCGGCTGTACAAGACATTGGTTAGGCTACTTTTGGATTACTGCATTCAGTTCTCGTCTCCCTGCTATAGGAAGCAGTAAAGTTTAAAAGGGTTCAGAAAAGATTTACAACAATGTGGCCAGAATTGGGGCTTTGAGCCATAGAGAGAGGCTGAATAGTCTGGGGCTGTTTTCCCTGGAGCGTCGGAGGCTGAAGGGGTAGTCTTAAGGAGGTTTATGAAATTATGAGGGGCATGGATAGTGTCACTTGCAAATTTGGCTGTAGTACATTTTATCTCTGCCTCCCAGTCATTAATATGGATTGTGACTGTCTGTATGGAGTTTGCACATTCTCCCCGTGTCTGCGTGGGTTTCCTCCAGGTGCTCCGGTTTCCTCCCACAGTCCAAAGATGTGCAGACTAGGTGGATTGGCCATGCTAAATTGCCCATAGTGTTCAGGGGTGTTAGATTAGGTGGGTTATAGGGGGATGGTTTTGGGTGGGTGCTCTGAAGGTCGGTGTGGACTTGTTGGGCCAAAGGGCCTGTTTCCACACTGTAGGGATTCTATGATGATGATGATGAACAGTTGGGGTCCAAGGACTGAATCCTGTAGCACCCCACTATAATTACATCTTGCCAACCAGAAAAAGATCTATTTATTCCAACTCTCTGTTTTCTATTGGTTAAATAATCCTCAATCTAAACTAATATATTACCCCAAACCCAATGTGATCTTACCTTGTGAATTAACCTTTTGTGCAGCACCTTATCAAATGCCTTCTGGAAGTTCAAATATCCAACATCTACAGGACCTGATGAAGCACAAAGTGACACCAGATGGGTGATATCACTGAATCAGTGGAGGCATGATTATTAAAATTGCCCATTGCACTGCTACAAAAGTTTAAGACTTTTATTCCATCCCTAAAGGAAATAGAATAACAATAACAATAAAAAATTTGTATAGTTATTACGTAATTGACTTTCAATCCGACTTGGAATGGCTCCTACTTCAAGACAGTGTGAGTGAATTGCAGGATCTCCCTGTGACCCACAAAATTACCCCCATCCTTCATGTCCTTTTTGTGTTGCTGTCCCAGTGGCCCCTCTGACATTTTTATCTCCCCCTGTCATGCTTACGTAACTATGAATGTCCCTACCTTACCCCCAGCATCCATTCCCAAGGAAATTCTCATGCCCATATTGGCCCACCTCATGTAGAAGTCAAAGTCACCGTGAACTTTTTGAACTCCCACTCCCAGAACTCCCAGTCTTTCCCCATTCACTTTGAGGTTCCACCCTACTATTTGCAGTGACCACTCCCTCAGTAACCCAATATAATGAAGCTGCTTCCCACAATGAAGTTTCCCACTTTCCCAAAGACTCCATGGATTGCTTCCTGACAAGCTCCTTGAGCATTACTGACTAAACCTCCAGAACCGACCATGGTCCATGTCCATCCAGGTCTGATTGGACCAGACAACTGAACTGACCACGGCCCAGGCCATGGGCTGGTTTCTCCAATGCATCCTGGCTGCAATCCAAGTACTGCTTGCACTTGACCTGCAAAACAAACTATGGCCCACTTCCCAGACTCCAAGGACACTGATTCCCAGACTCGAGTAGGATCAAATACCTAATTGACTATGGCCTGTAGTATTGCCAGTCAAGAACTAGCCAGTAATTCTGGGTCTCATTAAATTGATCACAATCTCTCAATTATCTTACAGTTAATATTAACTATTTGTTTACTGAGGTTTATTTATAACAGTTTCCTTGATAAACTGCTTCTTTATGATATTTTCTATTGTGTGGTTCCTTCACTCTCGAAATCAATTTGAGCTCTTCTCATTTCAATCTATACCTTTTATGTCTCTCTATTCTTAACAGATTTGACTGTAATTTTACCCAGATCTCATTCCAAATGTTCCCAAAGCAGAATTGGCATCCATTTTTACCATCACCAGGAACAAACAATTTCTGCTATGCTTAAATTGCAGTGTTCTTTCACAATGCATTTTCAATTATGGGCGATACTGTGCAAAGGGGAAAATCTTCCTCCATAGATTTACCTTAGAAGGAAAGGAAAAGAATTTGTGCTCTGTTTCTTATAATCTCAATGCATCCCTGCTGTATTGTAGAAAATATGTGCAGTATGATGTAAAATGAATATAGATAATGTAAATGATGATGCATCACTGACATCAGCAGAGCAGAGAAATAGAGAAGCATGTAATGGAGGCTTGAAAGAAACACTGTGCTAGAGAACTTTATTCAGTATGATGCATATCATTTTGTAAGTAAAGAGCTTACAGCATTACTGAGAGTGAGAGAGACTTACCCAAAGTTAAGGATGAGCTAGAGGTGCAAGGATACCCAGAGATGTAGCATCTATCCAGACAACACAGCTTCTAAGAATGCATTACAGATACCCAACGCCCAAAGAACCCTGCGTGTATAGAATCTATGAAGGGACAATGAGGCAGCCTTGAGTATGCGAGAGAAGCACAATCCATTGAAATTGCTGTAGCAGTCAAAAACATGTTTATCAGAGAATTCTCTCGGAAAAACATAGAATTCAATTTTACACTTAACTGGATTCTAAAAACAGCCTTGTGATCGTGTACAGACAATCCGTTTTTGGTATGTGTTGAGGAATTATTGAGGAATATATATTGGCAAAAACGCCTGTGAGAGTTCTACTGCTCTTCTTCTAAAAAGAGTGTCATGTCACTGGAGAGATGGAGCCTCACTTTTATGGCCTATCCTAAAGATGGCACCACTGACAATGCAGCACTCCACTGCACTGCAGTGTGAGCCCACACTTTATGTCTGAGTGCAACATAAACCCTCAAGGCAAAGGCAAATAGTGCTACCAACTGAGACTTAACAATCATAGGAAAGGCTGTATATTTAAAATAATAAGGTCCAACAAGGAAGTAGCTCTACAGATCAAATGTCAAGCAAAAATCAGACAACAATGTCTTTAAGCGACTAGGCTACATTGGCTCATTTTTGTAAATTGCAAGCATCCAGGGGCTTTGTTTAAGGTACAAACTGAATTGTACACCTTCATGGTATTAGTAAGTACAAAGAACCCTGCCAACAAATGAACAGCTGTTTCTTGGATATTTTGTAATAATTAATGGGAGGTGATGGCCTACTGGTATAATCACTGGACTGTTAATCCAGACACCCAGGTAATGTGCTGGGGACCAAGGCTTGAATCCCGTCACGGCTGATGGAATTTGAATTCAATAAAAATCTGGAATTAAGAGTCTAATGATGACCATGTACTGATTGTCAGGAAAAACCCATCTGGTTCACTAATGTGCTTTAGGAAAGGAAACTGCCATCCTTACCTTGTCTGATGTCCATGTGAATCCAAAACCACAGCAATGTGGTTGACTTTTAACTGTCCTCTGGGATGGGCAATAAATACAGCCTAGCCAGTGACACCCTCATCCCATTAACTAATAAAAACAAATTCCTACTATATGCTGCCTTTAACCTGGATGGCTGAAAGATCTGATTTCTGAGGCTCTTGTGTTGATCAATGTGAGGAAATTCTCCCATTACATTTAGGTCCAGCAGGAAACAAGGTTTTCCTCATCTACATAGAGCAACACATCTGGCAAGATTAGCAAATGAAAAACATTTGCTTCATCTGACAATCCATTAGTCTCTATAACGAGCAAAAACAAAAATGTTTCTTTCTAACTCATTCACTTGATTTCAACTGCCTAGACAACTGGCTCAACTTGGGGATTTTTCTTGACTCACTGGAATGGCTGTATTAAAGGTGCTGCAATAAACATAAATTTTATTTGTATCTGAGGGGAGGGTTTGCTTATGGAAGAGATTTGGGCTTGACGGCCTTGGAAACAGAGCATGAGTGGCAATGTAGGTAGGCAAGTGCTGAGGTGGGCTGGTTGAAAGGCCTGTGTCAGTTCTCTGGCACTTTGTCCAGTTGTGTTAGGTGAGTTTAGGCTCTCTAGCCCTCACCCCTCATACCTGTATGATCTATACACCGTCAATTCAACTCATGTTCTCCAAATACCCCACTCATGCTCCCTTACTTTGCCCATGCCTCCAAACCACACCCATGGCTCCTCACACTGTTCATGCCAACTTAATGACAACTCATGCCCATTCTATATTAATTCACCCATGATGCACTATGATATAACCAATTAGCCACATAATAACAATGGCAAGTGTGAAACTGCTGACCAAAAACATACATAACACAATAAACGTGTAAATCAGATAAACCTATAAAGCATCAATAACAGAGGCTTCAAACACTTCACCTCTTAATATTGTCAAAATAAACACTGAGACATTGATAAAAGAGATCACAAAACAACTTCTAGTTAGTAAAAGACGTCAATCAAGCAAAGTCAAAAATGTACCTCCTGCTGTGCTAATGCTTTTAAAGGTCAGGGCTGACTGTCAACTCAGCTGCATGAACTCATTTGAAATAAATGGATTAATGTAGGCAAAGGAATATTACATGAATATAATAATTTCAACAATTGTACTTACATTTACATTTTCCAGCTGGCAGAGCAGGATTTATTGTTCTGTCCTGAGTACTAGGCTAGATTTTGTGCTTAACATTTTAAGCAGAAGAACTTGGTATTGACCTTGAAAGAAACTATTCACAAAGATTTAGCAATCTCTTTTGCAGTGAACTCTGCTTTCCTGATACCAAATTGAATTTGGCACCAATTCAAGAAGATCTCTAATCATTCATCAACAATAACGTCAATAAGGATAAACAGCCAGTCACAGTGAAGTATTCACATAGTTAGCAAACCAAACATGGAATCCTTCACTTTTAGTCTATAAATTTTACAAATGACCAAATAAATATTTGTGACATGTACAGAGGTTTAAGTTATAAGTTAACATATCATTAAAATTGTTTTATAATGTATATCTTTTAAACATATCGCACTATTTCTATTATAATGGAAAAAAAGTCAGTATTCAATAAATGAAATATTTAGACTTTAAGGCCCGTGATTCTGTTTAGCTGTAATTATGGATTGAGTATGGTGTTTAAAAACTCAGTGCACCTCAATCAATAAAGTATACCTTTTTCATGGGTTTTTACAGTGAGACGAAGAGAATAACAATGAAAGTTTTTAGTCAGTTCAATGATTTCCAATTGACACCGTCCAGGTGACTGAACCTGTGTAGCATCATTGACAGTGGCTTTTAGATTTTCACTTTACTCTGTACATGACTGGACTCCTGAAATTGCTGTCCATGTGAATGAAGTAATGACAATAAACATTGACACTCTCATCACCATCACCACTACAAAATCCAGGTCAATTACTGCTATCCTTTTCAGATGGGTGATATGCTTGATATATTAATAATTGTGCCAGCTCCAGACTGTAGTGTTTCATTTGACAAAGTAAATCACACACTATATATTTGAGAGCTTAGATAACAAGTACTATATGAGAAGTAGAGTAACAGATGTCCCTGTTCTTGGAACATTCCAAAACTTTAAACCTGCTCTTTCCTCAGTCCCATGTGCATCTACATCATTCCTCTCTTTGGAGGTGCAACGTGATTGTTGTCCACAGCGACTTATATAGTTAAAAAGGGAGATTTAAATTTTGACAGCCTGTTATTGAATTTATTGATACAATGGAGTTGCAGAGTGGGGAATTAGCTGTCTGCACAATTCAGAGAACTCATTGGCAACATCTATTGTTCTGGACCAGACCAAACCCTCTGGAAATATATCAAAGAGATAACCTAGACCCTAACTTTTATCTTATTTAAAAGCAAGTGTAAGGTGCTGTGTTCCAGATGTAATTCAATTAGGTACACTGCTCAGTTTTAAGGAAAATGCACTTTATACTTACACTATAGTTAAAATACAAACAAATGAAAGAAGAATTGGAATAACTTAACTCTATTGGAAAGTTAACAACATAATAGATTATTTAACTATTAAACAGCAATTATTCCAATGCAGTAACATCCCATAAACACATTCTTGGCAAAAGCAAAGTCAGCAAAATAGATTGTCTCACATGTGATTCTGGCAGAGAGAGATAACCCAAGCTTTTTAGCTGTAGCAGACAGACAGGGAGAGAAAGATAGCTTCCAACTTCCAAATCTCAATAATTACTGAAAACTAAACTAAAACCCTAGGTCTGTGGGAGCCTGACTCCACCCATTCATGCTGCTTCTACAGTCCCAATTTTAAAACAAAAACAAGGCCTCACAAGCTGTTTGCTTTATTGGCATGGAACAGACAGCTTGGTATCACTGTCTCAACCTCTCTTCATAAAAACTGCCAGGACAAAATACATCTCTTAAAGTCATAACATTGTCACACCATCAAGTTTACATGAACATTAAAAGGCCCTGTTCTTGTGGATTATCTGCCCTGAAACTCCATCTGCAACTTGGTATCACATTGTGTTTGAATTACTCTTGTGAAGAACCTTGGAAGGGTTTACTATGCTAAAGGCACCATACAAATACAAGTTGTTGACCTCTATAAGTTCATTTGGTGTCCTATGTATGAGAATCTAGATCTGTGCAAGCTCTTTAATTGTCAAGCATCCCTCCTACTAAGACAATACCTGCCTTCATTTTTACTCCACAAATTGAGCTTTTCCACTGGTCAGTGAGCAGAAATGAAAACCTGGCTAGTATTTCCCCTCCCTGGCCCTCAGATGCTGAAGCTAATTGTGGTGTATCTGTTGCCAGCTTGACCGTAATCAGGCAGTTCTGCAGAATTTATGAATTAGACTTGGGGCATGTCTAGCCATCACAGTTCAGTTTCATACTTGCTTCATCAAAGGAAGGAAAGGAAAGGATTAATTTTTTTAATTACAACTAAACCATAAGACACTATTGACATTTTATGTATCCTTTGTCAAGACTACAATGCAATACACAACTTGCATTTAAAGGTGTATGATATGTTCAATTGCTTACAGATGGAAACCCATGTATTGTGCAATAAAAGAATTTCCAGATGTCAAGTGAACAATTGAACTCTGAGTCCGAGATGTTCTTGAACATCGGTTGACTATGGTGCAACCATATCTGTTAAGGCATAAGAAATTTCACATTCTCACATGCAGGAGGGAAGTAGAGTAAATGGCAGAACCCTTAGAAGCATTAATATACAGGAGGATCTAGGCGTACAGGTCCATAGTTCCCTTAAAGTGGCAACACAAGTTGATAAGGTGGTCAATAAGGCATGTGGCATGCTTATCTTCATCAGTTGGTGTTTGGAGTATAAACCCAAAGGAACTTGCTCAAGGAATCTCAGATCCTGCAAATGTCTAACAATTATGAGGTTCTTGCAAGGAGGGCAAATGAACAAACTGGCCTTGACCTTGTGGTACAAGAAGCCATTCAAGCGGTGTGAGAAAATAGGAATGCCGTAATGTTACGAAATAGTGTAAATAGGGAGATAGATTCTGTTCTCTGCAGACATGAGTGGGAGTCCTGAAGGCTATGTAACTGAACTGATGACAGTATTAAGGAATACTCCTCATGGCTGAAGTGGGGAGGAATCCCGTTGTCATCATTCACATTGTTACTAACAACATTGACGGGTCTAGAAAGGAACTCTGCTGAAAGATTTTGAATAGTTAGGAGCAAAATGCAAAAGCAGAACCTCTAAGGTAATAATCTTAGGGTTACCACCTGAGCCAAAGACAACCTAACAAACGATAAATAAAGTCAAGGTGTGAAATGTGTGGCTCAATGGTTGTTGTGAGAGGATTGAGTTTCAGTTCATGGGACACGGGCACTAATACTGGGACAGAAGGGAACTGCTCTGGAGCGATTGACTTCACTTGAACTTTGCTGGCACCACTGTGAATCAAATAACTAGGGCTCTAGAGAAGGCTTTAATCTAAACAGAGCAGGGAGAAGCCTCAGGAGAGGGGAAACATACACTTACAAAGCAAAAGGATATGGCAGCTTTGCAGGGCAGCTGAGTAGTGATGCTCAGAGTGGCACAGGTAGGGATAGCGTGTACAAACATCGAACGACAGCAGCAAACAGGGTAAAAGGGGCTAAAAATGGAATAAACATACAAGTAAAATTAATGCATGCCATATTTGGAACAAAATAAGTTAACAACACAAGTGTAAGTTAATAGGTATGTTAATGGGTTGGGAGTAGTATAGTGACATGAATTAAGGATTGGGTAATGAGTAGACAGAGAGTTGGGATAAAGGGACATTTTCAGGCTAACAACCTGTATCTAATAGAATGCCCCAGGAATCAGCAGTGGCGTCACAGACATTTACAATATATATTAATGATTTGAATGAAGAAAGTGAATATACTATCACCACCTTGTGGATTATACAGACTAGCTGGAAAGACAAGTGATCAGCATGACCCGAAGAGTCTACAGAGGGACATAGTCAAGTTAAGAAAGTGGGCAGAAACTTGGCAAATGTATGTGATATGAAAAATGTGAGGTTATGCACATTTGGAAGGAAGAATAAAAGAGTTGAATGTCATTTAAATTGAGAAAACCTGCAGAGAACTGCAGCACAGTGGGATTATGGGGCTTCTGTACATAAATTGCAAAAAGCTAGCATACAAGATCTGCAGGTAATAGGAAGGCAAATGAAATGTTCGCCTTGATTTCAAAGCAAATGAAGTATAAAAATAGGGAAGTCTTACCAAAATTGTACAAGGCGTTAGTCAGACCACATCTGAAATCTTGTGAACAGTTTTGGGCTGCTTATCTGAGGAAGTATCCACTGGCAATCGAGGCAGTCCAGAGAAGGCTCATTAAGCTGATCTCACATATGGAGGTGTTTTCTTATGTGGAGAAGGTGAGTAGTTTGGGCCTGGACTCATTGGAATTTAGAAGAATAACTTATGGAAACATAAAAGATTCTTAAGGGGCTTGACAGGATAGACGTGGAAAGGTTGTTTTCCCTTTTGAGAGAGTCTAGGACCAGAGGGTATAATCTCAGAATAAGAAGTTGCCAATTTAATAGAGAAATGAGGGGAATTTGTTTTTCTTTCAGACAGGATAGAGAATCTGTGGAATTCTTTACCACAGATGACGATGGCAGTTCAAGGCTGAGCTGGACAGATATTTAATTGGTAGGGCAACTGCAACTTGCCAGGTGCAATTGAGAATGATCAGATCAGCCATGATCTTGTTGAATGGCACAGCAGACTCAATGGCAGAATGGCCAACTTCTAGATTTATGTTCCAGTTTTCCATTTTGTGTTTCTTCGCAGCAAGCAGCTTGTTAGTGAATCTCTGCTATACACTTTGTAATGACCTTATACCTTCTGATAGCTCAAGCACAATATTCTAGGGCAGCACAGTGGCTCAGTGGTTAGCACTGCTACCTCACAGTGCCAGGGACACAGGTTCAATTCCAGCCTTGGGTGACTGCCTATGTGGAGTTTGTACATTTTCCCCATGTCTACGTTGGTTTCCTCCCACAGTCCAAAGATGTGTGGAGTAGGTGGATTGGCCATGCTAAATTGCCCCTAGTGTCCAGGGATGTTTGGGTTAGGCAAGGGAATGGGTATGGGTGGGATGCTCTTCAGAGGGGCAGTGTGGACTTGTTGGTCCAAACAGCCTGTTTCCACATTGTAGGGCTTCCATGATTCTAACTAAAGTTCATTAAGGCTTTATAAAGTCTTATTGTTAATTCTTTGTGTTCTATGCTTCTTATAATTAATGCTTAATTAATTGGAAATGAATGCTTAAAAAGCAACCCTTAGACAAGCCAGCAAGAAAAACCAGGATAAGAAGTAATACTTGGAAATGAACAAACTGGTTGTACTGGAGCTCTCTTTTGAAGTACAGGAGATGAGAAAAATCAGTATGTGTCATTATCAGGTTTTACTGGTTTTCGTTTGGGAAGTAGAAGCTACAGAGCAAAACGTGCTCTTAATATCGTGTAAACTTCTTTCATTTGCCCTTAGCGCCAAGCCCACTTCAATAAATATACCGTAAACTTTTTATTATTTGGCACCTATAAGACCAAGAATGTGTGGAGAATTCCACAGAATCAAAAGGTCCACATATTCAAAGTGTAAATTCACACTAATTAATAGAAACATAATTCAAGGGTATACACATACTTTATTTACAGCATAAATCACTTAAATAATAACGCAACTTTGCCTTAAGTAAAACTTACTGGCACAGAGCCTTCTCACTTACACCCTCAAGTGACTACTCAGACATTGCGATAGATTACAGCATTTGAGGAGAAATTGACTTGAAATTGAATCAACTGTTGATACTTCATTTGGTCATTTGATTGAACAACAAGTATATTAACATTGAGGTAAATAAATTTAGAAACTAAATAATTGGACAGAATAATACAGTAAACATCATGGTATTTGAGGTATATAGTTTTTGCCGGTTTATGAAGCATGCTGTTTCATAAGGTACCAACTAAAACATTTGCTGCAATTGCAAGTATTTAGCTTCGCAAAATTTATCGCTTGCTGTCAGTTTACTTAAACCATTTCACTAGCCTATCAATATTGACTTGCATATTTCTTTGGCTTTCTATGTAATCAACTGTATCTAGTCTTATGATATCATCTGTAAATGTCAATAGCACATCCTCTAAGCCTACACATTTCCCCGAGGAAACAGTAATCATAACATGGTAGAATTTAGCATTCATTTTGACAGGAAGGAACTTCAGTTGGAAAAAGCTATGCTAAGTTTAAAGAAAGGCAATTAGAAACAAAATGAGAACATAGGTATCTGGAGTGGACTCGGACATGAGCTTAGCAGCAAAGACGGTTCAGGAAAAATGGCAGACGTTTAAGAAAATAGGTCTTGGCTCAGAGAAAAGAAATATCTCAGTGAAAGAGAAGAATTCTTGGAAGGGTATAAGCTAACTATGATTAAACAGAGAAGTTAAGTGTAACATTATATTGAAGGAAAACAACACACAATGAGGCAAAGATTAATGGTGAGACAGAGGATTGGGAAAGTTTTTAAAACTAACAAAAGAAAACCAAAAAAGGAGACAATTAACTTCGAGGATAATCTTGCAAGTAATGGCAAGATAGATAGCATGATCTTCTTTAAGCATATAAAATGGAAGATAAAGGCCAAAATTAGAGAACTAGGTTGAAAATTAATAATGGGGATCCGGAAATGACAGAGGAGTCGATTAAACATTTTCACCAGTATTCATACTAGAAGACACTAATGGCATTTCAAAATTACTAAATATTCAACGGGCAAAAGGAAAAGAGGAAATTAATACAATAACTATCACTAGTGAAAAAGTGCCAGAAAAACAAATGGAGGTAAAGATCAATAAGTCCCCTGGATATAATGGGATGCGTGCTTGGACATTGAAAGATGTAGCTACAGAGATAGCGGATGCACTGGTAAAAATCTTCCAAGAATCCTTAGATTCTGCAAAGTCTCAGAGGATTGGTAAACTGCCAATGTGACACCTTTATTTACAAATGGAAGGAGATAAAAAAAGGTAACCATAGGCTCGTTAGCTTAATGTCTGAAATTGGGGAAATATTAGATTCAAATATAAAGGATGTAATGGCCGAGTATAAGAAATGCATAATAAGATTAAGGATAGTCCAGCAGGGCTTCACAAAGGAGAAATCATGCCTGATATAAGGTAACATTTATGGAGGCAACAAGCAGGATGGATAGAGGGGAAGTAGCAGATATAACATTTTTTAATTTTCAGAAAGCATTTGATAAAGTGCTACACATTAGGCTTCTTAATAAAAAAAAGTGCTCATGGTGTTGGAAGTAGTATTGATAGTATTGTTAGTATTGATAGAGGATTGACTGACTAATGGAGAGTTGGGATAAAGGGAACATTTCAGGATGGCATCCTGTGACTAGTGGAGTACCACAGGGATCAGTGCTGGGGCCACAATTATTTACAATATATATTAATGACTTGGATAATGTACAATAGTACCAATGTACGATAATGTACATTGGTGAATGTACAATAGCCAAGTTTGCAAATGTCACAAAAACAGATTGGTAAGCAAGTGGTGAAGATGAGTTTAAGAGCCTGCAAAAGAATATGGACAGGTTAAGCAAGTAGACAAAAATTAGGCAGATTGACTATAATATGGGAAAGTGTGAGATTATGCATCTTGACAGGAAGAATAGATGAGCTGATGATTATTTAAGTGGGGAAAGATTACAGAAAGTGACAGATTAGAGGGATTTGAGATCCTCAGCATAAATCACAAAACACTGGCATTCGAGTTCTGCAGGCAATAGGGAAGGCAAATGGAATGTTGGTCGTTATTTCAAATGGAATGGAGGGTAAAAATAGGGAGGTCTTGCTAAAACTATACAAGATACCAATCAGACCACGGCTTGTATCCCTTCTCTAAGAAAGGATAAACTGGCATTGGAGGCAATCCATTGAAAGTTCACTAGGCTTATCCCAGAAATGGAGGGACTGTCTTATGAAAAAATATTGAATAGGTTGGGTCTGTATTCATTGGAGTTTAGAAGAATGAGAAACATATTGAAATATGTAGGATTCTAAGGGGACCTGACAGGATAAATGCAGAAATTATTTCACTTGTGGGAGGATTTAAGACCGAAGGGCATAATCTCAGAGTAAGGGGTCACCCATATATTACAATTGAGCAGATTTTTTTTCTCAGGGGGTAGTGGATGGGCATATGGAAGAGGGCGTAGAGCTGTAGAGGTTGGGTCACTCAGTATATTCAAGGCTGAGATAGACAAAATTTCATCAGTAAGGGTATCAAGATTTATGGGGAAAAGACAACGAATTGGAGTTGAGGATTATCAGATCAGCCATGATCATATTGATTAGAGAAACAGATTCAGTGGGCTGAATGCCCTACTTCTGTTTATATTCCTAATGTTCTTACATCCAAATCCTTGCTAGATCTAATGAGTAGGTGGGGCTCCAATACTGAACTGTGCATGATGTTAACATCCACTTGCAATTGCTCTGTAAGGATCGTCTTAGCTCCTAACCTCTGCTTTCTCCCTTCTAACACTGTTCACTATTTTCCTTTTAATCCAATGTGCTATAAGTCATTTTCCACATTGTACCATGTCAAAGGCTTTCCAAAACTTTATTTACACTACACCAACAGCATTTTTTCAATCTATAAAGTCCATTACTCAGTCAAGGAATTCCATGGGTTTTGTCAAACATGCCTACTTTAGACAGATTTTTAAATGTATTTCTTTAAATACATCATAGTATTATCCATAATGACCTTAAAATTTTCTTTCGTACAGATGTTAAGCTGAATAGCCTGTCTATCTGTGTTGATGGTTGTCATAAAAATATATCTGGATTCGTCTTTTCCTTGTTAAATAATGGAAGTGTAGTGTAAATTCTTATACAGCGACATTCAGTCAGGAGTAGGTAGTCATCAGCCTTTTGAGTCAACATAAAAACTCATCTCATTGACCATAATTTATACAATACAGTGGAATATAATGTCCTGTACAGCCTATCAGATGCACTTGTAAATACTGAAGTAAATTGGAGCAAGGACAATAATCCTGGCATCTTAATAAGATGATACACATTTTAATACCATTACCTTAGCCAATATATTTCGGGATTGGCATCAACCAGCAACAGGCACAAGGTAAAATGTTTCATCTGCTTTATAAATATATTTTAAAGTTGAGCCTAATTGCTAATTTATGTCACATACACACCAGTCATCATCAGTACCGTAGCTGGGTCCGGCCAAAAATGTTTATAATGCTTGACTTTCAACTCTTGGAAAGCTCTCTTGGCCCAAAACTTTGCTAGTCTCTTTAAATGGTCTCTCATGTTTCTCCATGGAAAGAGAGGGGAGATATTAAGACAGCTCCATCTTGCTCCAAATGCTGGGAACTTAAATTGATTCAGGATAGTCTTATAGAATTCAAAATTTGATATTAATCTCTGAAGAACAAGCATAGGTTTATCAAATGTCCAATAGAATTGGAAGCAATTTTCATTTTATTTTGGCAAGCTTGATATTTTCCAGATATATCAATTTCCTGAGACTGTATTTTTATTTTGTAATTGCCAGCAATTTCACGGCCCTTATGTGAGATATATAGATCCAGCACTGATGTGGTACCTCTTGCTGTTTCGTAGTTAAGTATGGGGTTTTTCAGGGGTCTGCATTATATTTCTTTTTTATGAGGTTAACATGGGCAAAGAGCTCCCTATTTGTTTAATAACATATTGTAAGTTGCAATTTGAGGAATAGGATAGTTAGGATGATATTTAACGTCGACATTTTACTGGAAGGAGCTCCACAGAACTCACATGATGGGAAAAAATCCAATTTATCGTTTATTTTTGTTGCAGTGGTGAAATCCAATCTTTGCAAAACACTTCAGACTGGTTTCTCTCCATGTTACTTTGCTCAAACTTTGGAAAATCATTGGTTTATGGAATACACTGCCACCTAGTGCAGTATATGCTACTCAGTTAAAGCTCTTGAAAGGGAGTTATATCAATTCATGAGGGAATTAACTTATTCACTCACAAAGCAACAGGATGGATAGAACAAAAAGATGCAAAGTGGTCAGGTGGCTTCCTAATGTAACACTTGAGCAATAGATTGAGTTTGATGGTCTAAATGGCCACTTGTCATACCTGCATCTTATGGTCTTGTAATGGCTGTTTCAGAGAAATTTTAATTGAAGTTTTGAGGTGACTTGGAATTGCTTCTGAACTATACTGCCACATTCCAAAGCACCTGCAATTGCCTTAAGCAACCCTCTCATTATTGCAGAAAAGGAAAGAGCTGTGATGTGAGCACATGTTCAACAGAAAGCATAGGATACTTATCCTTAGGAACCAGCAATTTCACTAAAACTGAATCTTATCAATTTTTAAAAAACTATAACTTCAGCATGCTGCAGCCTAGCCCACCCTATTTGTACACCAAACCTCCTCAGCCTCTGCACTGTTAAATATGATTTTTTACGTGAATGTTCTATCCTGAAATATATACAATTGTTGACAGAGTATGTTCCTTTTGAATTGAATTAGCTAGTGAACATCCTATAGTTTTTCTTTTATTAGTCACAGAAAATGATATCTAATAGGATGGATTTTCCTTGATTTAGCATGTTTACTCTGTACACACATCTCCTGCAATATGACCCAGTGCAGTTCAGGAGCAGAAGCTGAACACCTAATACTATTGCTTTCAGAGTTGCAGCTTACGTACTAGCTACTGAAGGGACATCCTGGTTCAGATTCTGTTAGGTTTGGTCACCCTGCAACATATAACGTTGGACTCTTCCCTATGCTCTAATGATTATACAAAATTATAACAATGGCACAAGGCATTTAGGACTTTAGTGAACACAGGACTAGCAGTATATCTTTTTAAACAATGAGATTTAAAGATTGAGGAATTATAAAAAAAGGAAAGTTGAAGAAGAGAGTTTAATTTTGTACAAAAAAGTGAAATACAGGGCAGAAAGGATTGAACCATGGAAAATAAAGGGTATACAAAGGAATAGTGGAAAAAAGAATAACAATATTTTGACTTGTGTAAATTCTCTAACATACAGGAATAAGATTATGAATTTTAACCTTTTCTGGACGAGGGAGGTTGGTTGGTATTACATTAGTAAAAATCCCATTGTTCAAAAGCTACTCACAGTGTTAATTGTCAGTTTTAACATTGTGCAATGTGTTTACTAGGCCATTAATTCTTAAATCTTGTGCATTTTTAAAAATAAATAGGAAATTTAAATTAGATGCCAGTTGTTCAAATCAAACAGCAGCGTGTTGTCCATCAACAGTATGTTCTGCATATTTACATCTCAGAAGATACCTCATACTCCCATGATCTTGCTGGTTGATTTGCTGATCAATATGGCATGCATCATCAATACATCATTATTTTTCATAGAGTTACAGCAGCATGGAGTTATACAGCATGGAAACAGACCCTTAAGTCCAATTTATCTGCACGACCATACATCCCAATCTGACCTAGTCCCATTTTCCAGCATTTGGCCCATATCCCACTAAACCCTTCTTACTCATACACCCATCCAGATGCCTTTTCAATGTTGCAATTGTGCATACCTCCACCAGTTCCACTGGCAGCTCGTTCCATACATGCACCACCCTGTGCGTGAAAATGTTACCCCTAAGGTCCTTTTTAAATCTTTCCCCTCTCACCTTAAACCTATGCCCTCATGTTTTGGACACTCCCATCCTAGGAAAAAGGCCTTAGCTATTCGCCCTTTCCATGCCCCTCATGATTTTATAAACCTCTATAACATCACCTAAAGTGGCCACACCAATGTCCTGTACTGCCGTGACATGACATCCCAACTCCTATATTCAATGTTCAGAACTATGAAGATAAATGGCTTGTTAACCACCATGTCTACCTCCGTCTCCACTTTCAAGGAACTATGCACCTGCGCCCCTACTTCTCTTTGTAAGCCAATACTCCCCAGGGCCACACTATTAACAGCCCTGGTTTGCCTTAACAAAATGCAACACTTCAGATTTATCCAAATTAAACTCTATCTGCCACTCGTCAGCACATTGACCCATCTGATCAAGGTCTTGTTATACTCTGAGATAACCTTCTTCACTGTCCACTATACCATCAATTTTGGTGTCACCTGCAAACTTACTACCCATACCTCCTATATTCACATCCAAATCATTTATATAAATGACAAAAAGTACTGGACCCAGCACTGATCGTTATGGCACACCACTGGTCACAGGCCTCCAGTATGAAAAGCAACCCTCCACCGCCACCCTCTGTCTCCTACATTCAAGCCATTTTTGTATCCAATTGGCTAGCTCCCCTTCGATCCTATGTGATCTAACCTTGTTAACCAGTCCACCATGCGGCACTTTGTCGAACATTTTACTGAAGTCCATACAGACAACATCTACCAATCTGCCTTCATCAGTCTTCTTTCTCATCTGTTCAAAAAACTCAATTAAGTTAGCGAGACATAATGTCCCATGCACAAAAGCTGTGTTGACTATCCCTAATCAGTCCTTGCCTTTCCAAAAGCACATAAATCTTGAGTCTCAGAATCCCTCCAACAACTTACCCACCATTGATGTAAGGCTTGTCAGTCTACAGTTCCCTGGCTTTTCCTTACAGCCTTTCTTAGCCTCCATGTCCTTCACCAAAGCAAATACTGACATGAAATAGTCATTTAGTATCTCACCCTTCAACTCAGATCCAGTTCAATATTATCACGTATTTCTAGACTTTTTAAAAATGACTCAGTAATTAATGCAATAGAAGCTGAGCATTCGGTATGGATTGTCCGATCAAATCGATATGTGCAAGTTTATACGCACACATATACATGTGTAGACTTAAATCACTGTGATGAAGAATTGAGTTTTAGTTTGGAAAAAAAAATGCTTTAAAAAGTATATAAAGATTGTTTCATGTCACTGCAGCGGGAGTAAACTCATCCCCTGTAATGTCACAGGTGATTTTTCCACGGTTTCCCAATGCTGCACACAAGCTGAAACATGAATGAAATAAAGGCACCTGAACTTGACCAGGAGATGTGTTTCTATATTTTGAGAGTGACTGTGTGAAATATGTGATTACTTAATACTGTTTCATTCCAAATATGAGGCTGTCTTTTAGCATGATATGTTTGAATCCTGATAAATAGTCACACGTTTGCCAAGAAATGTTCAGCTCAACTCACGATTTGTATGAACTACAGATTAAAATAGGCAGTTGGCACATCTTTGCAGCAGAATTCATTAATCATTCATTCCACAATTCAATGTTAATCAAAAAAGTAACAGAAAGCACTTAACAAAACCATAAATTTTATGCACTAATGATTAGATTTCTAAAAACTTATTACTATCTCTAGATTAACTTTGGCAGCCAATTGGCTTAACAGTGTGCTGAGCATCAGAAAGCGTTTTATGCTTGGACAGCGATTTTGTTTTTAACTATTTTGTTTGGATCAGGATTTGTTATTGTATTAATGAATAGGAAATAGTTTAATACACTGGAATTTTTTGCTTGGATCAGAGTTCCACTTGAATCAGAAATTCATTTATCTGGATCCACGTAGAATGGTTTTTTTCAGTACTTATGGGTAGTCTCATGGAAAATGCAGAAACTTCAACGCAGACTAAGCCTTTTTTCTGGACGAATTTCATCTGATAAAACTTTTCTACAAGGCAGGTTGGGAGTTTTCTAAAGAAAAGAAAGTGTGATAATTTCTTAGTTGAGATGTGCTCATATCATTCTGCCAGATGTTAAGTCTGCCACTAAAATTGATTAAATTTACCTAAACCTCATGTCAACCTGGAATTAAAATGTGAAAACTATAGCTTGACATTGCTGTTTTTAATAGATTTGCAGAATGTGGGCATTGCCAGCAAAGCAGTTTTTTTATTGCTCACCCTTGTCATCCTGAGAAGGTGGTAGTGAACCTTCATTGCTTGAACTATTTGCATTCGTTGAATTTGACTACAACTGAGTGCCTTACTGTTCATTTCAGAGGGCAGTTAGTGTGGAATTATAGCCACAGAGACCAGACCAGGCAACGATAGCAGATATCCTTCTTTCACAGTGAAATAACTGGTTCTTTACAACACTCTTTACAAACAACACTTCATGGTCCATTTCACCAATGCCAGTTTTCATAAACAGATTTCAACTTCTCAATTGTAGGAGCACTTCATCACTAAAATGCCAATTAAAGAGAAATTGTACATGACTGTTAAGAAAGGAGACATGCATTTTGAGTGTGAAGTGCATTCCTAGGAAGTAATTTTGTCCATCATCTACCTGGTATGGGATAGCTCAAGCTGAGTAGTTTTGAAGTAGCAAAATGAAACTGCCTGAGATGCACTGATTGCAAAGGAGTTTGGGATATTATCTATTTAAGTATCAGAGAAATATTCAAATGTTGATCTCCATTCACTTCTGAATTTCAAAAGATAAACATAGATCCTGGACTGGTACTGATGGAAATCTCAACCCTGTAGTTCCCTCACCAGCTCATACTCCCTCTATCATCACTGATCATGTCTGGAGTGGACTGGAGTCCCACTAGAAGCAGGTCCCTCAGGAAACTTTTCACTCAGACTTGGTATTTGATATTTCTGGATCTTGGGCCACTGCAATCCTGACCAATGTACACTGGGAGCATGCCGGACAAGCAGACTTTGGTGCTCTGATGACTCAATTGAGGCAACCCTTCAATGGTAGTAGATGGAAAGTATTCAGCCTGGAGTTCGGTGACCAGTGGTGTTCCACAGGGATCTGTTCTGGGACCTCTGCTCTTTGTGATCTTTATAAATGACTTGGATGAGAAAGTGGAAGGGTGGGTTAGCAAGATTGTCAATGATATGAAGGTCGGTGGAGTTGCTGATAGTGTGGAGGGCTGTTGTAGGTTGCAACGGGACATTGACAGGATGCAGAGCTGGGCAAAGAAGTGGCAAATGGAATTCAACCTGGAAAAGTGTGAAGTGATTAATTTTGGAAGGTTGAATTTGAATGCAGAATACAGGACTAATGGAGGGGTTCTTAGCAGTGTGGAAGAACAGAGGGATCTTGGGGTCCACATCCATAGATCCCTCAAAGTTGCCACTCAAGTTGATTGGGTTGTTAAGAAGGCATATGATGTGCTGGCTCTCATTGGCAGGGGCATTGAGTTTAAGAGCCGTGAGGTTATGCTGCAGCTCTATAAAACCCTGGTTAGACCACTCTTGAAATATTGTGTTCAGGTCTGGTCGCCTCATTATAGGAAGGATGTGGAAGCTTTAGAGAGGGTGCAGGGGAGATTTATCAGGATGCTGCTTGGCCTGGAGGGCAGATCTTATGAGGAAAGGTTGAGGGAGCTAGGTCTTTTCTCACTGGAGTGAAGAAAGATGAGAGGTGAGTTGATAGCGGTGTACAAGATGATGAGAGGCTTGGATAGAGTGGATAGCCAGAGACTTTTTCCCAGGGCAGAAATGACTATCATGAGGGGGCATAATTCTAAGGTGATTGGAGGAAGGTATAGGGGAAATGTCAGAGGTAGGTTCTTTACACAGAGAGTGGTGGGTGCGTGGAATGCACTGCCAGCATTGGTAATAGCATCAGATACATTAGGGACATATAAGCAACTCTTGGATAGGCATATGGATGATAGTAAAATGAAAGGTATGCAGGGTAGTTTGATCTTAGAGCAGGATAGTAGGTCAGCACAATATCGTGGGCTGAAGGGCCTGTACTGTGCTGTACTATTCTATGATCTATGTTCTTTGGGTGAAGAAATGTCTCCTCATCTCTGTCTTAAATGGTCTACCCCGAATCCTCATACTGCGACTCCTGCTTCTGGTCATACCCACCATCGGGAATATCCTCCCTACATCTTCCCTGTCCAGTCCTGTTAGAATTTATAAGTCTCTACGAGATCCCCCCTCATTCATCTGAACTCTTGCGAAAACAATCCCAACCTAGTCAATCTCTCCTCATATGTCAAACCCACCATCCCCGGAATCAGCCTGGTAAACCTTCACTGCATTCCCTTGAGAGCAAGAGCATCCTTCCTCAGAAAAGGAGACCAAAACTGCACACAATATTCCAGGTGTGGCCTCACCAAGGCCCTGTATAACTGCAACAACACATCCCTGCTCCTGTACTCGAAACCTCTCGCATTGAAGGCCAACATACCATTTGCCTTCATTACTGCCTGCTGTACCTGCATGCTTACCTTCAGCGGCTGGTGCACAAGGACACCCAGGTCCCGCTGCACACTCCCCTCTCCCAATTTATAGCCATTCAGGTAGTAATCTGCTTTCTTGTTTTTGCTTCCGGAGTGAACAACCTCACATTTAACCTCACATCTGTAGTTGATTTGCCCACTCATCCAACTTGTTGAGATCATGCTGAAGGATCTCTGCATCCTCGTCACAGTTCATCCTCCCATCCAACTTGGTATCATCTGCAAACTTGGAGATGTTACATTTTGTTCCCTCATCCAAATCATTAATATACATTATGAATAGCTGGGGTCCCAGCACCAATCCCTGTGGCACCCCACGAGTTGCTGCCTACCAATGTGAAAAGGACTCATTAATTACTATGCATTGTTTCCTCTCTGCCAACTAGTTTCCTATCTACTTCACTATACTTCCCCCAATCTCATGCGCTTTATTCTTGCACATTAATCTCTTATTTGGAACTTTGTCAACCCTGTAGTTCCCTCACCAGCTCATATTCCCTCTATCATCACTGATCATGTCTGGAGTGGACTGGAGTCCCACTAGAAGCAGGTCCCTCAGGAAACTTTTCACTCAGACTTGGTATTTGATATTTCTGGATCTTGGGCCATTGCAATCCTGTCCAAATATACTACATCGTCTGGCTCCCCCTTGTCAACTCTACTAGTTACATTTTCATAGAATTCCAACAGATTTGTCAAGCATGATTTCCCTTCCATCAATCTATGCTGACTCTGTCTGATCCTGCCACTGCTTTCTGAATGCTCTGCTATAAATCCTTAACAATGGATTCGAGAATTTTCCTAACTACCGATGTTAGGCTCTCTGGTCTATAATTCCCTGTTTTCTCTCTACCTCCCTTTTTGAATATTGGAGTGACATTAGCCACCCTCCAATCTGCAGGGACTGTTCCAAAGTCTATAGAATTCTGGAAGATGACTACCAATGCATCCACTATTTTTAGAGCTACTTCCTTAAATACTCTGGGATGTAGATTATCAGGCCCTGGGGATTTATCGGCCTTCAATCCCAATAATGGTCAAGAAAACCATCCCGTATACACTCCAGGAATGCCTCCTCTATGGCATTGCGGCTAATTTGATTTGCCCAATCTATCTGTAGATTAAAATCACCCGTGATCACCGATATTCCCTTATCACATGCATCTCTAATTTCCTGTTTAATGCCATTCTCAACATCACCACTGTAGTTTGGGGGTCTATTTTTTTTGCCCCTTTGTATTGCTCAACTCTACTCATACAAACTCTACATCGTCAGAGATAATATTCTTACTCATTTTTGTATTAATTTCCTCTTTAACCGGCAATGTCTCTCCACCACCTTTTCCTTTATGCCTGTCCTTCCCAAATACTGAATACCCTGGGACATTCAGTTCCCATCCTGGTCACCCTGCAGCCATGTCTCCGTAATCCCGATTATATCGTACCCATTTACATCTATCTGCACGATTAGTTCATCCACTTTATTGCAGATACTCCACATATTAAAGCACAAAACCTTTAAGCTTGTCCCTTTAACAGTGTTTGTCTTCTCCTTATTTTTCTCAATCGCCCTGTTTGAATCTTGTCCTTGGTTTCTCAGCCTTTTCTTATTCCCTTTTCTAGCTTTTGTTTTTGTCTTTGCTGCCTTCTTCTCTGACTCTTTACATAGGTTCCCAAACCCCTGGCATATTAGCTTAAACCCTCCCCAAACGCTCTAGCATACGTCCCTGCTAGGACATCAGTTCCAGCCCTGCCCAGGTGTAACCCATCCAATTTGTACAGGTCCCATATCCCCCAGAACTGGTCCCTATGACCGAGTAATATGAAACCCTCCCCTTTGCAGCCATGTATTCATCAGATATATCCCGTCATTTCTCCTGTGACTAGCATGTGGCACCAGTAGTAATCCTGAAATCACTACCTGTGAGGTCTGATTTCTTAACTTTCTTCTTAGCTCCCTGTATTCTGCCTTTAGGACCTCATCCCTTTTTTTAACCTGTGTCATTTGTAGCGATGTGTACCACGACCACTGGCTGTTCACCCTCCCCCTTCAGAATGTCCTGTATCTGCTCTGAGACATCCTGAAGCACCAGGGAGGTAATGTACCATCCTGGAGTCTTGCTTGTGGCTACAGAAATGCCTGTCTATTCCCCGTACTATTGAGTCCGCTATGACTATTGCCCTGGCACACTTTTTGCCCCTCCCCTCTGCAGCAGAACCAACCTTAGTGCAACGGGTTTGGCTGCTGCTGCTTTCCCCTGAGAGGTCATTCCCCTCAACAGTATCCAAAACGGTATATCTGTTTTGCAGGGGAATGGCCACAGGAAATTCCTGCACTACCTGCCTATCTCTCTTGCTCTGTCTGGTGGTCACCATTCCCTTTCCGTCTGCAGAGTCTGAGCCTGCAGTGTGACCACCTCTCTCTACATGTGCTATCCATGATGCTCTTTGCCTCGCAGATGCTTCACAGTGTCCCCAGCCACCGCTTAAACACAAGCTTCCAGGAGCTGTAGCTAGAAACAGTTCCTGCACACCTGGGGGACTGGAACTGTCCCCAGTCTGCCACGTAGAACAAGAGGAACAAGCCAAGACTTTGAGCTCTCCTGTCATGGTTTACCTCTTTAACTTAAACTTTGGAGAGTACTTTATATTAGGTTAAATCAAATCCAGTTACCTGTGCCCCTTCTTTCCTGTTTTGTGTACTACTCTTATAGATTAGAAGCCAAAAGAAGTACTATAAGCGATAGAACCTGCCTTACCCACTACTCACCAATCAGCTCTTTCCCTTGTAGTCACCTGCAGCAGAGCAAGACACTCACTTTCCAAAAGTGAAGGGAAAAGTAGGAAGGAGCTCTAACAGGGAGTTAGGAGGGCTTAAAGGGGCTATGAAATGTCCTTGGCCAGCAGGGTTAAGGAAATCCCAAGGCATTTGATCCATATATTAGAAGCAAGAGGGTAGCTAGGAAAAGAATAGGCCCACTCAAGGATAAAGAAGGGAGGTTATGTGTGGAGCCAGAGGAAATGGATGAGGTCCTTAATGAGTACTTTACCTCAGTATTCACCAAAGAGAGGGACATGAGAGATATTGAAGAATGGTAAGGGTGTGAGAATACTGTCAAGCATGTCAACATAATGAAGGAGGAATCTTTGGGTGTCTTGAAATACAAAGATAGACAAATCCCCAGGGTCAGACAGGATCTATCCCAGGATACTGTGGGATGCAAGGGAGGAAATAGCTGGGGCCTTAATAAATATCTTTGCATTCTCTTTGGCCTCAGGTGAGGTTCCAGAGAACTGGAGAAGGGCCAATGTTGCTCCTTTGTTTAAGAAGGGAGATAGAGATAATCCAGGTAATTACAGGCTCGTGATCGTGACATCAGTGGTGGGGAAGTTGTTGGAGAAGATACTGAGAGACAGGATTTATTCGTATTTGGAAGTGAATGGACTTGTTAGTGATAGGCAACCCAGGTTTGTGTGTGGAAGGTCATGGCTGACCAACTTGAAGAGTTTTTTGAAGAGGTGACAAGAATGATTGGTGAGGGAAGGGCAGTGGGTGTTATCTATATGGACTTTAGTAAGGCATTTGATAAGATATCTCAGGGGAGACTGATATAGAAGGTGAAGTACATGGGATTTGTGGTGAGCTGGCAAGATGGATACAAAACTGGCCTGGTCATAGAAAACAGAGAGTAGCAGTAGAAGGGTACTTTTCGGAATGGAGATTAGGAGGTAGTGATGTTCCACAGGAATCACTGCTGTGACTGTTGTTGTTTGTAATATTTGTAAATGATCTGGAAGAAAATGTAGGTGATCTGATTAGTAAGTTTGTAGATGACACCAAAGTTGGTAGAGTTGCAGATAGGGAGGAGGATTGTCAAAGGATACAGCGGGATATAGGTATATTGCAGATTTGGGCAGCAAAATGGCAAATGTAGTTTATTCTAGACAAATGCAAGGTGATGTATTTTGGAAGATCAAATTCAGGCGTGAATTATGGCAGAGCCCTTTGGAGCATTTACACACAGAGGGATCTGAGCCTACAGGTCCACAGATCCCAGAAAGTGGCAAGAGAGGTGGGTAAGGTGGTCAAGAAGGCATACAGCACGTTTGCCATCATCAGCCAGGGCATCAACGTTGGAAGTTATGGTACAGCTGTACAAACCTTTAGTTAGGCCACATTTAGAATATTTCATGCAGTTCTGGTCACCACACTACCAGAAGGACATGGATGCTCTGGAGCGGGAACAGAGAAGGTTTATCAAAATGTTGCCTGGTCTGGAGGGCTTTAGTTATGAGAGGTTGGGTAAACTCAGACTGTTTTCACTGGAAAGACGGATGCTGAGGGGCAACCTGATAGAGGTCTACAAAATTATGTGAGGCATAGATAGGGTGAATAGTCAGAGGCTTTTCCCCAGGTGTAAAGGTCAACTACAAGAGGGCACAGGTTCAATGTGAGTGGGGGAAAGTTTAGGGGAGGCTTGCAGGAAAAGTTTTCATGCAAATGGTGGTGTGTGCCTGGAACGCACTGCCAGTGGAGGTGGTGGAAGCAGGCACGTTAGCAACATTTAAGGTATATCTTGATAGATACATGAATGGGAGATGAACAGAGGGATAGAAACGGCACTTAAGGAGCGGGTCTAAATAAGGATTAGGAATCGGCACAGGTTTGGTGGGCTGAAGGGCCTGTCCCTATGCTGTACTGTATTATTGTATTGTATTAAATCTTTCCAGCTGTGCTATATTTAGAAAGCTTGGTTTGGTTTTTTTGTGTAATACACTTTTGATTAATTGTTGAAACCAAATTGCCTTCTTTGCTTATATTTCAGAGAGAGAACTCCACGCAAAAAAATGAATATGAAGGATCAAGCCAGCTTTCATTCTGGGATCTGATTTGTCCAGTAGTAACATCAGCCAGGGCTATACGTTAGCCTTGTTCCTGATACTCAAAAATACAAGGTGAAATTAGTTATGCTGAAAACCTGACCAAAATAAGTTGGCCTAAGCATAAAAGAAAAACCATGTTCTGTATTTGGGACATATCTTTTGCCAAAAGCTGAGCATATTGAGGGGGGATCTTATAGAAACATATAAAATTATGAAGGGAATAGATAAGATAGAAGTAGAGTGGATGTTTCCACTGGCAGGTGAAGCTAGGACAAGAGGGCATAGCCTCAAGATTAGAGGGAGCAGATTTAGGACTGAACTGAGAAGGAATTTCTTCACCCAGAGGGTTGTTAATCTATGGAATTCCTTCCTCAGTGAAGTAGTTGACGCTACTTCAGTAAATGTTTTTAAAAAAAAGGTAGATTTTTTTTGAACAATAAAGGAATTAAGGGATACGGTGAGAACGCGGGTAAGTGGATCTGAGTCCACGAAAGGATCAGCCATGATCTTATTGAATGGCGGAGCAGGCTCAAAGGGCCAGACGGCCTACTCCTGCTCCTAGTTCTTATGTTCTTATGTTCTCATATGTGGGAATACATCCACTGAAGCTAGAAGTGCAGTGAGCTAACAGATCATTGTAGTGAATCATTTCACTGTTTTGTCAAGTTTGAGACAATTTATTTGCTAAATTTAAGAATAAAGGTTGGTATGCATAATTTTTTAACATCTTCAACAATATACCTATTTTTTATATTGCAGTCAGAAATGGAGAATATATTAACCAACCTTAACATTGAATGCAGAGAAAATTGAAGGTGAAAAATGAATCAATGAAGGTTGAGTGTGACACTGAGTTTACATCCACCCTTGTTTACCATCCATCGCATTCTCAATATTGCAGGTTTCCCTGCTGACAAGTTAGGCGATCAAAACTTCCTCAGGATGACTAGCAAAATAAATATCTTTAGTGATTCTCAGGTGCAGTGTCCCTACTATTGAGCTACAAACTCTGGGTTCAAGTCCCACTTAAAGTCATAGAGTCACAGAGCTGCACAGCATGGAAGCAAACCCTTTAGTCCAACTCATCCATGCCGACCAGATATCTTAAATTAATCGAGTCCCATTTGCCAACATTTGGCCCATATCCCGCTAAGCACTTCCTATTCATGTACCTATCGGTGCCTTTTAAATCTTGTAATTGTACCAGCTTCCACCACTTCCTCCGGCAGCTCATTTCACACATACCACCTTCTGTGTGAAAAAGTTGCCCCTTAGGTCCCTTTTAAATCTTTCCCCTCTTATCTTATACCTACGCCCTCTAGTTTTGGACTCTGCCACCCCAAGGAAAAGACATTGGTTATTCATCCTATCCATGCCCCTCATGATTTTATAAACCTCCAAAACCCCTGAACCTCCGACGCTTCATGGAAAATTGCCGCAGCCTATTCAGCCCCTCCCTATAGCTCAAACTCTCCAACCCTGGCAAAATCCTTGTAAATCTTTTCCGAACGCTTTCAAGTTTTACAACATCTTTCCTATAGCAGGGAGACCAGAATTGGATGCATTATTCCAAAAGTGGCCTAACTAATGTCCTGTACAGCTGCAACATGACCTCCGAACTCCTGTGCTCAATGCACTGATCAATAAAGACAAACATACCAAATGTTTTCTTCACAATCCTATCTACCTGCAACTCCACTTTCAAGGAACTATCAGCCTGCACTCTAGGGTCTCTTTATTCAGCAACACTCCCCAGGATGTTACCATTAAGTGTATAAATTCTGCCTTCATTTGCCTTTCCAAAATGCAGCACTTCATATTTATCTAAATTAAACTCCATCTGCCACTCCTTGGCCCACTGGCCATCTGATCAAGATCCTGTTATACTCTGAGGTAACCTTCTTCGCTGTCCACGACACCACCAATTTTGGTGTTATCTGCAACTTACTAGCCATACCTCCTATGTTCACATTAAAATCATCTATATAAATGACAATAAGCAGTGGACACAGCACTGATTCTTAAGGCACACCGCTAGTTACAGGCTTCCAGTCTGAAAAGCAACCCTCCACCACCACCCTCTATCTCCTACCTTCGAGCCAGTACTACATCCAAATGGCTAGTTCTCCCTGTATTCCATGTGATCTAACCTTGCTAACCAGTCTACCATGTGGAACCTTGTTGAACACCTTACTGAAGTCCATATAGATCACATCCACCATTCTGCCTCCATCAATCCACTTTGTTACTTCTTCAAAAAACTCAGTCAAGTTAGTGAGATATGATTTCCCACGCACAAAGCCATGTTGATTGTCCCTAATCAGTCCTTGCCTTCCCAAATATATGTAAATCCTGTCCCTCAGGATCCATTTCCCGAGCTTCCCATAAAGTTCTAGGGTACACCTGATCAGGTTCCAGGGATTTATCCACCCTTATTCATTTTAAGAAGTCCAGCACCCCCCCCCTCTGTGATATAGACATTTTTCAAGATTGTTTTTTTCATTTCCTCAAGTTCTCTAGCTTCCATATCCTTCTCCACAATAAACACTGTGTTGTTCCTGAGGTGTGTAACAACATCATTGAACTGGACAATCAGAAAAATTTCTCTTTAGGGACTCTTCCTATTCTTCTTAAGCAGTACCTCAGGACTGAGGATGACATTCTGTCACTTTTCTTTTCTGGGTCCTGTAGTGTCTAAATAATCCAATGCTGGACCCACACACTCTGCTATGAGTGAGGCAGTTTGTGTTTGGTAAAGTAAGGTAGAATGCTTAGGTTTTTGCATGCTCCTTCCATGCCAACCAGCATAAGCAGCAAGTGATAGATGGGGCTATGAAAGTTCACACCAATGGATCAGATCTAAGCTCTGTAGTCCTGTCACATCCAGTGGTGAATGATGGTGGACAATTAAACAACTCACTGGAAGAAGTGGCACAACTATCCTCATCCTCACCCATTTGTGCTAGGCCTCCATCTGGGCCTGTCAGAAATAACTAGAAATGGTTGTTACCTTTGCAGATGCTTCTTCTTCAGTTTGGGGATCTGAGCGTTAGATTACTGTGAAGGAGTGGGAAATATTACACTTTTGTAGGGAGGCATGGAGGATGTCCTTGAAATATTTTTCCCTGCCCTCCTGGTTCAATAGGAATGCAGGAGAGCATACCAGGAGCAGCACCAGGCATTCTTAAAAATGAGTTGTCAGCCTTGTGAACCTATAACACAGGACAACGTGCACACCAGCAGCATAAACAGCTTTGGAAAAACAGAGATAAGTGATTCCACAACCAATGGATCAGATCCGAGGTCTGTCATCCTGCCACATCTAGCCATGAATGGTGGTGGACGATTAGATACGTCACTGGAGGAGAAGGTTCTACAAATATCCCCATTCTCAATGACAGCGAAGCTGAACACATCAATGCACAAGATAAGGCTGAAGAAGTTGTATAATCTACACGGAGTGCTGAGTGGTTGATTCATCTTGGGCTCCTCAACAGGCCCTCAGCAACAGAGTCAGCACTGGGCCACTGGAGAATATGTTGAATTTCATTGTCAATATCTGCTCTTTCAGACAAGTGACTACAGAGGTATGAGAATTGTTCCATATTGTACATGACATATGAACCATTACATATTTCTACAACTTTCAGTCAAGCCCCTGCTACTGATGATCCTAACTTTTCCTTTAAACTATCTATTAGTTGCATTTTAAAATATTCCATGATGACTTCCTGTTTCACTTATTCTTACGTAACATGCATTTAACTACAATGTAAGATAATTGCTTCCAAACTTCTCAAACTTAAAGGCCGGTTAAACCTTGGTGATATCCACTTTTGATATCGTTTATTTTGGAGGTTCATGCTCATAGGCAGTAATAGGTAGTCAACAATTTTTATCAATTCTCTGATAGTTTATTTAAAAGCAGCAGTTTAGATACATTATATTAGTTAATTAGTTAAAGAAAATACACTACCGTGCCAACTGGAGTTGGTTCACTGATACCAGAGGACGAACAGGCTGTTGGCACAGAATGTTTTAGTCTCATTAAAATTGTGGGAGCAGCATTCTGCTGTGTAGCTGAGGTGCTAGAGAACTCTTCCTCCTCTTCTCCTGGTCCATCTTCCATCTGGAATAAATAACTCCCTGAGGACTGCTCGATGAGGGCTGCAGGCTGCATGGGTTGCCTGATGACCACTGCTCTCTGAGGATTGCTTTCTGGGGATCACCCTATGAGAACTCCCCTCTGCCCCCAAGCACTTGTTGTTATATCATATTTCTAGACACAGGTAGCTCACACAGTGTCAATCAATTGTCTGAACCCTTTTGGCCAATGGCCATGAGACAGATACATGTGATATTGGATGACCATTACGTTTTTGCCCATCTCCATTTGAAAGTTAGTTTTCATTCCTTCTAAGAACAAAACTATCTTATTTTTCAGAACTGCACTCATAATAGGGTAGTGTGATGCCTGATAAATCTTTTGTATTCACTGGTAGAAGTCTAGTTATGACTGTAAGACAGTTAGATGAGGTCTCTTCCTACACAGGAAATATGAAATATGGAATGCTGAGTTAACATAGTGTTAAGGAGACTCCAATTTCCAGCAAGGTTAATTTGAATTACAAGTTGTGTAGCTCACTGTTTTTTGTTCTCACGTGACTTCGTTGATCAGCTCTCTAACACTAAGACAACTTTATTAGAAGTAGACTTTAATTCTATCTTGCATTTGGTATTGTATATTAGTAACATGCATTCTACATTTATTACAAAATGTTTGTGGAAAAATGCAGCAATTCCTGTTAAAAAGGTCAAATTCAACTATAAGTCCTCAAAGTGCAGGTGAAATATCAAACACATTCACACTGCCCACTATAAGCGCTGCGTGTTAATGAGCTTCATATATCCACTGCTTTAGGAAGGACTTGAGTTGAAATAAACGATATAACGTATTTATTTAAATAGTGAACAAATAAGCTCCAGTAATTTGTGATTATCCCAGGATTGCACCCAACACTGGAACCTCTGTCATTAATCATGGTGAATTTTACAAATATAGTTGAGTTTCCCTATGCTAAATTTAAATGGAATCTTAATGTCAGTTGTGTTTCTCTGACCACACGTTAGACACCCATAAGTCTTCAGAGATTGCAATATACAATATGTTCTGTCTGATTGAATGACAAGTAATATTTGTGCTGACCCAGAAAGAGTAAAAGAGTTTCCTCTGCAACCTTTCCCTCCCATTGTGAATATGGACCATAAGCTGCTCTCTCTTTAGACAAAAAGAGACAAGCACAACTAGTGGGGAGTTTAACCCATGCATCACCACTTCACAGTTCAGTGAGGTTAAGAGGCCCAGACTACCGTGATGGCCTCAGCTGGAAATGAACTGTCATTGCGCACCAGCCATCCTAGCTAACTAACCTTCACTGACATTGTAAGTAGCAGATGGAGGAACATTTCATTATAAGACCCCGAGCTTCACAAGCTCTGGTTGGCATGTAGACACATTTCTGCCCCTCCTTACGTCAAACTTCTACTTGGGTTGCAGTGGCAATTGGCTTGAAGGTAGGGGACAGAGGGTGATGGAGGGTTGGTTTTCAGACTGGAGGCCTGTGACCAGCGGAGTGCCAAAACGATTGGTGCTGGGTCCAAAGTTTTCCGTTATTTATATAAATGATTTGGACGTGAATATAGGAGGCATGATTAGTAAGTTTGCAGGTGACACCAAAATTGGTGATGTTGTGGACAGTGAAGAGGATTATCTCAGAGTACAAAGGGACCATGATCAGATGGGCCAATGGGCTGAGGAGTGGCAGATGGATTTTAGTTTAGACAAATGTGAGGTTTTGCATTTTGGTAAGTCAAACCAGGGCAGGACTTTTACAGTTAAAGGTAGCGCCCTGGGGAGTGTTGCTGAGCAAACAGACCTAGGGGTGCAGGTGCACAGTTCCTTGAAAGTGGAGTCACAGGTAGATAAGATTGTGAAGAAAGCATTTGGCATGTTTACCTTCTTTTTGTCATAACATTGAGTATAGGAGCTGATGTCATGTTGTGGCTGTACAGGACATTGGTGAGGCTACTTTTTGAATAATGCATACAATTCTGGTCACCGTTGTTTAAGAATAATGTTGTTAAACTTGAAAGGGTGCAGAAAATATTTACAGGGATGTTGCCAGAACTGGAAGGTTTGAGCTAAACGAGAGACTGAATAGGCTGGGCTTTTTTCCTGTAGCATCAGAGACTGAGGGGTGACCTTATCGAGGCTTATTAAATCATGAGAGACATGGATAAGATGAATAGCCAAGGTCTTCAACCTAGGCTGGGGGAATCCAAACTAGAAGACATAGGTTTAAGGTGAGAAGGGAGGGATTTAAAAGAACCTGAGCAGTAACTTTTACATGGTGCCTGTATGGAATGAGCTGCCGGAGATGTGGTGGAGGTGGATACAATTGCAAGATTTAAAAGGCATCTGGATGGTATTTGAATAGGAAGGGTTTAGAGGGATATGAGCCAAATGCTGGCAAATGGGACTAGGTCAGGTTGGGATGTCTGGTCAACATGGATGAGTTGGACCGAAAGGTCTGTTTCTGTGCTGTATGACTCTATGAGTCTATGACTCTCTGGCGATCACAGATGGGCTAAAGATATTTAGAGCAAATCTTTAATAGGAATGCATTCAATTACTTGTTAATAACAGCAAACGGAAAAGATTCAGCTCATTACGAGAGAATATTACAATATAGAAATAGGTCAGTCATCCCATCAAGTCTGCATCAATGAAATTATTCCCTCATAAACCAACAAATTTAATCCAAATTTCTTCTCAGTCAGCTTCATCTTTATTATCCTGTTTTGAAGTAACTACTTTTGGATATATACCAATCTGACACTACAAAGTTAGAGTTCACTTATGTCTATATAACCTATACGCTTACTTTGAACTCTGCTCTCACATGATTCAGTTGTAGAATTACTTAAAATGGAGCATTTACATCAGTTATCATTTGGATTGTGCACAATAAATATTTGAGCTGTAGATCAGGCAAGAAAAGACAGCAATAATACTTTTAATGCTTCTTTTTACAGGATCCCGACAATGTGGAAGCAGGCCATTCAGCCCATACCAACCCTTCGAAGAGCATCCTACCCAGACCCAAGCCCCTACACTATCCACGTTACCCTGCATTCCCATGGATAATCCACCTCGCCTGCACATCCCTGAACATGATGGGCAATCTAACATTGTCAATTCACCTAACCTGCATATCTTTGGGCTGTAGGAGGAAACCTGAGCACCAGAGAGAACCTATGCAGAAATGGAGAGAATGTGCAAACTCCACACAGTCACCTGACGGTAGAATCAAACCCAGGTCCCTGGCACTGTGAGGCAGCACTGCTAACCACTGAGCCATTGTGCCATCCAAGTCTTCTGATCTTATGATCTTCTAAAATTCAAATAGTCTCGTGTCTTTCAACAGGCCAGGGAAAAATGTAAACAATTTAATGGTGGAAAATTCTGTTCAGTACTGTTTACTTCCAGCTTTCTTTGTCAGCTCATATAAAAGCAATGCATTATTTAATGGTATTTATTTAATTACTTACCTATTGACATCAGCATGCCACTTGTGTTTTGTTTGGTTGACTAAATAAAATATCAACAGAGTATTCTTCCAACTCCAATGACTTCTTCAATAGGAAGAAGCATCTCATTATTCATAATTTTGTTCCTGTTTCATGTTCTTCTGTGAACTGGTGTTCTGCAAGAAATGTAGAACTTGTGCTGCATTAGTCAAATCTGGAAAAGACTATAGGCAAACAACCTTGGCCAAGGTTGTGAATTACCAGGCAAATTGTATGAAAACTTTGCACTCCATATATACATTTCCAAAGTAAAATCATTGACTGAGATAAAGAGATCAATAATGCAAAGGATATTCTCTTAGCTCCACAACATCCACAGCAATATGATAGCATCTTGCAGTTCAGATAGAGGCAATTTAAACCATGGTGCCTGTACTAGAGCTATCCAAACACTCATTCATTCACTATTTAGTACAAAACTCATCAATGGGAACTTGAGGAGAGAACATTACATTGGAAGGAACACTGAATGCTCAGCATATTTGTCCACTTACAGAGCACAAAACTGGTCCATTGAGCTGGTGGGAATTGCACACAGACAAGAAAATCCTGGCAAACGTTTCAAGTGAATTTGTGTTTGGTTCTAGCCATTTATGACTGAAGCAAATCAGTACAAGAAAACCTGAGATATTATTTCAAAACCAACTATCTTTTATCCACAGGCATTTGTGCAGGAACATCCAGATATTTAGTCAAAAACAGAAGGAAAATTGACAATGCACAGAAAACTGCCCCATAAACTTGGATTCAAAATACATCATGGCAGAAAGTAAATTTGAATACAATAAAAATCTGGAATTAAAAAGTTATCCTAATGATGGCCATATAACCACTGTTGATTGCTGTAAAAGCCTATCTGGTTCACTAGCTTCCTGTAGGGAAAGGATATCTTTACCTGGTCTGGCCACATATGACTCCAAACAACAAAAATGTCTTTTAATTGGGTAATAAATGTCAACCACATTGCTGTTCCTAAAGGACATTAGTGAACCAGATGGGTTTTTCCCCTGATTTGTGGTCATCATTAGACTGTTAATTTGAGATTTTTGTATTACCTTATTTAAATTCAACCATGGCAAGATTTGAACCCAGGTCCCCAGAACAATACCTGGGTTGCTGGATTAATAGTCCAGCGATAATACCACTAGGTTATTGCCTCGCCACATCATAAAAAGAAAGACTGAACTTGGAAACTCTGGTGGCTTTTACAGGAACAGAATTCACTGCAAGACTGATGTCAACTGCTCTCAGCTGCTGCTCATTTACCAGGATAAAGCAGAGCAGTTATGATAAGAACGGGAACCATGTGGTATTTCATCTCCAGGATCTGGGTATATAATGATGGACAATAGGTGTAGAATGTCTAATATGAGCTATGTGAGATGTCTTTGAGGTTCTTCAGTCCAGCTCCTGAGACTCGTCTCCAGAGTTGCTACTAACTTGGCACTGATTCAATAACTATTCCTTCCAGAAAGGTTACAGAAGTGATGTGAGGGATCTTGTGGCACAGTGGTAGTGCTGCCTACTGCAAGGCCATGAGATCCAGGTTCAAGTCCCACTTGCCCCAGCTGTATAACACATTAGGTTGACAAAAATTACTGCAAAATGTAATGTGGTAAGTGAAGGGGAAATGCCCACTAACAAAATAGAAATATTACTCTGAGTTTAGGGAATAGTGAGGGGGATCAGAAACATGCAGCTGGTTGCTCTACAGGTGAGCTGGGAGTACTTGGGGAAGAAAAAACACTTTCCAGCAATTGGTTATCACAAAATTCACCAAAATGTAAAACAAAGACATTGGGTTTCTATTTTACTCAACTTGATGTAATTCAGAAGTCATTGATGACTGGAAGGCTGAAAAGGTGAGAACTAATGGATTGTTTTCGTTCAGGAATTTCTGGCTTGCAATGAATACCAACTAAGAGCATTCACAACATTGTGAATGTTAGCCATTGTTGTGTTCGCAGTAATTTATGTTTTAATAATTGCATTTAAAAACTAAATCATTATAAATCAACCAATCGGGAAAAGCCGTTGTTTCTATGAGAGGACACTGGATGCAGTATTTCATTCTCCGTTATATCACAATGTTAATATTTAGACCAGCACAAATCAGACTGAGAGGAGTACTGTCATGTCCCTCTTTTTAGTGCCCATTGTGGTGCCAGTCACAATTTATGTTCCAGTTTCCACCGAGTATAGAAAGCCGAAAGTTATTGCTGGCGTTGAAAGTGCCCCATTATGAATTTGAGATTTTTTATGTCACGTAACGGGTGCTTTGCCAATGGTATTGCTCACAGTCTGGTGATGAACATAAGGAGATATTTTTATGTACAATATGATAATGGAGTTGCGTTACAGGCTTCAGAAATTCCTTCCACTGTATCACTTACTGACCCGAATGTGAAAATGCCAAAGAATTCACTCATCAAAATTAAGTGAAAAAAGTTAACAGAAATTTACAATGGTAGATATGATAGATAAACATGTTATCAAAAAAACAACAAAAGCAGAGCTGTCCATTGATTATTGAGCAGTTTTTGGCTCCATTCATAGTTACTAAGTACAGAAGCAGGGGAACAGCCCTACATCCAGTAAAGCCTGAAGAACATCTAGGTTTGGCCTGATAAATAACGAGTAGCATTCACATTACTCAAGAGCTGGGCAATGACCAGCTTAAACATCATCCTGATTTGAGCATATATTACTTGTATTCTTGTTATTATTCATGCTCACATGGAGAAGATCCAATTATCTCCCTACATAACAGCAGTGTGAGAGTACACTTATCTCATGGACTGTAACGTCACTCAACACCACATGTTCAGTGATGGATTCTATATGCAGGCCTTGTCAATGGCATTTATGTTTCAAGACTGATTTTTTTTGAAAAAGGCTTATGAACTAAACATGACTCCTCCCTTTTATATTTAAGCAATATATTGATAATATTAAAACTGTTCCAATATCTGTACATCCTTCTTTACTCCTCCCCTTCTCTCCTGAAATTGCTAATCTCGCAGGTCCATTGTAAGTAAGTGAGAACAGGGACAATGGTGAGTGGGACTGGTGTGAGTAGAACATAGGCATAGACATTTGGAAAAGCTCAACTCTTCAGAGTGTAGAATGAGGGAGGATAGCCAGTTGTGAATTGAAATTGCCAGAGGTTACAAAGGCTTGGATGAGCATTTCAACATTAAACAAGTTGAGGTAGGTCAGCATCAATTGATGTTATAGAGATGGAAAAACTTAGCGTTAGTGATGGTACATACAACTAGTCAGAAACTCATTTCACTGTTAGAGGTGACATTAAGACCGAATAATCTGGATCAGCCTTGAACAGTTTGGAATAGAACTCTTGGTGAGGATCAAAAACAATGACTTCAGTCTCTATTTGAAGGAAAATTCTGCTCACCCAGAACTGGATGTATTCCTCTACTCCTGTCTGGTCTCCGAAATTTTACGGTCCATTAACTTGAGGTCATCCAAAACTCTACTGCCTGTGTCTTAACATGCAGCAAGTCCTTTTCCCCAACAAATTGTTTCATTCTTAAAACCACATAAAGCTGAATTCATATATTGCTTGGTTAGTTTTCATTAAATAGAAAACTTTTTTAACAAATTTGCATTATTTATTTAAACTTGTATCTTCGACTGATTACTCCGTGGTTGATGTGATCCAAAAATTTGTATATTTAACTTATTAGATAGAAACAACATTTTCCTGATGTAATACTTTAAATGACTACAGATACCCATGTCATTCCAATAATATGGCTTTACGTGATGGCCCAGTTGTCGGCTATTTAATGACTCCTCTTAATTTGACTAAAATTGCTTCATAAACAATGATGGTATGGTTCCTTAGAAACTAACGTGACCCTTTAGTCTAGTGTCACGTGACGTCATTTTACAATCCCCATAGTCATCAATCATTCTAGGCATGTGGCAGCTCTAATAACAAAGTAGGCTGCTGTGGTTTGAAGATAAATCTGTGAAATAATATACTTTACAGCTTTTAAAGTTTTAGGAATCTCTTTATTTAGTTTTTGGCTTAATGAAAAATGATAGATTAATGTTTAATTTACATTTCTAGATCTTTGCTCCATCGTCAAAAGATTTGTGTCATTTTACCACTGGATTTTACTCATTTCACAGAGCCCTGCTGAAAAGTTGGACTTTAAGTCTGGTTCTGGACTTTCCCTCGCTGCTGGTTCAAAGATGACTGTTCAGAGGAATGTACATAAGCTGTACTGTGATGAACAATGTTTCCTCCTTTTACATGGAGACCTGTTTTAATAGTTTTGTCAGATTTATGTTCCAGATTTGTTTCCTACTAGCATGTAACAATATCTCTGTATTGACTTGGCCTCAATGTAAAATGAATTGTACTTATGCCATCTTTAACTAGAAAATTATACCTCTTCATTTTATGAGGCATGAATTGGCTATGATGCATTGGGAAATGTTACGAAAAGGAATGACAGTGGCAAGCATACAAAGAGCAAGTTGGTGAACTACAAAAATGGTTAATTCCTGTCTGGCATGAGACTGTAAAGAGAACAATGGCTAAACAAGGGAAGTTAGAGATAATATTAAATGCAAAAAAGACCCATACAAATTGGTAAGAAGAAACAATAGACCCGACGATTGGGAACTGTTCAGATGCCAGCAAAGCAAGACCGGGGATTGATTGAGAAGGAGAAGATAGAGTATGAGAGCAAGCTTGTGAAGAACATAAGAACTGACTGTAAAGGTTTCTATAGGTATGTAAAGAGAAAACGATTAGTGAAAACTAATTACAGTTAAAGATGGGGGAATTTATAATGGGAAACAAAGAAATGGCTGACAAGCTAAATTCAGACTTTGCTTCTGTCTTCACAAAGGGAGACACGAATAATATACTGGAAATGATGGGGAACACAGGGTTTAGTAAGAGGGAAGAACTGAAACAAATCTGCATTAACAGAGAAATGGTGTTGGAGAAATTGGTGGGATTGAAGGCTGATAAATCCCAAGGCTTAATAATTTACATCCCAGGGTGTTTAAGGAAGTGACCTAGAAATTGTGGAAGCATTGGTGGTAACTTTCCAAGATTCTTTTGACTCTGGAACTGTTCCTACAGATTAAAGGGCAGTTAACATGACTCCATTATCTAAAAAGTAGGTAGAGAGCAAACACAGAATTGTAGACCAGTGAGTCTGACATCGGTAGTGGGGAAGAGCTCGAGTCCATCATCGAGGATTCTCCAGCACAGTACTTAGAAAACAGTGGCAGAATCAGACACAGTAACCATGGATTTACAAAAGGGAAATCATGCTTGACAAATCTACTGGAATTCTTCAAGGATGTAACTAGTAGAATTGTTTGGGACGAGCCGATTGATGAGATTTATTTGGACTTTCAGAAGACTTTTGATGAAGCCCCATGTAAGAGATAATGTGTAAAATTAAAGTGCATGGAATTGGGAGTAGTTTATTGAGATGGATAGAAAATTGGTTAGCAGACAGTAAACAAAGAGTACGAATAAATGGGTCTTCTTCTGAATGTAGGCAGTGACTAGGGGAGCGCGCAGGGTTCGGTATTAGGTCCCCAGCTATTCACAACATATATTAATTATTCAGATGAAGGAACTAAAGGTATTATCTCAAAATTTGCAGATGACACAAAACCAGATGGAAGGGCGAGCTGTGAGGAGGGTGTAGAGATGTTGCAGTGTGATTTGGCCAGGCTGAGTGAGTGGGCAGATGCATGACAGAAGCAATATAATGTGGATAAGTGTGAGGATATCCACTTTGGAAGCAAAAATTAGAAGGCAGATTATTATTTTAAGGGCTGTAAAACTGAGAGAGGAATGTTCAATGAGATCTGGGTATCCCCACGCACCAGTCACTGAAAATAAGTGCACAGGTGCAGCAAGCAGTAAAGAAGGCAAACTGCATATTGGCCTTCACAGTGAGAGGATTTGAGTACAGGAACACGGATGTCTTGCTACAATTATACAGGGCATTGGTGAGGCCACACCTGGAATGGTGTGTACAGTTTCAGTCTCCTTATCCAAGGAAGGATGTTCTTACTGTGGAGGGAGTGCAGCGAAGGCTTACAAAATTGATTTCTGGGATGGCAGGTCTGACATATGAGTAGAGATTGAGTCACTTAGGATTATATTCAGTTGAGTTTAGAAGAATGAAGGGGGATTTCATAGGAACCCATAAAATTCAACAGGACTAAACAGGTTAGAAGGAGGAAGGATGTTCCTGATGGTGGGTAATCCAGAACCAGGGGTCATAATTTAAGGATAAGCAGCAAACCTTTTACGACTCAGATGAGGAAAAATTTCTGCACCCAAAGCATGGTGAGCCAATATGCAGTTTGCCTTCTTTACTGCTTGCTGCACCTGTGCACTTATTTTCAGTGACTGGTGCGTGGGGATACCCAGCTCTCATTGAACATTCCTCTCTCAGTTTTACAGCCCTTAAAATAATAATCTGCCTTCTAATTTTTGCTTCCAAAGTGGATATCCTCACACTTATCCACATTATATTGCTTCTGTCATGCATCTGCCCACTCACTCAGCCTGGCCAAATCACACTGCAACATCTCTACACCCTCCTCACAGCTCGCCCTTCCATCTGGTTTTGTGTCATCTGCAAATTTTGAGATAGTACCTTTAGTTCCTTCATCTGAATAATTAATATATGTTGTGAATAGCTGGGGACCTAATACCGAACCCTGCGCGCTCCCCTAGTCACTGCCTACATTCAGAAGAAGACCCATTTATTCGTACTCTTTGTTTACTGTCTGCTAACCAATTTTCTATCCATCTCAATAAACTACTCCCAATTCCATGCACTTTAAGGTGGTTGAGGCCAAAACATTACGTTTTCAAGAAGGAGTTAGGTATAGTGTTGTGGCTAAAGGGTCCAAAGAATATGGGGACCCCAGGATTAGGGTATTCGGTTCGGTTCAATGATCAGCCATGATCATATTGAATGGTGGAGCAAGCTCAAGGGGTGGAATGGCCTATTCCTGCTTCTTTCTTCTATGTTTCTATAATTGTTAGTTAAATAACTAGATTAATCCTAATAAATGAATAACCAGTTTGACCCAGACAATTGGATTTACCTTCATTAGGAGTTTCTAACCTGTCTTCTGAGGAAAGTGTTATGGACCATATCAGATCCCCTCAAAGTATTTGAAGATAGCCTAGACCCTAACATTTTCTTATTTTAAAAGTAGATGTGAAGTGCTTTGTTCCAGGTGCTATGTGACTGGTCAAACTACTCGACACTAAGCAAAACACAATTTATTTAAACACTATGGTTAAAATACAAACAAAAGAAAGAGGAATTTAGAATAACTTACCTCTTGGAAAACTTAACTGAATAATAGATATAGTACATATTACTAATTAACTGTCCAATATAGTCACAGCCCATAAACACACCCCTTGGCAAAAAGGCAAATTCAGACACAGATTCTCACATGCAGTTCTCCGATTCGGAAGGAAAAGCATTAAGAGAAAATTCAGAGAAAGGAGCAGCTAGGAGGCATTCACTGAAGCTTCAAACTGTTTTGAGACCCCAAAGGCTTCTGTTTAAAACTAAACGTAATACTTAAGAAAGACTAGAAAGCCTGGTCTGTGAAAGCTGGCCGCACCCAGGCTGCTTCCATTGTTACAACTTTAAAAAGAAACCCCAAGGCCTCAGAAATTGTTTACTTTTTTAGAGACAGCTCCCATCTCTGCCTTACAACTTCTCTTCAAAACAAACCAGACAAAACAACCCCTTGAAGTGACAGCATTGTCACAAAAGGTTGGACAACAAGTACTTGTCTTGCATGAGTAACCATCTTACATAACAGAGATTAATGAGGTTTAAGGTCCCTCAGATAATGCTATGGGGCCACTGCATGAGTTAGTTGGAAGAGTTCTTCAGGATTAGAGTTTTCTAGATAATGTAACAGCCCAACTATTTGGTTTAGAAGGAATGACATCATCCACGAAGGTCATCCGAGAGATATAAGATCCTCCAATGGGCAATTAAGATCAAGATCAAAATTAACATCAACAGCCCTCAAACCAAAGACCTAGCAATCTTCCAAGTCCAAAGAAAATATGCAACTTCCAAACCACCTGAATTTATGAAGTCAGATACTTGACAGGGGAGGTAGATTTGTGCTAAATGTAAATGTAATTATGGATCCCAATGTCCAAATGTTAACTCTTGGGAAAAATGCTTGGATGATATGTTACATAAATAAAGTGTCTGAAAAAGTTGATGTTTGAAACAGCATTAAGTTCCACCCAATCTGATGATGTCACACAGTCTTGGGTAGGAAAATTTGGTCACTAGCTTGTGTTAAAACATATGTGATACATATATGAATTACATTTTTAGATTTGGATTTCAAAAAAGAGGCTGATGGGTGACCCAAATACTTTAGTTCCAAGGAAACAGATGACTGCAGTCTAGTGCCTGGGTGAACCCTTATAAGTGTAAATAGATTTTAGCGTTTGTGACAAGCAGAGTAAACACAGCAAGGCAACTAGTTCAGCCTTGACTTCAGAAAAGAAAGTTTTGAGTTTAACTCCAGAAAAATCAAGAGTTCAGTTCAGAAGAGAATAGTTTTCTTTAAGCATGAGAACCAAGTATTTTTGTTTCAATTCAGCTCAGGGAACCAGTAACCTCAGCAGAAGTCATTTCTCGTCTGTAAAGCTGCCAGACCAGGCGAATATGGATAGAAAACTTCATATTGTCAGAACTCTGTGACTAACTGAGAATTATTAGTTCACCTGAATTGTGAGAATTTCATTCCTGCAGACTAGGAAAAGAATAATAAAATTGTCTTGACATCTCAAGAAAAGAAAACTAGAAAGTGCAGTTAAATGTGTTCATATACTAATATAACTTTTGGAATATGGAGTTCAAAAGAGAGGCAGATGGGAGTTAGCTATTTCTCTGTTGAACAGGTTGAAACTTTGTTTTGATGTTTACATTAAGATTTTTCTAACTGCCTTCTATATCTGGAGCATTGTTTTATTTTCTTTTGTGCAATAAACCTATGTTCTGGCATTATAAAACATTTGCAGCCTCATCTGAATATATTTCAGCAATTAGCCACCAAATTAACAAGCTGAAAATATTAAATAAATGGTGTATCAAGCCGGGTTTCAATCTGGGATCTGACAAGTCCAGTATTACCATCAACGGGGATCATAACAAGACCAAGATGCTGAGTGAGACAGATATATAATCACTGCTTCCTGTTGAAAGAGTTAGCATGTGCAAAGGCTTTGGATATCTGAAGCACAAGGGGATTTATAAGTCCTGGTTCAAGATGTCTGAAGGTTAACATGGAGGTTCGTTCAGTTGGGAGTTAGGAAGGGAAATGTAATGTGGGCATTCAGTTCGAGCAGACTGGAATACAAGAGCAGGGATGTACTACTGAGGCTATATAAGGCTTGGGTCAGACTGCATTTAGAATATTGTGAGCAGTTTTGGGTCCGGTATCTAAGGAAGGATGTGCTGGCATCAGAGGAGCTCCAAAGGAGGTTCACAAGAATAGTCCCAGGAATGAAGGAATTGTCATATGAGAAAATGGTGAGGCCCCTGGGTATGTACTTGATGGAGTTTAGAAGGATGAAGGGGCATCTCATTGAAACTTATAGAATACTGAGAAGCCTGGATAGAATTGATGTAGAGAAGAGCACACTAGTTTTCACTAGTAGGAGAGAGTAGGTCATGAGAGAACAGCCTCAGGGTGAAGGAACAACCCTTTAGAACTTTGTTGATGAGGAATTTCTTCAGCCAGAGGGTGGTGAATCTGTGGAATGCATTGCCACAGAAGTACATGGAAGCCAAGTCATTGAGTTTCCTTAACACAGAGGTTCTTGATCAGTAAGGAAATCAATGGATATGGGGAGAAGGCAGGAGAATGGGATTGAGCAACATATCAGTCATGATCAAAGGGTGGAGCAGACTGGATGGGCAAAATGACACAATTCTGCTCCTATATATTATGGTCTTATGGTCTTAACTCACCGCTGTAATTTATAGCTATAGCTATCATACAATAAACTACATCTTGTTGATACAAGTGCCTTTTCTCGTTAAGATTAACTAGTGATGCATCCTCTACCACTTTTAACCAAATAGACCAGTATAGCAACAAAGCTATAAGGACACTTGATGTGTGGTATAGTGTCTTAACCTCTGGGCCAAAATGTCTGCATTCCAGTGCCACCAGCTACAGAGGTGTGTCATAACATGTCCAATAGGTTGATTTAAAAAAAATTGAAAGAAAGATTAGTGGCAATACTCTGCACTAGCCATTAGCTAGTAGTAGTTGATTCAGCATCACACAGGTGAGGTGCCAGAAGATTGGAGGATGGCTAACGTGGTACCATTGTTTAGGAAAGGTGGTAAGAAAAAGCCAGGAAACTATTGTACAGTGAGTCTGACATCAGTGGTATGCAAGTTGTTGGAGGGGATTCTGAGGGACAGCATTTACATGTATTTGGAAAGGCAAGAATTGATTAGAGACAGTCAACATGGCTTTATGCGTGGGAAATCGTGTCTCAATAACTTAATTGAGCTTTTTGAAGAGGATTGATGAAGTCAGAGCCGTGGACATGGTCTATATGGACTTCATGATGTGGAGGTGCCATTGTTCAACTGGTGTGGGCAAAGTCAGAAGTCACTGACGAAGGGCCTGCATTCCAAAAGCTTGTGTGATTCCAAATAAACTGTTGATTTATAAATTGGTGTCGTGTGACTTCTGACTATATGGACTTCAGTAAGGAGTTTGATATCTCTGGTTGGTTCACTGGTTAACAAGGTTGATTAGAAGGAATACTAGGAGAATTAGCTATTTAGATGCATAACTAGCTCGCAGATAAGAGAGAGAGGGTTTTTGTTTAGACTGGAGGCCTGTGACCAACAGTGGGCCAAAAGGATTGGTGCTGGGTCCATTGCTTTTTGTCATTTATATAAATTATTTGGATATGAACATAGGAGGTGTGGTTAATAAGTTTGCAAACAATACTTAGAATTGGTGTTATACTGATCAGCAAAAAGGTTGTCTCAGAGTACAACAGGATCTTGACCAGATGGGCCGATGGACCAAGGAGTGACAAATGCAGTTTAATTTAGATAAATGTGAGGGGCTGCATTTTGGTAAGGCAAATCAGGGCAGGACTTATACATTTAATGGTAAGTTCCTGGGAGTGTTGCCAAACAAAAAGACTATGGAGTGCAGGTTCACTGTCCTTGAAAGAGAAGTCGCAGGTAGACAGGATTGTGAGGAAAGCATTTGGTACGCTTACATTGGTCAGTGCATTGAGTATAGGAATTGGGAGGTCATGTCGCAGCAATACAGGAGATTGAGTAGGCCACTGCATTCAATTCTGGTCTCCCTGCTATGGGAAAGATGTAGTGAAAGTTGAAATGGTTCATAAAAGATTTACCAGGATGTTGCCAGGGCTGGAGTGTTTGAGCTATGGGAAAGGCTGAATAGGTTGGGGCTTTTTTTTTCCCTGAAGCATCAGGGGCTGAAGGGTGACCTTACAGAAGTTTATAAAAACATGAGGGCCATGGATAGGATGAATAGCCAAGGTCTTTTCCCCAGGGTAGGGGAGTCCAAAACTAGAGGGCATAGTTTTAAGATGAGGGGAAATGATTTAAAAGGGACCTAAGGGGCAATTTTTTCACACAGTGTGGTGTGTGTATGGAACAAGCTGCCAGAGCAAGTGGTGGAATCTGGTACAATTATAACATCCAAAAGTCATCTGGATGAGTATACGAATAGGAAGAGTTTAGAGGGGTATGAGCCAAATGCCGGAAAATGGGACTAGATTAATTTGTGATATCTGGTCAGCATGGACAAGTTGGACTGAAGGGTCTGTCTCCACGCTATGATTCTATGACGTAAAATACCTCCACAGGCAGCTCAACTGAGTGAAACTTTCAATATTGGGTTGGCTATTCTGCAAGGAAATGCTATCCAGTAACGCCCAGGGAGCAAAGGGTGGTTGGCTTAGGCAGTGGGGGTGACAGTCATGGCATCTAAGGAGTTGGTGAGCAGTTCTTCTCACAGCTCCAGGAGTAAAGTCTGAGACAACCTTTCATTGGCAATACAGAAGAGAGTGCAGCTGTGGTGATGTCATTGGATTCGTAATCCAGAGGGCCAGACTAATTGTCTGGTGAACATGAGATTAAATAGCAGCTTTTGGAATTTAAATTCAATTAATAAATTTGGAATACAAAGACAGTCTCAGTGACAATATCAATGGGGTGCACTGATTTGTAAAAGCCTATCTGGTTCACTAAAGTTCCTAAGGGAAAGAAATCTGGTCTCCTTATCTCGTCAACAAGTGACTGAAGACCCCAAGCCTTTTGAAGTGGCCCAACAAGTCAGTCAATTCGATGGACAACAAATGCTGGCCTCGCCAGTAACACTCACATTCTATGAGTGATATTTTTTAAATTCCACAGTGCCTACTGAAGAATAATGAGTACAGCAGGCCCACTGAGCATCTGTTATTTGTTCATGTGATGTGGGTATCTCCAGCTAAGATAGCAGTTATTGCCCATAGGGCAGTTAAGAGCAAACAATGTCATAATTAGGCTTTTTTTTTATTGAATTCAAATTTCACAATCTGCAGCAGTGGTATTTGAACCATATTCCCAGACATTAACCTGGAGTTCCGGTGTATTAATCCAGTTACAGTACCAATACGTCACTGCTGTGTATTGTTATTTTGACTCATGGTTTGTTCTCTTTGCGGCTTTCACTTTTAGATGCCCATCCGTAACTGCTACCTGATGACTAGAAGCTTCCCATCAACACAATCCTGTTCCCATCATAATTTCACAGTCATCAAAAGATTTGGAGGATGTACTCAGAAAGGAAAAGTGACATCTTTTAACGTGAAGAAACTATTGCACAACAGCTGCTTTCACAGATATCTTGATAGAAAGAAACTATGATCCAATAGCAAGGAACCAAGGCAACTGTATGTATGTATGTATGTATGTGTGTGTGTTTGTTGCGGGGGGTGGTTAAGTGGGGAGAGGGAAGGGTAATTCTACTGCAGCCTTCACTGGCCACTCAGATATTCCAGATGGTACATCTCCCCTACCTGTTCTGCCACTGAGGACTCCTTCGTCAGAGCCCTAACTATTGAGTATTTCCACCATACAACCTTCACAGCAACCAAAGTAGCACTGGACTGAAGCAGTACCCCAGTGGTACACCCTGTTTGATTGATCATATCTTACTTGCCCAAATTCCACAACAAGGATAAAAGGCTTTGGTGCCAAACTGAGACCCTAAAGCACATTCAGATGACCACCATCCAATGTTCATGTTGGTATGTGAAGACCATTGTTTGAAAAGCTTGCGGCAACTTTACAATTCCAATGGAGCCACATGGAGTTTAGGGGTGCAGGAGACAATCCAAAATGGGAGGAGGAAAATCTACTGGGGGAGGAAATAAACCATAATCACAGATGCAATATTAGGGCCACATTGATACCTGGAAACAGATGCTGTCCTGACAGCCACATTTGATACAGTACTGAGACATGTTGGCTAACACTGCTGCCTCACAGCGCCAGGGGCCCAGGTTCAATTCCACCCTCAAGTGACTGTCTGTGTGATGTTTGTACATTATTATCCCTGTGTCCGTATGGGTTTCCTCCACGTGTTCCAGTTTCCTCCTGCAGTCCAAAGATGTTGGGTTTAGGAGGATTGGTCATGTTAAATTGCCCATAGTGTTCAAGGATGTGCAGGCTAGGTGGATTAGCCATGGGACATGCAGGGTTACAGGGATAGGGCGGGTTTGGATAGAAGGCTTCTCTGAGGGTCAGTGTGGACCTGATGGGCAGAATGGTCTGCTTCCACACTGTTGAGATTGTATGATTCAGTGTGATTTAATTGTATAAAGAAAAACTGACGAGTTCTATTTCTTTTTAAAAAGAACCAATAATTCCATACAGTATGAAGTGGTTACGGAAGGTGGGTATCAATCAATTCTGCATCACTTAGCTGCATAACAATATTCTCAAGGAAAAAAAAAGTCTCTGTGTAGTATTCCCAGCACAACCTGACTCATTTAAGTTCTCTCTCCCTCAATTCCCACTCTCTGCGAGCACTGTTTACTTAACAGATTAACCATTCTTCTCTCTGCTCATTGAGATGTTGCTGTGCAAATCTGGATGGCAGCTGCCTCTTTTACAGGCTGTAGCTACTTCTCCAAAGTCTGGCAACATGTGACCTTGGGCGTATTTCCATAATAGAAAATGCAAATTCATTCTTCTTAGGAAATGGCAGATGTTTAAGTCCGTGAGAAGGACGAACTGTTCAGATGCTATCCAGCCTCCAAGTGAAAGAATGTTTTTTTCAAAAAGGGGACAGAAAGAATTTAAACTTGACCCGAGGACTGCAGATTGTCACTGCTTTACAGGTGAGATCATGGAATGGTGCAGAAAATTGGAAATTACACCAATATTAGAACATCGTAGCCTTAATGGTTTTAAATTGTTTTAACTCAGGAATTTGCAAACTCCTCATGACTTTCCTATTACATGGAAAAATCAAGAGTGCGACCTACCAGGTAGAGTTAACGGGTGGTCAAACAGGAGGCTGGAAGAACACAGCAGGCCAGGCAGCATCCTGGAGGAAAGAAGCAGTCAGCCTTTCGGGTATTATTACCCTTCTGCAGGGCTGGTGTGGAAGTAGGGAGGGGCTGCACGTCACAGCAGCGTGGCAGTGAGAAAGGGCCTGTGAGGGAAGCAGACAAATTCTTCAAAGTAGGCATCCTTTGCAGAGAATTTGACTGCACCGTCCCAATTTCATCAGTGACACCATTACTTCAGCCCCAGACTGAGTGGAATATTCAAACATTAAGCCTCACACGCGATATGTGTGAGTTGCAGATCGGTCTACAACACTCCACTCCTGAGTCTGATTGCTGTGGTTGAGAGTCCATTTCAGGACTGCATCCCAGCTGCTGAATTATGTCGAATATGTTTATAAAATAAACGTATTTTCTGCGACGGAGCTGCTGGTAGCTCTTAACCATTTAACTGCATAAGCAAAAAGCAGATGGCTGGCTGCGCTCTTGAGGGGGGGATGAACGTGTGTCATTTATACAGCTCAAGGCTGGAGTTGTGCGGTCAGTATTAGATTACAACACTAGCTTGAGCTCTGCTTTATCACGTCCCTGATGCAGAAAAAAATAATGGCAGTTGCGTCATGTGAATATCGCTCAAAAATATTAGCATTGGATCCAAATAGATTCTGATTACTCATTTGGGCAGTGGAACAGATTTGAGGTTCCTTGTGGATCATTTAAATTAGTTTGGAAACGATTACCACAAAATGACTTGGACGCGTCCGGGCAGAAATCCAACCGCAAACTGCATTATTAACAGCAGAATTTACAACTCTGGAGGTAATGCACAAACCATATGCAAAGGACCCTACCCAGAAGGTAGATATGATCGAAGATATTTCCACTTGTGGGAGAATCTAAAACGTGGGGCAGTAAATATGAGAGAGTCACTGATAAATCCAGTGAGGAATTCAGGAGAAACTTTGCTTTTACCAAGACAGTATAAGAATGTGACTTTTCTGCTCTTTGCCGTGTTGAGGCATGTAACATTCAAGGATAAGCTAGATCGCCACACCAGGAAGAAAGCAAGAAAAGGATAACTGCAGGGAGTAAATAAAGTGAGAGAAGGCCTGTGTGCGATATAAACATCATCATAAATCGGAGATAGCAAGAACTGCAGACGCTGGCATCAGAGACAATACAGTGTGGAGCTGGAGGAATACAACAAATCAGTCAGACTCATGTCCTGATGAAGGATCCCGACCTAAAACGTCGACTTTCCTGCTCCTCTGATGCTGGCTGACCTGCTGTGTTCTTCCACCCCCACACTGTTTTGACCAGCACGAATCTCCTGGCCTGAATGGTCCTGTTTCTGTACTCGAACATTTCACATTAGGGTGGCATGGTGCCGCAGTGGTTAGTTAGCACTGCTGCCTCACAGCGTCAGGGACTTGGATTCGATTACAGCCTCGAGTGACTGTGTAAACTCCACACAGACACTCTCCCCCATGTCTGCGTGGGTTTCCTCCAGATGTTCCGGTTTCTTCCCACAGTCCAAAGATTTGCAGGTTAGGTGGGTGGGCCATGCTAAGTTGCCCATAGTGTCCAGGAATGTGCAGGCTAAGTAGATTAGCCCTGCGAAATGTAGGGTTACATGGATAGGGTGTATCTAGGTAGGATGCACTTCAGAGGGCTGATGTGGACTCAATGGGCAGAATGGCCTGCTTCCATGCTGTAGAGATTCTGTGTATTATATATCTAATCTATGCACACATTATTAGGAAGTTTATACAGCAGATAAATCCATATTAAATTGAAAATGCATATCTTCCCTTCTATAAAATATACGGACAATATAAGATTAGTCACTATGTATGAGCGAATTGTAAGCCCCCCAGCTAAAGGAATGACCACTTCCAATGGGCTAATTGTTTTAGACTTGCTTTGGCTATTGGGTGAGCTGCCAACGTGTGGGCTTTAACAGTGCCATATGCCACCTTCCCCACATTGCCTGTTTTCTGACAGAATTATTTTGTTTCACAGTGGATCTATCAGAAATTAAATAATTCAGTTGCATATGTTCAAATTCTTGTGACTTTGAAATTGCAAGAAATAAAACTTTATAACAGAGGTTGTGAAATGTTTTGTTGTTGGACAAGCACCCAAAAAGGCAGTAAATTATACAATAAACACCATTGCACCAGAGAGCAGCATCTTACCTGACATGCTGTTGTGTTACAGATCAGTCAGAGAGTCTGCTTGTTATGATAATATGTACCTTGCTTTGTACCTTTACCTTGCTTGTTATAGACTGGAACTATGGATGGCAATAGTAGAGGCTCCAATAGTCTTTCCATCACACAGATGATCCAGAATATTTGCCAGGCTTACTGCCTGGCAGAAGGATTTGTAAATTGATAATCAACCTGTTTGTAATGAATGTATCTTCCTTGGTCCTGGGGAACTTGAACCTGGGGCTTACTGGTTTCAAGGTACAGGCATTATCCACTGCACCAATAGACCGTCATTGATCCTGCCTATAAGCAGCTTCATCCTTTAAATTTGAACTGTTGTCCTTTAATGTGTTTATTTCATTTTACATTTTCTACTTCCTCCCTCCTGTCCCCACCCAACATTGATTTCGCTGCATGTGTGCAAGCCCCAAACAACATCTCAATCAGATCTATTAGCTGAATTAGCCTTTATTAGTGCCATCTCCTCATCCTGTCAGCACGGTCCTCAGCACTCATCTTGTAGTCCTAAAAGTATATGGCCTGAGATTTCTGTCCTAAATGTTATGCTCTTAACCAGATATTGTGCCGATAATAATAGTGCTAATAGCCACAACATGTCTTCAGTATGCTAATGCACACAATCAGAATCACCTTTCATTCCATAACAGTTTTATAACTTTTCCAGAGTAAGTACCTGTAATAACTTTGTGCTGAGCTGCACTCACTAAATTACTGATCAGTAACATTCCAAATCTTCAGCTATTACATCCTTTGGGTGTTTTAAATTAAGTAAACTTTAAGGTATTTTAACTTTGAATGTGGTTCTTCTACAGCTGCCTGTACATTATAATATAAAGCAAACAGTGACTGTGCAATTGTGGCCCATATTGCAGGTGACATTCAGACCATCTTCAACCACTCCATACTAATGGGTGATCTCTCAGTCAACAGAACAGCCTTTATTCTAGAATATCTTTTATTGTCACTTATACCGAATGAATATAGTGAAAAATTTAGACATCGCCAATTACAGCGCTGACTTAGATACAAAAAGTACCTAGGTACAGTTTCTTTAGTTACGAGATCCAAACAATAGAGAAATAAAATGTCCAGCATTGCAGAAATAAAAGTTCATACAACAGACCATGTTGGTACCTAACTTCCACTCGGCAATGTCACCATTAAAAAGGCCATTAAGCACTGAATCAGTTGCCCCAGCACAGCCTGACAAAAACTGCACAACCTGTCCTTCAACAACAATGATTTCCGGAATTGGGCAAAGGCTTTAGTCTCCAATGCTGCGATTGTCACCCCTCTTTTATATGACTCTGGGAATTGGGTCACTGACTAAGACATCTGCAAGCACTAAGAATTTCCCCAAGTGTTATCTCTAAAGGATTCTCAAATCAAAGATATAGGACATCCTCAGTGAAACCTATTCCTCCTGCATCACAACCATGATCAATCAGAATCAGCTCTACTGGTCTGAACTCTGCAATCTTCAGACAAAGGTCAGCTTCCCAAGCATTTTAAGGGTGGCACTCAATCTCAAAGAAGACAGAAAATGTTTTAGGGATACTTTGAAGATCTCAACAATAAATCAATTTCAGTGTTTGACAGAAATTGCCACCAACAGTACTATGTAGTGACACCTCATTCAACAAACTGCAACAGTGTTGGAAACTAACTACCTAAACTTAGCGGCAGAGAAGTGACAAAAGCTGAAGGAGAGAGAACAGAGCCCTGACTTGGGAATGCCCCAGCCTCAGGGTATCTCTTGATTTCTCTGCACCAATCCCTGTGCTACCAGAATTGGTTGGCTGAATCACCTGAGATCATGAAATCTGGCAAACAATATTCTCATTTTTGAAGGACTGTCGATGACAGCATAAAAAATATGACTTCTACAGGCTGAATTTTATGAAAAATCGTTAATTGTCAATTTTGGAATGTTTCATGGAGGCTTTGGCTGTATGAGCTTAAACAGATTATCTCAAACAATACCCTGCAGCTCGCCTCACTGTGTATGTAGCATGCCTGTACAGCATCCCAATAGTGCTATCATAAAGCACTAGAAAAATAGAGCATAGAACAGTAGAGAACAGGAACAGGCCCTTTGGCTAACCATGATGTCATTTTAACCTAATCCCATCTGTTTGCACATGGTCTGTACATCTCTATACGTTGCCTAATCATGTGTCTGTCTAAATAAATCTTAAACATTGCTGTCGATTTGCTTCTACCACCTCCCCTGGCAGTGCATTCCAGGCACCCACCACATTCTGCATTTAAAAAAAAAACATGCCTCACACATCTCCATTAAACTTTCCACTCTCACCTTAAACTTATACCCCTCGTATTTGACATTTCCAGCATGGGCAAAAGACTTTGACTATCCACTCTATCTTTGCCTCTCATAATTTTTACACTTCTATCAGGTCGCCCCTTCAGCATCTGACATTGTAGCAAAAACTATCCAAGTTTGTCTAACCTCTCCCTATAGCTAATACACTCAATCCAGGCAACATCCGGGTAAACCTATTTTGCACCCTCTCCAAAACCTCCCCATCCTTCTTATAGTGCAGCGACCAGAGTTGCCCACAGTACTCCAAGTGCTGACTAATTACAGTTTATACAGCTGCACCATGACTTACAAACGTTTATACTCAGTACACCAACCGATGAAGGCAATCATCTTAGCCATTTGTGTTGCCACTTTCAGGGAGCTATGGACTTGCACCCCAAGATCCCTCTGTATATCAATGCTCCTAAGGGTCCTGGCATTTACTGTATTCTTTCCTCTTGCATTTGACCTCCCAAAATGCATCTCCTCATACTTGTCTGGATTAAAATCCATCTGCCATTTCTGCACCCAACTTTCCAACTAATCTATATCCTACTGTACCCTTTAACGACCTTCTTCGCTACCCACAACTCTACCAATTTTTGTCTTGCAAAGTTACTAATCAAATCACCTACATTTTCATTCAAATCATTTATACAATAAACAACAGAGATCCTAGCACTGATCCTTGTGGAGCACCACTGGTCACAAACCTCCAGTCAGATAACCATTCCTCCATAATTACCCTCTGAGGAAGTTCTGAGAACCCCAGTTCTGAGGAAGGGTCACCGGACCCGAAACGTTAACTCTGTTTTCTCCTCCACAGATGAAGCCAGACCTGCTGAGCTTTTCCAGCAACTTTGTTTTTGTTCCTCCATAATTACCCTCTGTCTTCTAAGACTAAGTCAATTTTGCATCCAACTTACCGACTCACCATGAATCCCATGTGATTTAATTTTCTGGACCAGCCTACCATGGGGGACCTTGTCAAATACTTTAGTAAAGTCCATGTAGACAACATCTATTGCCCTGCCCTCATCTATGATCTTTGTCACTTCCTCAAAAAACTCAACGAAATTTGAGACAAGACCTCCTCCACACAAAGCCATGCAGACTATACCTAATAAGTCCATTCTTCCTTAAATGCAAGTAAATCCTGCCCCTAAGAATCTTCTCCAATAATTTCCCTACCACTGATGTAAGACTCACTGGCTTATGGTATTCTGGATTATCCCTGTTGTACTTCTTAAATAAAGGCACAATATTAGCTATTCATCAGTCTTCTGGAACTCGCCTGTGGCTAAAGAGGACACAAAAATCTCTGACAAGGCCCCAGCAATTTCCTCCCTTGCCTTTTTCAGTATCCCTGGGATTGATCCCGTCAGGCTTGGGGATATATCTGCATTAATGTTTTCTTCAAGTCACCCAACACCACCTTCTTCTTAATATCACCATACCCCTCCTAATCTTGCTATCATCCATGTCCTTCTCCTTGGTGAATACCAATGCAAAGTACTCACTAAGGACCTGAGCCACTTCCTCTGGCTCCATGCATAAATTCCGTCCTTTGTCCTTGAATGGACATGCTGTTTCCCTAGCTACCCTCTTGCTCTTAATATAAGCAAAACTTGTCTTGGGATTGTCCTTAATCCTAATTGGCAAGGATGTTTCATTGCCCCTTTTAGCCCTCCTAATTCTTTATTTAAGTTCTTCCCTGCTTCCGTTATATTCCTCAAGAGCTTTGCTTCCTTTTCCTTTTATACTTTGAATGTCTCTTGTCATCCGGGGTACCTGAATCATGCCTTCCTTATCTTTCATCCTCACAGGAACGTGCTGGTCCTGAACTCTGATCAACTGGCCTTTAAAAGACCTCCATTTGTTAGATATAGATTTATCCTCAAACAGCTGGCCCCAATGCAATTTCTCTAGTTCCTGCCTAATACTGTTATAACTAGCCTTCCCCCAATTTAGCACTTTCACCAGAAGGACCAGTCTTGTCCTCATCCATAACTATCTTAAAACTTGCAGAATTATGATTACTGTTGCCAAAATACTTACCCACTGAAATTTTGAACATTTGGCCAGGCTTATTTCCCAATAAAATTTCTACTACGGCCCCTTCCCTAGTTGGAGACTATCCTCATATTGTTTCAAGAAGTCTTCCTGGACGCACCTAACAAATTCTACCCCATCTAAACCTCTAGCACTAAGGGAGTCCCAGTCAATATTGGAGAAGTTAAAATCACCCACTCCAACAACTCTTTACATCTTTCCATGGCCTGCTTATGTATCTGTTCCTCTATGTCCCACTGGCTATTGAGAGAGTTATAGTATAAAACTGATGGCAGAAATACTCACCACGACCGGTTCACTTGGAATTCTGGCATTGGTGCCATATTTAAAACCCACGTGCTCACACGAACATGCAGTGCCAGCCAGGAGCATTTGAAAAGTTTTGCTGGCCAATAGGAAGAAATCTAACCCTCTATCTTAGCCCTGTTGTTATTCTGACAATAGGCTTTAGTCGTGGTTTTTAGAGTTGAATCATATCTCTCCAAAGCTCACTGTGTTTATCGATGAAATGTAGTTGACTTCTATTATTTTATAACCAAGTTACTGATTATGTCCTGGAAAATGTATACATAAAGTTAGAACATTGATCAGATGGTATTTCAATTGGTAGTCCAAAGCAAATAAAAAAGCTGAGTTTTTTTTCAGAGGGTATATTGGTAATGTGCTTTCGTTCTGGAAATTGACGTAGAAACAATGAAAGTCCATCAAGTTTCCAGTTCTCTCTGTTACATTTCAGGATTGTCTATGCTCATGAATGACCTGAATTAGATGGTGAATTCAGCAATGAATCTGAATATGTTTTGTATTTCTGTGCAAACAAAGCCCCACAACCTCCATATTCCCCTTCCTGCTGTTTCTAATCCAAACTTCCTCTTGGAGAAATGGAGGGGGCACTATGTCCCTAAAATGAGGGGGTCCCACAGTAAAGTTTATACATTCTTGTAATTTTAAATATTAGCAGAAGTGTTAATCCATCCCTTTACTTGCTGTGACTTTGCCGAACTTTCTGCTTTTGTTTTTGATTTCAGTGTCTGCAATTTTTCTGCAGTGCTCCTGTGCATCATGCTTGATTTGCCTGTGTTCTAAAATATAAAATGAGGAGAATTACCAACCTCTCACTTCTGTATGAACACATTAAGCAAACTGTTTTTGCAGGAATTGGACCTATAGAATCCCATCATCATTTATTTCTTTCCCTGAAGCCAGTAACAACAGTACTGGATAGCTTTATCTCAAGGAAAGCCACAAAATTCAATGTACTGCTCCTTGCAGCCAATACCAACCGTTTGAGCTTTTATCCCTAACAAAAATAGTTTCTTTTTCCTGACCCCACACAGTGAAACATATCTTTTAATGTTTAGTAATTTCCTGCATTCTTTTTTCCCACACATTGCTCAAGGTGAACACAGGTATCTAAATGGCCCATGAAATCTTCTAAGTTGTTTTGACATTTTCAGCTTATATTGTCACAACAGAAATGACAAAATGTATAATTCTTCCAACCCTCTGTACTGGCTTCTGGCCCAGAACTGGCGTTTGTTTTCTGTAGGTTTAGTTGTCAGCTGAAATATGCTATAGAAAACACCCACAGTCTTCAATACAAGATTTACAATAATTGAAGTCTGGGGGAAAAAAGAGAATAAAGATGTTTGACCTAAAATGCTCCCACTATTTCACTTATCTATGTTTCCAATTAGTTTAATGTTAAAAACATGCATTCCTCTTCCAAAGGCATCTTGCAATTTGAATTAGAAATACTCCCATGCCTGGAAGCATCACTGCAAAGAAATATTTACAATGCAGTTGGGGGAAAAAAAAACAAGCATGGCTGAACTTAACTCTGCATGAGAAGTCTATCAACTTCATTTCCTGATCCATTCATAATTTACAAAGGCTTGTCTGCTGTCAATGAATCTATTTGTCCATAGTCAGGCTTGTCAAGTGCTCACTTGATCTTGCCTTATCGTGGAGCTGGCTTCATTGAGAATTTTGTAGCCCACACACCCTGGTTTCTTAGCTGGTGGCAGCCTGGACTCAATCCCAGTCTAATGTCAGAGCTGAAGGATTGGTGTTCTGAAGTGATGTTTCTAATATCTTCTGCAACAATGCTATTCACTTGTTGAGCATGCATAGCTTATGTTGTTTCTTGCTGAATTTCCACTTCAATGCAATGATGCCTTAGGTTACTACCAGACCCCAGGTCAGGTTCCCAACTCATTCCTGTTCCAGACAGGATATACCCCACTGTTGAATTCCTGTGTGAGAGATAAACTGGCTCCCTTCTTTATTTGCCCACCATGTCAGTTGGTTGTATTAAGGCTAATTTACAAAGGATCCCTTCCCGTGTTGATACCGCTCTCTCAGACCCAAATAAGCTTACATTTTAAAATGAGCCAATTTAACCAGGCTTTCTTGAATTAACAAACAATTTGACTTTATTAATTACTACACATGAGAAGAATTATTCAAGTCCTCAAGGAAATGATGTTAATATCATATCAGATTCAAAGAAGTGGAGCTGGTTGCATAAAATGAACAACCAAGTTGTGTGCAATTGTCTGACAAAGCCTTTGTTGTAAAGTACTGAAATCTTAGCTTTTGATGATCTTTATAAATAGAGGCATAGAGTACGAACGTGAATACATTTTGCTGAACCTACATAAAACATTAAAACCCTACTGTGGCTATGGTTTCCAATTCTGGGTATCAGAAGGATATGAAGCCTTTTGTAGAGGGTTCAAAAGAGATTTGCTGGACTATATCCAGGATTGAATGATTACAGGGAGGCTGGGATTGTTCTCCTTAGAGCCAAGAAGTTTAAGACAATTTTATGCAGGTGTATATAGTTATGAAAGGTTTAGACAGAAAAAGTCAAACTTTTTCCATTGGCTGAAGGAACAATAATCAGATGACCCAGATGTGACTTCATTCAGTTGATTGGCAAAAAAAACAGAGACAATACAAGGATTGTTTTTTTGAATAGTGTGTCTGGGAATAAGAATGTACTCCCTCCATGATATTGTACTGGATACAGATTGAAATAAAAGGACTGGCAGAGCGGATGGGGGAACAGTGGTTAGACTGACTTCATTTCTTTTTGGAAAGACTGACACAAACTGAATGGTCTCTATTTGTGCTGTTCCATTCAACTGCAAAGGTGCTCAACAGAAGCTATCAGGCATTACAAGTAGGTGGGTAGATATTGAACCAGGAAGCAAGAGAGCATCAGGGCCTATACTTCTCTCCCTGGTCCTTTTGGAATGTGCCATTCAAAGATAGATTTCTTATTCCCAGTGCTCCCATTATCTTCTCCAAGTTTGCCTGGAAGGTCTTGTGATCCCATGTGGGGAGAGGACCTTTCTCTCATTCTGTTGATATTCTGCACCAAGGGTGTCCGTGCTTCATCAGAAGGCCATGGAGACTGTTCTCTGCCACAGTGATGTTTTTGTGTTTTATCCAGGTCAAAATCACTGCTATGATGAATTCTATCATCTTCTGCAGTTTTCCTTCAAGAGTTGGAGGTTCATTTTAAGTAACTCAGGCTAGTTTGAATTTGTGTTGGCCTCTCAAAACTTTACATTCCCCACTCAGGCTTGCAGTCACTCAGCAGCACCCTCATCATTGACTGCATGCCACAATCATGTAATCAGGCTGCCTTGATTGTTCTAGATGGTACACAGGTTAATCACTTATTGTACTCTTGCACGTTGCAAGTATATTGAGCATTATGAAGATGACTGTTTTGTACTGAAGGTTTCGGGCACTTGATTAAATATTTATCCTGTTGACTTACACATGGTGATTCTTACTGAGTACACTCTTAGTTATCTTTTCCATCAACATTCAGTTCATCTGCTAATTTTGGGACCAATACACCAGGTCAAAATCCTAGAATTCCCTTCCTGTCAGTACTCTGTATGTACCTACAATTCATGGACTGCAGCAGTTCAAGATAGCACTCCCCACCACCTTCCCAAGACAAATAGAAATTAAAAGCAAATGCTGGTTTTAAAAGGTCAAATCCCATGAAATAAATATTTTAAAAATTATACTCATACAAGTACAAAAATAACAATCTTAACTTTTCTGTAAGGATACTTAGTGAACGTTCATTTTAAAAGTGGATTATTCAACAAAATACTGTAACCTGCATTGAGATATATTGTTACAAATGTCATGTATTGTCCAGTTCAGCAAAAATTCTGAAATGTCACTGAACCACTTGCAAATACTTGTTTTAACAAAATTGAATTATCAGATATTTTGTATTGATCAGCATTAATTAGGATTTGACTGTATTGGTAACAATTATATCAAATTGGATGAAGTTCCTTCAGCTGTTAGTTTAATAAAGCAGTCAACGCAGTCATTACCAATAGATTAATGTTCACAAATGTTGGACTGAGGAAGTCATGGAAGATTCAAACTGTTTTGTACCAATTTTAATTTGACTAGAAAACATAACAAAAGGCAGTACCTTTGTACTAACTGCATAACTTTAAGTCCCAGCTTCTTGTTTCCTTCTACATGTTGCTTGTCAACAGATTGGATTTGAGGAGACAAACAATATTGCTAAATCTGCAGTAGGGTGGGAAGTACTTCATCATTCCTTTTTAATGTGAATGGTGATTAAATGACAAAAGTTGACAACATTATAATAACAATCTCAGAGATGTTTTCTTACAAAGAATACTGCCAAGGCATAATTTGAACTTTAATACAGCATTTTCTGTTAGACTGTATGATGGAAATGGAGGACTAGCAGGCTCACTCAGGCTTCTTGGCAAGCACTTATAGAACAGTTTTTGTACTGAAAGATTAGTTTAAATGGCCCCATGAATCCAAACTAAATAAACCGCTGGAGCTGATTAAACAATTTAAGTGAAGCACAGGCATTAGAAAGGTGTTGTAACATGTTCGTAATTCGTGATTAAAAGAAATTTCTTTTCTCATTTTACAGGAAGTGAGCCAAACTTATAAAGGACAGGGTGAGCTTAAAAGTCTAGCTCTGAAAATGTAGCAATCTCCAATCAATTTTGATCACAGTTACACAGTTTGCATCAATGAGGTGTTGAATGGATGATGATAGATTTATGAAGACGCTGTTTAATGATGGTGTCATAGTCCATTGTCATTGTCTCCTAGAAAGGGTGGAGATTGTTTTTCCAAAAGTCTGAAATGTTCTGTCTTCCCATTTTGAACTGCAAACTCACTTTTAGTGCACAGCCTTTAGAAATACAAGATTAGAGAGTGGTATTGTCTCATGTACCAGATGCTTTTACTTTGTTTTTGTTTCCATTACACATAAAGGGGAGTTTAACCTCAGAGCAAGATGGAATGGTTAGTAGAAAACATTGCTTTACACTGGTATCCATGGTAAGTCCTGAAATACCTTTCTGAACCAGAATGTAAGTGAGACTCAAATAAAGGGGGACAGAACTACAGTTGAAAAGAATAGTAAAATGATTTAGGTAGCAGTAAGCTTAGGATGTGCTTTTCCTGTGGAAAGACATTCACGTTACAGCCATTTCTTGAAATCAATTAATTGAATTTTTCTAAAAAATGGTTAGAAAAATTCAATTACAAATATAAAACTCCAAAGAAAATTTCCAATAGCATTTCTGGTCCATTTGCCCTCATGTGAATTTGACACTAGTAATGCATTTTTTCAATGACACACTATTCAGAGAGAATACATCATCACCATCAGTGACTGTCAATCCAAACAAGTAGTCATTTCAATTCATCTGTCACCAAACGCATTCTGTCTTCAGCTCAGCTGACAGTATTTTTCCACCAAATCATACAATTGTGCATTTGGTCTGTACTTTAGGACATGACTATATAATCTAGGCTGATATTGGCCTGGGGGTACCCTGTATTGTTGGAAATACTGTCTTTCAGATGAAGTGCTAAACTAAAGCCCCTTTATTTCCAGTCAGCTGGATGTGAAAGTATTTTAGTACTTTAGCACTATTCAAACGAGTAGGCATTTCATTGGAACTGGTGAAAGAGTTATCAACAACTTGAAATATAGGGCCAATATTTGTCAAGAAAGTGGATGTCAGGAATCAGGAACTTTCCTCACCCTGTGATCTTATGTCTGTCATGAAGGAGCTTGCGTACCTCAATTTGCTGTTGGGAATGTGGGCATGGGCTTAGGACAGGCTCATTTCTTCTGGAGACATCCACAAGGCAACAATGGAGCTGGGTTGGCAGTAAGGTTGAAAGGTTCAAAGATCTACTTCTGTTTACTGGAAAATTGACCCATTTATAATCATGATTACAACCCATCCCTCACTCTGACCCCCTTTGCCCCCTCATTGTCCCCTGTATTTCCATTCAATGGTTACACAACCATTAAGCCATATATTGTCACAATGATGTTATGAAATGCCCACAAGGGAAAAAAAAAAATCATACAACACGTTCTCATGAAAACATTGGCCGTCTTCCATTTATCATAAAGCTGTCAATCAAACACAGACTGTTAAAATCCCATTTAAAAATCTCTCAAAGAAATATCAGCTTGTTATAAGGTAACGAAGAGATATTAATCACTCAATGGTAGTTTTGAAATTGAGTAAATAGATGTCTACTTGGACTGGACCCTTTAGCCATTCTTAAAACACAGCCAAACATTCATAATAGGACTATCTGGTAACTGTACCAACATAAACAAGTTGAGGAGATAGTCATACACCTGCCTTTTCCTAATTGTAAATATTTGATTGAACTCCAAGAATAGCTAATGGACACAATTCAGCAGGGTTCTGTTTACCTACTTGCAAATGGGAGTCACAAACAAAAGCAGAAATTGATGGAAAAGCTCTGCAGGTCTGGCAGCATCTGTGGACAGAAATCAGAGTTAACATTTCAGGTAGAATGACCCTTTCTCAGAACTGCAAATGGGAGTGCTGGCTTCATGAGATTGCCATCTTTATTACTTTATAATTATCTGATCTTTTCTCTTTGAAGAGGTTAGTCAGTGTCTCTCTGCTTATTTGGACAAGAATAAGACAGGGGACGCAGGTTGAAGGTTTCCTTGTGGGACTTTCATTATCTAAGACCAATTGACAAATTTATGAGTGGTTAAAAGGGACAGTGGTTTTCTCGAGGAATTTTTCTTTGTTTTAGCCTATTTGCTGGAAATGGAAAATAGGACAAGAATTCTTAAATTGCACTCCCATTGCTATTTTTAAGTTCTTCCACCTCTTTCCCAACTCAGACAGGTTTGAATGTCTAGGCCATTAGCTCTGATTCTCTCCGCAGATGCTGCTGTATGAATTTTTTCCATCTTTTCTCTGATTTGCCCTTAAATTAGCAGATGACAAAGTCTAATTTAAATTGCATTTATTCTATCTATCTAAAATTTTATGAAATAAAGAATAACATTTATATTTTATAAGTTACCTTTATGAAAATTACAACCAGCAGTGAGATTATAAATTATTGGTCGATCATGAGAGCTCTGGTCCCCAGAATACATTTTTAACAAACAGAATCTAGAATATGTGCAGTGGGAATAGTTTTGTGAAATCTGTGACCATATGCTGAGACTGCTCAGGTAATAAATCACAAATATAAAGCCATGATGGACTGCTTCAAGAAGGAGTTTTCAATCTGTAAGCTAGTGCCTCCAAATCCTATCATTAAATTGTAACAGGGATTAAAGCAGCCTCAACAAAAGTACCACATATAGAGATGGGGGTTTTGAGGCATCAAAATGAACAAGTTTATTTTTGCTTAAAGTTTAAAGTTGAAGCTGACTTGATATGGTCATGGCATGATTTATGTTTATTATTGCATTTTGGAAACTTTATTGTGTGGTAAATGCCTTCATATGTTCTATCCTTCAGAGAGACAAAAAAGTTTGATTTAGCACACTGTTCAGAGTCTTTTTAATACATGTTTCTAACAATAAATCTGGAATACTATAAACATGAAATGATTGCATTGTTTATGAAACAATTAAAATGAAAAAAGCCATCATTTTTTATCAGGCCACCACGTTGCAAGTGACTTAGTTATATGAGTGCAAAGACCAAATGTTTGTCTTGGGAATTAGGCATAAGAAAATAAAAAAACACATGCAATACAGCCCCAGGATTGAAACAGCATTAAATTGTTAGACTAATTATTTGATAAATCTGAAGGAGAAAAAACGGGAACAAAAAGTTTGTTGTATTGGCAGCTAGTAAGGTGAATTCTGAATTCCAAATTATGCAGTAACCAATGATCTTCTCACATTGTACACCAGGGATGAGCGTTGTTCAATGGTTAAGTTTTAATGTAAAGTTTTTGCAGGTTGGACCATCCAATCTACTTAACGTTAAAACATACACCTTTTAAAAATCACATTTTGTCAAAACTTCTTGTCTTGCACCCATCAGGACAAGAATGTCAATGAGAAGAGAAGGTAACATTTAACAACAGCCAACTGATCAGAACTCTTTAGGTCATATGGTATAAATATTGTATTCTTTTTCATTGCAATTCATGCAAGTTGTCCTGATAAGTGTAAGACAAAAAGCTTGGACAAAGTTTGTGTTTTTTCAACAGCACTCGACTTTTGTTGTACCTGTTAACTGCATTCAGCTTTAAATCTGATAAAATCTGCATGCAGTTCCTGAGATAACACAGTGTGGAACTGGATGAACACAGCAGGCCAAGCGGCATCAGAGGAGCAGGAAAGCTGACGTTT
>NC_063342.1:18102757-18180019 GCF_021869965.1 Rhincodon typus | reverse complement strand
GCAGTTGCTTTTAACCCGATCAGGAGTCAGAATACCTCTGGACTCTCAAATTATCCAGTCACCTCAGCATTGACATCTATCCAATTTTTTTTCACTCAATGGAAATGTAATAGTACTACTGGTCCAATAACAATTTTGATAAATAAATACAGAAACAAAATACTGCCTACACCACCTGGTTTTAGCAGAGTTCTAACAGTAATGCAGAATGTTGCTTTATTCTTACAGGCAGCTTCCAGACACAATAAAATCAGCAGATAGTCAATAAGTTTTAATTCCACTGTACACAGTGGGTTACTTTGATAAACATTACAATTCAAAACTTGCCTGATTGTATCTCTCAAATTATTTTCTTTTTCAGTCCCTTCTTTCCTGTTGCATTTCAGTCCATGCACACAGTTTTCAACTGAGCTCTCATTAAAAACTCTCAGAATCATTTCATAACCACAACTTAATCTCCTGATGGTTGTTATTTTCCCTTTTCATTGGTGTTCTTGTGAATTGTCCTGATGAGTGCCAGTTACAATGTTGTTTCCGTTCAGCAAGCGCCACAGTGTCCATTGTATTCACAACAAGACAATCATAGAACCATAGAGGACAGAAAAAGCCCTTTAGCCCTTTGAGTCGGCACCAACAAAACTGTTCTAAATCTACACCAGACCCACTTTCCAGCACTTGGCCCATCAGCTTGAATGTATGACATTTTAAGTGCTAATCCAAGTACTTTTTAAAGGGTCTGATGTTTCCCATTTCAACTACCACAAAGTTCTCCACCAGTGTCAAGCTACTGTACAAGACAAACAGGAAACCATTCAACTAATGTTGCCTCCAGTCCAGAATTAAGTTTACCCCATTCTGTGTCATCAAACTGCAGACAATGCTAGCATATGAGCAGACTCAGAGGACAAGCTACAAACCATTGTTGTTGCATTTTTCGAGGTGTGTGAAAGAATGAACTTTAGGCTAACATCCAGAAGACAAAAGTCCTTCACTCCTCTGCTGCCATCACACAATATTGCCTCTGCCAGCGCTCCACATGACTCTCAAGACCAATTGGAAGCTACTTTTTGGACGGAGTGGATCACTTTTCATACGTTGAGAGCCTCCTTTTAGCAAGTGCAAACATCAACATTGAACCTCAACATTGCCTCCAATGAGCTAGTGCAGGGAGCAGCAGGGTTTTTGATGACAAAGAACTAATGCCCAACACCTCATCTTGTGGTCTATGGGACAGCCATGTAACCTGCTCTTCTGTATGTCGTGGAGACATGGACATTGTATGTCTCAAATACTGGAGAAAAATCACCGGTGTTGCTCCCACAAACTGCTGCAAATGCAGTGGCAAGATGGGCTGTGCTGTCTATTCCTAGTGTCCTATCTCAACCCAACATCCCCAGCATATCGGCTCTGGTTATAATCAGTTGCATTGGGCAGGCCACATTGTCCAGGTGCCTGACACAAGGCTCTCAAACCGAGCATTCTACCCATAATTCATCATGAGAAACAGTTGCCAGGAGGGCAGAAGAAACAGTTCAAGGGTGTCGTTAAAGCTTCTTCTGATAGGAATGTAACATCACCTCAGATTTGTTGGAATATCTTGCCTGGGACTGGAGAAGAAATCTCCACAAAGGTCCCAATCAGTTTGAGCATCTCCAACAGGTCCAGGGACCAAGGTGTGTGGTTCCATCCTGCCCAGTCAGTTCAGGGCCCAAAACTCTGGAGTGTTGGAATGTCATGCTCTGTCACAAGGGAATGCCTAAGAAGAAGGATGCTGGAAATCTGAAATATGAACACAAATACTGGGAATACTCGACATGTGAAGTAGCATCTATCAAGAGAGAAGTGGAGTTAACATTTCAGGTCAGTAGCCTTTTATCAGAAACATCCTGAAATGTCAATTCTGTTTCTCTATACACGTATGCACAAATGTACACTGGATACACAGTATTTTCATAAACTACGGGGAGTTTGCAGACAGTGATGGAAGCCAGAAATTTAATTAAGAAGCAGTGAATCAAATCAAAGTCACCATCTGTTCAGAGATTTATTTGATATGGGATCTTACTCTGCATAAATTAAATGTACGCTTGCCTACAGTGACAATACTTTAAAAGCTACTCCCTGTAGAGAATTTGCGATGTCTTAAGAGCCTGAAAAAGCAAAATTTCTTGAAAATACTTTGGTATTTGTATAGCAGCAATCATTGCATGCTTACCTCTCAATTATTCAGACATTGAGCCACGTCACTGAGCAAATCATCTGTGGCACACAGGATTGACAGATTGCCCAAATCTACAAGGGAGCTTGTGGTGCAGTGGTATTGTCCTAATCTCAGAGCCAGCATACCTAGGTTCAAGTCCAACCAGGTTTAGTGGTGTGCCATCTCTGAACAGGGTGTTTTGCAAATATCACCAACAACGGTTGATTTGCCAAATTTATTTCAAAGTGTTTTGGCTGATATGTAACCCAACCAAGAATGATGAGAGAAATGGATTATCTGACCATTACCTCATTGCATCTTGTGAGAGTTGGTGTATGCGATTTGGCTGCTGTGTTTCCTGCATTATAACAGTGACATAACATACTTGGCTGTAAAATGCTTAGGGACTTCCTGAGGCTATGGACAATACTGTACAAATGCAAATATTTCTTTTTTATACATTTCCAAATTTCCACCAGATCCTTTTGAGAGATCTCAGGGCTGTAGTGGAATTGCAAGTTGATTTTGTTTGGATTGAATTTCTTGTCTATTGATGAACTGGATGTTGGATTGATGATCCATACTGGCCATCTTTAGATTTGTTTAACAGACAAAATGATAAATATCCTTTGGTTAGCCTTATATTTATCAGGTTTTCTTTACCATTGTCCTCTGCAATGTACACTCTTTAAAATAGGAAGAGAGTCATTTACTTATTGTCATTGTAACAGTAAACTTTAAATCTTGAGAACATAAAGTATTACCAGATTTTACCAGAAATTGGCTGAATGTCATTTTTGGTGATTTCCATGAAGGGTTTCTCACTGTGAGGTCTAATATAATTTCTCATCTTCCCATACCCATGCTTTGGCTGACAAGTGGCAAGTGACATTCGCACCACACAAATGCCAGGCTATGATAATCACCAATAAGAGACAATCTAACCACCGTCCCTTGACATTCAATGGTGTTACCATCACTGAATCCCCCATTATCAACATCCTGGGGTTACCACTGGCCAGAAACTCAACTGGACTCATCACATTAACACAGTGGCTGCAAGAGCAGGCCAGAAGCTAGGAATACTGCAGCGAGTAACTCACCTCCTGACTCCTCAAAGCCTGTCCACCATCTACAAGGCACAAGTCAGGAGTGTGATGGAATACTCCCCACTTGCCTGGATGAGTGCAGCCCCAACAACACTCAAGAAGCTTGACACCATCCAGGACACAGCAGCCCGCTTGATTGGCACTACATCTACAAGCATCCACTCCCTCCACCACCAACACTCAGTAGCAGCAGCGTGTACTATCTACAAGGTGCACTGCAGAAATTCACCAAAGATCCTCAGACAGCACCTTCCAAACCCACGACCACTTCCATCTAGAAGGACAAGGGCATCAGACATATGGGAACACGACCACCTCCAAGTTCCCCTCCAAGTCACTCACCATCCTGACTTGGAAATATATTGGCAATCTTTCACTGTCGCTGGGTCAAAATCCTGGAATTCCCTCCCTAATAGCAGCTCATCGCCACCTCCTCAAGGGCAACTAGGGATGGTCAAGAAATGCTGGCCAGCCAGCAACACCTACATCCCACAAATGAATAGAAAAAAAATGCCCACCTTATTATCTATGTACTATGTCCCTGTGGAGTTCCATATGTTGTACCCTCCGACTCTCCAAAAGTGGAAATACTGCTGAGACATCCCAGGATTCACGGCAGTGGCATCATCTTTAAAGTGCAGCTGTTCCACCGGCCAAGCACTGGCAATCCACATTTTTCTTGTCAGGATCATTTTGATTGTCCCAGTTATGTCAGATGGAGGATAATTGGCATCCAGTTTTGTTGATAGGGACTGGAGTTTCCTGATGGATGAGGAGGAGAGGGGGGTGTGCAGTTACTGCTTACAGATTGTGCCCTGAGATGTTGGTGACTGATGGAGGCCCAAAGAAGCAAGCACACGCTGGAATCAGCAGGTCACCGCTCTGCCTTTTATGTTGGGAATTGTCACCATCTAGTTCCTATCCAGCAGATGAGAGGATGGAAACCTGTATGTAACTGAGGTGAGATGACAGAAATTAAGATGTTATTGCAGGCAAACAGTCCTCTCAGTGCTCACTGGCAGCATTTCACCTCATCATTCAACACTTGATTGGGATGTTGAACTTTTTTGCTCTTACTTTGAGGAGTTCCATGCTGGTAATCTCACACAGCTTTCCACAACTTTTTCGCCAATGTCCACATCATTCAGCGGCTAGGAAGATTCCACCCATAGTTCAGTTTTGATGACCTTACATCAGGACCAGAAAAAACTAGAGGTAAGATGAGTTTTGAGTAAGTGCAACGGCAGGGAAAGGCTGGGTACAGAGGAACTACATAAGGAAAGAATAGAAGGCAGAAGTGATTAAGTACCAAAGGGAATGTTGGTGCAAGGTTAAAGAAGATGCTAATGTAACACATGTCTAGGGCATCAGTTTTCAACATAGAGTCATAGAGGTCTACAGCATGGAAACAGGCCCTTCGGCCCAACTTATCCATGCCACCCAGTTTTCACAATTTACCTAGACCTATTTGACCGCATTTGGTCCATATCCCTCCATACCTATCCCACCCATGTACCTGTCCACATGTTTCCTACAAGATGAAATTGTATTCGCTTCCGCCACCACCTCTGGCAGCCATTCCAGACATTCACCACCCTCTGTATGAAAGAATTGCCCCTCTGAACCCTTTTGTTTCTCTCCATTCTCACCTTAAACCCATACCCTCTAGTTTTAGACTCCCCTACCCTGGGGAAAAGCTGTTGGCTAGCTACCTGATGTACACCACTCATGATTTTATGGACTTCTACATGGTCACTCCTCAGTCTCCTGCGCTCCAGGGGAATAAAGTCCCAGTCTATCCAACATATCTGTTCTCGAGGACCTGTTTCCTGTCTAATAAAAAAATTACAGGCTCACACCAAGTAAATACTTCATGAATTACAGGACACAAATTATTATTATCACTCGTTTAGTTACTTGACATGAAAATTGTGCTGGGAAATAATTCTCTATTCTCATGACAACATTCAAATCTAAAGTTATATGGCTTCCTTCCCCGATTAAGGCACATTTTATTTAAAAGTCCTCAATCATATAAAAACTGAAGGGTTTTTTTTAGCTGACTGTAACCTTTATTGATCAAATGTATCAAATGCTTCACCCATCCACCAATCTGTATCTGAACATTCCTCATACCTGACTGTTAACATGAGGCTGAATCTGCTCTCGGATTGTCATCCACAAAACTGATACTTCCATCTCTCTTCATCAGCCACATGACTGTCTCACTTTAGCTGAACTCACACTGAGGCAAAATTGTTGTTGAAAGTATTCTATGAATTCACGACATTTCAAAACACTTCACAATGTACACTATTCGTAGATTGCAGTTGAAATATTTAGGCAGGAAAATCCTGACTCAGACAAATGTCAGTATTTCTTCTGGCAAGAAAGCAGGCTGGCATGGTGGCTCAGTGGTTAGCACTGCTGCCTCACAGTGCCAGGGACCTGCATTCAATTCCACCATTGGACAACTGTCTGTGTGGAGTTTGTACATTCTCCTTGTGTCTGTGTGGGGTTGTTCCAGTTTCCTCTCACAGTCCAAAGATGTGCAGGCTAGGCGGATTGGCCCTGCTAAGTTGCCCATAGTGGTCAGGGATATGTAGATTTGGTGGGTTATAGGGGGGTGGGATGCTGTGAGGGTCAATGTGGACTTGTTGGGCCAAAAGGGTCTGTTTCCACACTGTAGGGATTCTTTGATTCAGTTACTTTATCATTACAAATTACTTGCCTTTCTCTGCTTCTCTGGCAGACCCTTGAAACAACCTTGTGGATCCTTAGGAGAAGGCAGACTCAAACCCAGACTTGATGGATTTTTAAAAATTGTTTATAGGATGTGAGTATCATTAGCAAGCCCAGCATTCATTGTCCATCCTTAATTTTTTAATAACTTTTTTATGGGATGAAGTGACCCTGACAACCCCAGCATTCGTTGTCTATTCATCCCTAATTGTCCTTAAACTGACTGACCGACTAGGCCATTTCAAAGGACAGTTAAGCTTCAAGTCTGTTACTATAGGTCTGAGTTACATGTAAGCATTTGGACAGGTACATGGATGGGATAGGTATGGAAGGATATGGACCAAATGCAGGCAAATGTGAAAACTGGGCGGCATGGATAAGTTGGGCCAAAGGGCCTGTTTCCATGCTGTAGACCTCTATGACTCTATGTTGAAAACTGATGCCTTAGACATGTGTTGCATTAGCATCTTCTTTAACCTTGCACCAACATTCCCTTTGTCACTTAATCACTTCTGCCTTCTATTCTTTTCTTATGTAGTTCCTCCGCACCCAGCCTTTCCCTGCCATTGTACTTACTCAAAACTCATGTCACCTCTAGCTTTTTCTGGTCGTGATGTAAGTTCATCAAAGTGTACACAGGTAAGGATAGCAAATTTTCTTCTCTAAAAGACATCAGTGAACTAGACAGGTTTTTCAAATGATCAATAATAGTTTCAGGATCACCAATACAGAGATTAGCTTTCAATTCCAGGTTACTTATCTAATAATGAATCTATTAATTGAATTTTTAAAATCCACTAGCTGCCATAGTGGAATTTGAATCCAGTTTCCCAAAGCATTAGCCAGGACCTTTGGATTACTAGTGACATTACCTCTAAGCTCCCCATCTCGCCTAATGGCCCTTTAAGGTGCAGTGAACTATCTTTCTGAAACATTGCAGTTCAAGTGCTGCAGATGCACTGCATTGTTGTTTGGGAGGGAGTTCCAAGATTTTGACCCAGTGACTTTGAAAGAACACAGATCTATTTCCATGCCAGATCCCAGGTTCGGAAGGCACTGACAAAGGAGTTGAATTGCTGGAGTGCACTCTGTCAATGGTACATATCCCTGCCAGTGTGCATGATGGGAGCAAGTGTCAGATTGGGTGCCAGTCAGATGGACAGCTTTATCCCAGTTGGTGGTTAAGTTTTTTGAAACTAATCTCCAGGGCGCTGCTGTCAACAACTTCAGAGAAAAGCCATGATGACATTCAAAATGTATCAAGTTGACATTTTTCATCTTATTTCAACATATTTGCTTATTAGTTACTATTGTATTGTAAAAGGGGGAAAAATGGTGTTTGATAGAAAATCAAAAATATCCAATTGGCTATAAAAAGGATCAGCTTGTTTCTTGTTGTTGTGAGAAGGCAGAATGCCAGGATTTGGGATTCTTTCGTGAGCAAACCATACTGCTACTCAGCAGGTTGTATCAGCTCTCTGTACAATTGCTCACTATAAGTTAGTGAGCAATTTGCTGCCACCACCTTTCAAGATTGAGACTTGCTTGGCATATCAGAGTTACAAGCACGAAAGAGGATCTGGACGCACTATATGCTGGAAGGAAGTTTCCCCTGGCTGGGGAGCCTAGAACCAGGAGGCATACTCTCAGGATACAGAGTAGACCATTTAGGATTGAGATGAGTAAACATTGCTTCACTCAGTGGGCGTTCAACTTGTGGAATTCACTACCACATAAGGCTGTGGAGGCAAAATAATTAAGTACATTGAAGAAAGAGATTAATAAGGCTCCAGACATTAAAGGCAAAAGTATGGCAAGAAAGCAGGAATAGGGCATTGAGTTCAAGAATCAGCCAAGATCATATTGTAAGGCAGAGCAGACACAAAGGGCCAAATGACCTATTTCTGCTCCTAGTTTCTATGTTTCAGCCACATTGGATAGATGAAGGGAGGTGCATGAGGCATTGGGAAGCAGTTCTCTGCAGCACGAGACCTAAATAATTTTAACTCCTGGAACTCATTTGACAATAGAGGAAAACTACTTGATGGTCTAGCGGGACAATACTCTTGGCTGAACTATGTCCAAGTTACATGGATGCGATCATCACCACTACAGAGATTATGATGATGACCCAGATGGTAAGTCTTACTCCTAAACTTTCCTGTCACCAAGCCTGAATGAGATCATCATTGTGGGTCATGTTTAAGGTGCTGTTCAACATTAACCCTTTCAGACCCTTACACATTTATACAATGGGGATGTGTTGACCAACCAACGATGTCAGTACTTTAGCAGGGAGGCTAGAAGCCAGAGACTATGTGATGAACTCTACAGCAATGCATCCAACCAGTATTAGCTACCTTAGTAGCTAACTCAGCAAAGGCAGCTGCCCACCAACTCAACCGAGGCCCCTGGAAAGGTCCTTCTTTAGAAGAGTAGACTCGGTTAATCTTTGTGTACGGAAAGCACTGTGGATTGATCACCTGGATGTGGAATGAATAGATAGCAATTATTAGATTTGCCATTAAATTAATCACCTTTATCTCACTAGGCACTTCATTCAATGATGTAGTTTAATAGGGGCTTAAGTCTCTATAACAAAACGTCATTAAGTAAGAGGTTATTTGAATGCTCTTTAATCTAAAATGAACGGATTAGCGAATGGCATTGCAGTGGAGCTGAGTGTGGGTTTTTCAGAGCAGGACAATAAGCAGCTCAGTAGAGTCAGTGAGCAGTGACAGTGACCTTACCCAGTAGATCAATATGTCCAAGACTCCATGGAATGTGAAGAGATTTCAGGTCTGTTCTTAACCTGGGCTGGAAATCCAGCAGACTAAGAGTGAGTGCAGCAATGTGAAACATGCTCTACAACACAAGACCTGGATACTTTTAACTCCTGGAGCTCAGTTACATGTCCTTATCTATTTGCCCTCCTAAAGCAGGCAGGACGTGGCATCTAGCTGCCAGGTGTTAGCAAAATGTCTGGCAGCAGGAGACTGCTGGTCAGGACCAAAAGAATATTCACTGACACTCCAAGAAAGTTGAATCAGGCCTTATGCTGGGAAATGAGTGACTCCAGGCAGTGATTCTCCTTTTGGTCCCATAAGTAAAATATGATGAAGATGTTTTGTCTGTTTGGGACTTGATCACCTTCTTTACAGTCACCTCATCTTGCCACTATCATCATTTAACAAGGAAGTTACAGCACCTTCTTCACTTGACACACAATTTAAAGCTGATATCATCAGGTCCTGATCTTTAAATTTGAAGAAGGACCTAGCATCCACAGAAAGTTGACCTTAACAGTACTCAGAAGAGTAAATTGAAAAGAAGTCGATAGAAACATGTAATGGAGAGAGAAGTTGAATTTTATTCCACTTTCTATAATTTTCAACTTAAAACGATTTGCCCTCAGGCTACATGCCTGACTGGAAACGTACATTGTAAATATGCTGTATCACAATTCTGTTGAGGCACCTCCAAGTGGGATGTGCTGTATGGACACAAGTTGAATGTTAATTTTCACATTGAAATGACTTTTAATATACATTTACAAATTTTATGAATAAAGTTTTATGAATAAATTCTAGGGAAAGAGAAAAGACAAGCGGAATGGAGCTAGATGTCAATGGGTAGTCTTAGGGCCAATAGTATCGGGTTCCACTGGCAGGTAGGATAAAAACTGCCCTGTGCATCCAAGTATCAATGACATAGTGAATACAGCAGGAAAACCTCTGAAGTAATGACAAAATAAAATTTAAAGAGCAAAGTTTATTGAAATTGATGACTGGAGGAAGTGGACCTGCTTTGAAATGTGACATGACAAACACATAACCAGATGCAGTTTTCCTCAAATACACTAAATGACATTTTCTCAATGAAAGCAAAAATTGCCTGTTTCAAATTAGAATCAAACAGTCTTATGATGTATCTCAGCACTTTCCTGCAAGTTAGATACTTTGGCTGAAATGCCAATAGTCATTTGTTTCTTTTCATTTCCTGTTTTCTGCAAATGAATGTCCCTTCATCACATACATTTGTTTGATGGCTCCTGTTCTAACGTGCAAGGGTGGGCTAGTTTCCAACTTATGGTCCCGTTGTGAGAAGCATCTAGAAGTCACAAAGTCATAAAAGTCTCTTTAAAAATACTACATTTTTTTTAAGCTTCATTTAAGCATTTTATGTTTTACTCATTTTGTAACAAGCCACTTCAGGGACAGGGTAAGTTAATGAAAATGTTTGCACCACATTCCATTGCTTTCCAACAGATGATTGAAATTGTAAATCTGCTCATTTACCATCTCCCTGGTGTATCTGTTTAACAGACCACATCCAAATGTCTATAAGTTGCTCATGAGTTTTAAATTTTGTTTTCATCCCCAGTCACTTGAGGTTTCATATTTATTCCATTCTAATTGAAATGACTATCAGAGTTGCTTTCATTTAGAGAAGCCCTCTGGAGGTGTCCTGACGCTGAGGATGACATTTATATTGACAGCTTGAATCAGTTGTTTAGCAAGAGAGGGTATTGATTTCTTACTCACATGATAGCAGTCTTTGCAATGAGACCCTAATTATACTCAGATTTATTTTGTTTGAACTCTTTCATTGAGTTATAAATTGCTTGGCCATATAATTCAACATTCACTGAAAATGGAAAGGATAGCGATACGCAAAGCTTCCAATGTAGCCAGCAAACAGAATTCATGCTCTCTGCTTATTGAAATAATTTTAGCATGCAGCCAGGACTTTGTGTGCTATTGAATGGCTGATACCTGATTAAGTGGCACAAAACTTACCCAGCACTAGTTAAAACCAGCCTGCACCTCTTAAAGTGGAGATGCATTTTGACTGAGGAAGGTGCTGGATGGTATTGTAAAAGTGATTTTGTCCTGGAAAAGCCAAAAGACTGGCACAGTCTGAAGGACACTAGGCTCCTAGATCACTGACACCACATTGGAGACTTTGATGTAGGAGATAGAGAACAGGAGAAATTTCTCCAATCCACATCACCCCAGGAAGCTCAGCAGACAAATTCGTGAAGGCAGTGTGATAGTTTTGATGGTCAATGACAAAAACTTAGCCCCAATCAATTGGATGCAGCATGCCAGACATCATAATGTCAGTAAATATGTATCTCCAATGTCATTTCCCACCAACTGCAACCTTAGCCTCACACGCTGCTCAAAACACCATACCCCTGTCATTCATGATTATTAGCAATTCTTCATACTCAACTTTCATCTGATTTGCCTCACCCCTCAATAGCCAATCCATAAAAAACATGCATCAGCATTGCTGCAAACCTCATTCACATCTCACAACTTGCCAGTTATTCAACCATGACAGCTGCATCATCCAACACTTTGCACCAAACTCACTGACACATCTCCTTCTCTCTGATAGAACAAGGTGGTGCAAAACCAGGGGCAGCTGGAGCTAACCAGTATGGTTTCACGCCCCAACCCTTCCTGCCCTCTCCTCCTACCCCAGAGGGATAATGTGCTTGCCATCATTGGAGCAGACTTGACTGAGGTGGTGGCCAGTAAAAGGACTGAAATATGCTGATACCTAACCCTCTTTCTCACATTCTCATTTCCTGTCACCTCTTATACAGGCTGCAGATGGTGTGGAAAGGCATCTGTCACATTACCCAACCTCCAGTCACCATAACTTTCCTCTTCTGCCTTTCTCCTTTCAGATTCCAAAGAAGTGGAGCCCGACCTGGCAGTGTTGGAATAATAAGAGGCGAAAGGACAGGAAGACAGCAATGAAGAAGAAACACTCACACGCCCACACACATTCGTCAACCAAATCAGTTTTTAAGGCTGTGTATAACATCTCCCCAGGGTAAGACACAAGGCACAAATGGTCTGCAGCCAGGGAAGGGCATGGCACATGGGGAGCATAGGTACCAGCTCACCAGAGAATGGCTGCAGAGGATGGTGATGAGGACTTTAGTGATATAGTCTAAAGGTTGATGGTTTTGCACATAGATTTGCCAGAAAACCTGCAGTCAATATCAAGGAGCATAGAGGAGACCGGTGCCCACTTGGTACAGCCTTTGGGGGCCAGAGCCCATCTACTACATTGTAGATATGGAATTAGAATGAGATTTTACTGTCACATGTACTCAAGTACAGGGATACAGGAGTACAGTGAAAAGTGTACAATGTTGCCCCACAAGGTGCCATCTTAGGTACAAAGCGAGGTACAAAATCTTAAATATAAAGTAGAAAAATAACAAAAAATGTTAAAAGTTCAACATTACAGTCCTTCTTAAGTACTGAGCCATGGGCGTGGATCCGAGCTGTTCCACCCTGACGCTGAGACCAACACCAGCACAAAGCAGTCAGCGCCTTGAGACCCTTCGCTACGCCACCACCGCTGAATCAGAGTCACCATCCTTCGGTGCCATCTTGTCTGTACTGATGACATCGCCGCCATGAGTCCATGCTGGGCTGATCTCAGAAATGTAGCCGCTGGGTCCCGCACCAGACACTGGGCCCAAACCCTCCTCCCTCCACCACTGCCACCGCTGGGAGCATGGACTCAACTCCCTCTGCATCTGCCAGGGACAAACTTTGCCTCCGATGCATTGGACACCTTGAGCCATCCAAGCTCTCCACGGAAGGCAAGTAAGTAAGATTAAAGTAAGCAAAAAAACAGAGAAAGAAAGAAAAAGTAAAAGTGGACAGAGCAGATGAGCTCTGGGCTCCTGGGCTCCTGGGCCAAGAAGCCCACGTGCTGCACAACTACTCCGGCACCATCTTGACCAGAAGTTTCAGTTAACTTGTGGGATGTCGCACAATTATAAATGCAACCATGAAGTCTCAGCTTCACATGCAGCATAAGCAAAAGCCGCATAGCATCAGGGCCTTACAATGAAAGATCAGTCTGAAGTCATGCCTTTTCAAGAGGCAGTTAAGAAAGCTCACATGGTAAAACAAAAACTGGTTGGGTTGTGGATAATACAATCGTGGATGGAAATTTGATTAAAGAACAAAAAAAAGTATATGGGTCATTTTCAGGTTGACAGGTTAAGTGAGTGGGCGAGAATGTGGTGGATGTTGTATCATGTGAGATGAGGAGAGGTTATTCACTTTTGGAGGGCAAAAGAGAAAAGCAGAATCTTTTTCAAATGGTTAGAAATTAAGGTGTGTTAAATTTCGGTAAGATATGGATATCCTTACTCATGAAACATAGAACATTGTAGAAATTACAAATGCGAGTCGAATGCTGTTTGTTATGTGGGTGGGGTGTTGTGGAGCTCAAAGGAATCCAAGACAAGGATTGAATCGGTATTACAGGGATTACATAAGACCACACCTAGAGTCCTGTACTTTTGGTCTACATATAAAGAAGAATGTAATGTAAACATAAAATGCTGAAGAATCTCAGCAGCTCTGGCAGCATCTGTGGAAAGAGAAACAAAATTCTTGTTTCCAGTCCAATATGATTTTCCTCAGAACTGAGGGGGTCTGGAAAATGATGCTTATATGCTCTTGACAGAGGAGGAGGTGGAATGAGTGATGGTGAGAATTCGCAGAGCAAAAGTCAAAGGGAATGCAGATAGGACTTGTTCAAGCCTTAGTTAAAGGAAGATGTAGAGAGCCTTCAGGCCATCCTGATGGGGCATGTAGAGTGGTTGCACATCCATCTTGAAAAGGAGATGGGTAGGGCCAGGAAACTGGAAATTGCGCAACCAACATAAAGCATCAGTCCTCACTTCCCTCCCTGCCAGTTTCCATATTCAAAGGATCCGCCAACTTTTCTGCCACCTTTCGCAGATACTGCCACCAAACATAGTGTCTGTGATTCTGTGGATCCTGACCATTCTTTCCTCTTTCAGGATGCTAACATCGGTTTTCCCGTACCTACAAGACCAGCTTGTTGCTGGTTTGCTGCTTATGGCAGGATAATTTAGACTAAAGCCTTACCTTCTTATGCAAGTTGCATTTACTCATTTTGCAGTTGAATATGTTGTTTAATGATAGCACAGGCTTGAAGAGGATATGTTGGTTGCCTCCGTTCTTTCTCCTCCTCAGCTTCCTTTCCTATCATGAATTGGTTTTCTAATGATTAGTGCCAAGAGTTGAGTCCTTATGATGGCAATGTTTTGCAGGATGCACTCAGTAAAATGCATTGACACACACACTCTGCTGGGCAGTAGAGGATTCTGACAGAGCTGTCAGCAGTGAGAGTGTTGGTTAAACACTACAGTGGTCTGTTGTATCACATTTCATGCAGCAGCATGGCCCTTGTCTTATAGATGCTGCCAACATATTCCATTCCAGGGAACATTAGCCTTGTTGCTCTCTTCGCAAATTCTGTCAAACCCATTAAATATTACAGTATTTTCTATTTTTGAATCTATTATTGGCATTGTGAACTGCCACTTGAGTGATTTAAGGATATTTCAGAAAACTAAAAAGAAAATGTGTTTTGGATTTTGTGAACCAAACATATTTGCTTACAGATTCATAAATTAAAACAGGTAGTGTGTTGTCGGCTTCAGAGTCAAATTGAAGGAGCCACAATTATTAGGTTTTTAGTCAATTATTTTTAAACTGATTTTTACATTGTCAATGGTATTAGAAAATAACATGTTATTGCATTTGTATGAAATTCACCTGTCTGCTTTTAATGATCATATAAATCTGTGTAATGGATTATTGCCTTGAAGCAGCTACTATGACTGGTCTCAAATCCAGATCCACAGATGGGAGATCACAATCTAAATCACTGTATCATCAATTTCTCCTCCACTGTTTGCATTATACAATTAAATATGTCATGATTTGAATGGAATTTTTTCACTGCATTGAAACTCTAGATAATGTGGCTGAATTAGGAGTTGCCTAGTTGTCTGGGTAATCTACAATGCATGTACTGATAGTGAATGAAGAGTGACCTGATACAATGGACTTACATATTAAATGACTGAATAGAGAATAATTTGATCATGTGCAATCTGGATAAGAGGGTTTCCCGTTCTGAAAAGTAAACCATGCTTTAAGACCTGCAAGGTTCAAAAGAGTAGGAGGAAGATGAGATAAATCAGAAAGCAGTAATACCATTGCTTAAACTTTAAAAACTATGGATTGCAGGAGGAAAGAGAAAAAGAGCCAAGTGAAGAATTCCAGTTTTGAAATCCTAGGAAGTGAGTATGTGTGGGAGACTTGATTTCAGTAATTAGAAGGTGCAGGTGGAATGAAAAGCATATCGGATTAGGTAATTGTAATTTATGAGGAACATGAGAGGAGCATTCAGTAGTGAGGACTGACCGTAGAAAAAATAATAACATGGAAAAGGTCGAAAATGAAGAAGACAGAAAGATTTTGAGACTATATGTACAAAGAATACTCTATATCCGAAAACAGGCCTTTTCTGCTATCCTGCTCAGAGTACAAGGAAGGCATTAGTAGAGCTTTGAATGTTGTCTGTACTAAAGGCTTTAAAGAGGTCAATTTGTTAAAATAAGAGGATTTAAAAGAAGAGAAACCAATAGAATATCAGAAGGAATTAGACAATGATACCTATTATTTATTGTGTTCATTTTTGTTTTCCTGGTGATTTTGTAGTTGGCATAGTTCAGTTATAGAACAGCACCTTGCAGTCATAATGATAGTTATGATGGTGAGATATCTTAAAAACTGAAACTCTTTTACAGAAACAGTTGACTTGGCTGTGTTGAAATTCATTGGATGGCACAACAGATATTCAAAGTCTGTCAAATTCAGCACCTATTGGAATGTACATCATTGTTTCCTCATAATACAGAAAATCTATTGACATTGAGACATTAACAAGGGTGGAGATTAATTTTGTTTGCATTCTCTAACCTTCCTCTGCAAAAGGTATGCCCGATGCTGGAATACCAGAGGTCCTATAAGATTTCACATGATATGGGATGGAGGAATGTCTGTTTGCTTTGGGATACATAATTATTGTTATTTGCTCACCTTTCGGCTTACATCAACTACACTATCAGTTGTTACTGGGGCCTCATTGCTTGTGTAGTTTGGAGAAAACAAACTCTCTTTTATGATTGTGTGCTGGTAACAATGGTTGTTTTTCTGATCTAATCACAGACCCAGGGTCAGCATACGTCATCCTACTGCTGTTTGCAATATTGTTACATGTCCCTTGATTAATGGGGGTCAGTAGCAGCTCAAGTAATTCATCACACCTCAGACTTCCCTGATTTTATGCTTCTTTCTTTACACAGCTCTTCCAATAGTACCAGATTGGAGTGACCCTCTGTTGGACAGGACCTAGTGTTTGCTTTCCCATACTGTGTGACCACATGGGCTCACGGTTATGAATACGCCAGGCCTATATCGTATGGAAGGATTCAGAAGTTCAAACTGGTGTCCTGGGGGAATATTGCACAGATGGACAGCATTTCCTATCAACCTTGAAATAATAATGTGTGGCTGAAACGTGGCACAAAATATTACAAAGATTTAAAGGAAGCCTTGTCAGGTGAAGCACGCCGAGTAATTCATTTTAGTTTGGAAAAGAAACATTAGCTGTTCAATAATAAGAATTTACAGTGAAGTTTAAGGTAACTGCTGCTCGAATAAATGGTTACAGAACCATTGACGTGTTCCCCAGATGTGAGCTGAGCAGTGGTCACCTTTGAAAACAATTCCCTGCTTCACCAGTTGTTATTGTGGATATTTCCAGAGCAAAAGAAACATTTTGCAGTCAGTTTTTTTTTACGGCTGTCAAGCAAAGGTCCTTTCTGGTTTTGCATCATTTCACCGGAAGATTTGTTCTTACCTGACTGTGGTTCCAATGTAAACATTGTCATCTTAGAGAGTGGTCAATAATGTTGTTTCCAAGTAAGACATATTGGCCTTGGGGCCAAAGGACACAGGAAGATTCACTAGAATGATACTAGCATTAAAATTAAAAGGACATGAGGACATGTTGCATGAACTTATTTTATATTCTCTTGAATTTAGAATGTTGTTGCTTGATCTATATAAGATCAGTAAACAATTAGGGAAATCAATAAGATCGATGCAGAGAAACTGTTACCTCTGCTGACATCCAGATCAAAGGGCATAATTCTAATATTTGAGCTAGGTCAGTCAAAGAGCGAAATTTTAGGAAGCAGTTCTTCACACACCGGCTAGAGAGATAAGAAGTCATTGTGCAAAAATGGCGGGATTCACTGAATTATTTTTAAAATTGTGATTGAAAAAACTCCACAGAGGCTGGTATTCCATCACCAAGTCACCCTTTATTTACACGTGCATAATTCTTGACACTGACCCAGCTTCTTCAGAGCAAGCTGTCAGAGTGAACAGAACATCTGACACTCCTGTTCTTATCCGTCAGACAGGGCACCCTGATTGGACCAGATTAACAGCCCCATTCAGGGAACTCAAATCTATGAGGTCCATCTGGCGGACCTCTTTACAATCACTACAGAGATGAAATTACTGCAGATGTGGAATCTGTACTGAAAGCAACAAATGTTGGAAGCTCCAATATAGAGTAGGCCACATTGGGTGCAGCGAATACAATACACAACATTGGAGGAGGTACAGGTGAAATACAGCATGGGAGGAAACCAAACGCAGACTGGGTGACAGTTTAGTGGAACACCTCCAGCCTGTGCGCCATCAAGACTCCGACCTTCCTGTAGCCAGTCATTTTAATACAGCATCCTGCTCACATACCCACATGTCCATCCTCGGCATGCTGCAGTGTTCCAGTGAATCACAGCATAAACTGAAGGAACAACATCTCATCTTCAGATTCGGTACTTTACAACTTTCTGGATTTAAAATTGAATTCAACACCTTTAAATTATGAACCATTTCTTCCTTTTCATGTCCTCCCCTCCCCCCATCCCAGTTACTGCCGTTTCAAATCTGGCAGGAGACACACCATTGTTCTGCCATTCTCACAGTCTGATACTTAATCTGATCAATTAACGTCTTTTCTCCAACAGCACCCTACACCCACTATCCCTATACCGCCAAACTATAGCATAAATGCGGTCCTCTCCACACTTCACTTCAGCTCTGATGAAGACTCATCTAGACTCCAAACATTAGCTTGCTCTCACCACACAATACTGTCTGACCCACTGTGATCTCCAGCATTTGTTGTTTTCAATAGGTATTTTGGTCTGGTGCAAATGTGAAGCAATTGAAGACTATGCAGATAAATGGAGTTCAGATAAGCAGCAGCAATGATTGAATTTTGGAACAGGCTTGAGAGGCTGAATGACCAACCCCTATTCCTTTGTACAGAATGAGGTTCACTTCACATCAATGTAGTCAAATTCGGCCAAACTGAAGCACCAGAAATGAAAATTAGAAAGTGCGTATGTAAGCTGTAAATGGGAGGTACGCAAGCTCTACTGTTTCAAACCCCACAGGCTAGTGGAAGTGGGCTTTCAGTAGGACTTCAGAGGGACCTCAGCGACTTCTATCACAGAGCCACCAGGCTGTAACTGTTCCAATTTCATGCTGATGGTCCGTACACTATTGGGCTTTTATTTTCATTCGACCTCACTTCCCTCTTCCAGTAGAGTGACTGGTTAGCCAGTACAATGAGACCTTGCATTGGGCTATGCATACCCATGTCCCACTAACTGTTCTTAATTGAGCAGTCTTTTGAATGCCGCATCCTGCAAGATGTGCCACTGAACTGCCCATTGACACAAGCAAGGTCAGGACCTCCCAGCTAATCCTGCTGCTTAAGAATTTTTAAAGGGGAGAAAATTCTATGATCCATTATCCATGTCTTAAAGATCCTGGTCCTTAAACACCTCAACTTTAATATTTTCCTCCGTATGATTGCATCACTTCTTGGTCTCACCCAACCTTTTATCGACATTCTGCATCTCCTCAAGTTTTCCCAATCTCTGACTCTGGTCCAATCTATCTTCACAGAATTGATTGACATGGCTTCAGTTGACCAGATTGTACAGCTGTAAAATAACTCTGTGGTTCTATTAGCCAGACTGAAAAGGCCAAATTTCTTCAATCTTGATTTATTACTCAGACCTTTGACACTGGGCACAGAAGTTTCTGCTGATACAGTGTGGGGCTGGAGGAACACAGCAGGTCAGGCAGCATCAGAGGAGTAGGAGAGTCAACGTTTTGGGCCTAGACTTTTCATCAGTCCTGATGGTCTAGGCCTGAAACGTCAACCCTCCTGCTCCTCTGATGCTGCCTGACCTGCTGTGTTCCTCAAGCTCCACACTGTATCGACTCTGACTCCAGCATCTGCAGTTCTTGCTATCACAGAAGTTTCTGCATTGGTTCCAATATTTTGAATATTTCCCCTGTGTTTTGATTATATAAACTGGACATAATACTCAACTGGTGTTTGACCAGAGCTTTAAACAAAAGCAGAAATTGCTGAAAAATCTCAACAGGTCTGGCAGCATCTGTGGAGAGATATCAGAGTTAATGTTTCCAGTGACTCTTCCTCAGAACTCAGAGCTTCAAACGGTTTGATTAGTTTTTTTTTTGACTTATATTCTATTGTTCTGTGATTCCTTAATACCCTAAAGCTTTCCAGCTCCATCTCTATTCAAGGTCCTCAAAGCTTACTTTTTGGAACAAGAGTTTGGTCATATATCCTAGGCTTCTTTGACTTAACATTCAATTTTTCCCTTACACCTCTGTGATGAGTCTTGCAACATTTTTCTACAATAAATGAAGATTAAAAATATGGGTTTGTTTTTTATGAGTTGTCTCAAGGAGGCCATGAGCTGGAGGACGCTGCTGATCCTTGTACGGCCATCCCATGACTTCTAAATTTCTAATTTTGGTTAAATTCTTACAATGCACAGAATGTGTTGGAAAATATATGAATGTAGACTGAACAAGAGGAGATAAAAGTTATTACAGACAAGTGTAAAGTATTGCAGATAGAAGCAAAGAAAACATGTTTACTGTATGAATAGTGTTGAAATAACTACAAATAAATTTGAAAGACACCTTGAAGTATTAGTAAACATGTAAAGCCAGCACTGACCGGCACCAAAAAAGCAGAAAGATTTTGAAACATGTCATCAAAACAACAGGATATAAGTCAGAAGAAAAACTATAAGCCAACTGTTTAAAGCTCTCGTCAGACACTAGTTGAGTACTATGTCCGGTTTAGATAACCAAGATGCAGGGAAATACTCAAATATTGAACCAGTGCAGAAAAGAACATTATTCTGTGCCTAGTGTCAAAGGTCTGAGTAATAAATCCAGACTAAAGAAAATTGGGAACAAAAACATAGTTACTGGAAAAGCTCAGCAGTTCCTCAGAACTGGAAGGGTCACGGGACCCGAAACGTTAACTCTGTTTTTTCCTTCACAAATGCTGCCAGACCTCCTGAGCTTTTCCAGTAACTTTGTTTTTGTTAAAGAAGATTGGTCTTTTCAGCCTGACTAATAGAACCACAGATTTATAGCAGTGTGCAAGTCAATTAATAGGACTCTTGTGACACGGGGTAGTGCCCCTGCCTCTGGGATAGAATGTCCAGGTTCAACTACCCCAGAAGTGTTTGTTAACATCTCCAACATGTTAATTCAAATTGCATACATACAAAGTAGTGGAATGGCAAAAGTAAATCTGAAAAATTACTTTGAAACAATTATGACTGTTAGACAGGAGAGTTCAAGCTGGAACAAAAACAGAGGTTGCTGCAAAAGCTCAACAGGTCTGGCAGCATCTGTGAAGAAAAATCAGAGTTAACATTTCAGCTCTGGTGACCTTTCTTAAGAACTGTTCAAGCTGGTGTTAGGTAACTTTCGAATGAATATCATGAAGTTTCTCTTCACTGAAGTTCAGATGGAAAAATCACTGAAGAGGCAAATATATTTTGCAGTGACAGCAATGTGGGGTCTTTCTGAATACATAAAATTTCCTAGAATTATGAATTAAATCATCTGTCCTTCCTTATCCATAATTAATTTGCATCCTGCAGTAGTAGAATAGTATCTGCAGTTATGATGTTGTTTCCTGTGTTGCTCTCTAGCCAGGAAAACTGAACTCTAACTGTGTATCAGACATTAACAAGACTGAAGCTAAATTAAGGTTTTCATTGGATTACATTGGAGCCCTTCACAATTTTGCAGTTGCAGTCCAGATTTGCATTTTGAAGAAAATACTAAACTCCTTACTAAAATTGCATCCAGTTCACAGTTTAATTACACTGCACAGTTTGAGCTGAAGCAAAGTGGAAACTGCTTCGCAATATCACAAGTTATTCTAAGACTTAACCATGACCTGTTCGTTAGAAATGAATGACTGTCTCTTTTAATCATCCAAAACTATATACACTTCTCTGTATTCTATGGTATACATAGTTGCATCCTTAGGTATATGCATACAGTGGTGCAATTTACCTTCACAAGATAGAATCATAGGGCAATTGACTTAAATACAGATATTCATTTCTATTTTGTAACCACTTGAAGTGCAAATTTTGTAATTGATAAGATAACACTCAATTTCAGATAAAATTGTTTTCAAACCTCTATTCTCCAGTAAGGCAAAAGATCAAACAAACCCAATTGAAAACATTCAGACTCCACAAAAGATTTAAGGAAAGTTTTCAAACCAGCTTTTAACTGTGTCAATTTAAGATTAAAGTACCTTGCTTTTCATTTGTTGTTCTTCAAATCACTGGGCAAACGATGTGTTTTAGCTGTGAATGAACTCTTTAGCATAGCTAAACCAAATACTGTCAACCATGTGAAGTAACAAAGTCTGTTTCCTCAAAATTCTGAATTAGCACAATGTGTAAAATTTTGTGACACTCATTTCTTTACAATTATATTGCACAGGTTTAGGAGCATCGGTGAACAAATAAGCAAAGTTGTGTGAGGCATGTTAAAAAATGATGGTGGCATAATACGGCTGGATGACAGATGATACAGAATGGATAGTATGGAAAAGAAAGATTCATGACAAACCATCTGATATCGAGGCATGATGCAGTTACAGTTTGGTCTCAGTACATTTTATTTAAGTCCTCCAAAATAAGGCAGGTACATTTGTGGAAATGTGTTGGCATGCCACAGGTTAAACCAGCCCCTGGTTAATATAGCCAAGTTAGATTATTTCATGCTCTATCATCAACTATTCTTAAGTTCTCCTGGATTTTTCACTGACTTGTTACATATTGCAGTGTGTTACTTGCAGTTTGTCAGTGTTGGTCGGTTCAAGAATCGGTCTTATCACCTTTGATGGCATTTCCTTCATCCAACATCCCACTGTTCTCCTGCAGTTCCTCATATATCTGAAAACATTGACACATTTTAGAGATGACTAGTTTAAAGGGTCTCAGAAAGAAACATCATCTTCTGTCAGTATAGTAGCTACATTAAATGTTAGCGGTGACATTTCCGTGACAAGTCTGGTGTTCTTTCCCACAAATACTAAATTCTAAAAATAGTAAATGATCAAGCATCTAAAAAGGGAATGGCAACAAATTCAATACAAATATCACTTAGGAAAAAGTACAAGGGAAACTAATGCGGCTAAAGGCCACATTAATAATGCGGCTAAATGGATGCATTCTAGGATATTAAAGGGAATAGCTACAGAGAGAATCGACACGCTGGTAGCAATCTTCCAGGCATTCTTAGATTCTGGAAAAGTCCCAGAAGGTTGGAAAACTGCCAATATACATCCTTAGTCAAAGTGGTAAGGAGATAAAAAAAACTGTAGGCCAGTTAGCTTAATGTCTGTTATTTGGAAAACGTTAGACTCTATCATAAAGGATGTAACAGCAGGGCATTTAAAAGTACATGCTATGATCAAGCAGAATCAGCATAGTTTAATGAAGGGGAAAACATGCTTGCCCAATTTATTACAATAATTTAAGAAGGTAACAAGCAGGATAAATAAAGGAGAAGAAATGTATGTAATATGCTTGGATTTCCAGAAGGTGTTTGATAAGGTACCACATATTAGGTTCCTGAATAAGATAAGAGCCACAGTCTTGGAGATAGTATATCAGCATGAATAGAGGATTGGCTAAAAAGGAGAAGACAGAAAGCTGGGATAAAGGGCTTTATCAGGGTGGTGACCTGGGACTAGATGAATGTCACACGGATCAGCCTGGACCATAATTATTTACAATATATTTTGGTGACATGGACAAGGGAACTGAATGTATTATTGCCAAGTTGCAGATGACACAAAAATAGGTGGAAAGTTAATTGGTGACAATGACACTGTCAATCTGCAGAGGGATCTTGAAATTTTAAGTGAGTAGGTAAAAACTTGGTAGATGGAATATAATGTGAGGGTATTCATTTTGGCAGGAGGAAAGAAGAGCTATATATTCTTTAATTGGAAAAAAGACTGCAGGAAGTTACAGCACATGGGAAATTGGAGGCCTTGGTACATAAGGCTAGAAGGAAATGCAATATTGGCCTTTATTTCCAGGAAAATAGAGCATGAAAGGAGGGAGGTTTTATTAAAAGTACAAGGCTCTAGTTAGACCATAGCTGGAATACCGTGAATGATTTTGGTCCCTATATCTAAGATGTACTGGCATTGGAGGCAGTTGCGATGTGGTTCCCTAGGTTGATCCTACGTATGGAGGAATTTTCTTATGAGGAGAGGTTGAGTATGTTGAGCTTGTACTCAATGGATTTTAAAAGAATGAGAGGCAACTTTATTGAAACATAGAAGATTCTTAGAGGACTTGATAGGGTAGGTGTAGAAAAGTTGTTCCCCTTGTGGTGGAAGTCCAAGGCCAGAGGGCATAATCTCTGCCTAAATGGTTGGCCACTCAGTACACGGATGAGGAGAAATTCCTTCCCTCAGGCAGTAGTCAGTCATGGAATTCTTTATCAGAGAGTTATAGACTACATTTTCAAGTATATTCAGGGCTGAGATAGGCAGATTTTTTTTTAATCAGTGAGGGAATCAAAGGTTATAAGGAAAAGGAAGAAAAGTGGAGTTTAGGATTATCAGATCAGCCATGATCACATTGAAATATGGAACAGTATTAATGGGCCAAATGGCCACCACCTGCTCCAATGTCTTATGGTTTGATGGTCTTAATGAGACGAATTAGAGCAGAAAAGTGGGCAGAAAATAATTCTCCATAAACTTTGCTTTTACCTGCATTTCTGATTGACAGTTTGATGGCTTGATGTAGTTTAACGTTTCAGGTGGAAGCTTAGTTTGAAGATTTGATACTTTCCCAAACATTGGCAAACAAATAATTTCCAAGTGATTATGGCAGATATGTTCCATCTATTGCCCATCACTAACACAGTTGCTAGATGCTGGAATCAAATTTCACTGGATTTGTAACCGATGTTTCCTGAGTTTTATTTGTGAACTTCTGAACGCCCACAGAAAGTTTGTGTCTAACGATTTGGTCTACTTGTGTTTCTGCTCTGGAAATTGGCATCCTAAATATCCCAGTTGGAATTCTGTTTTTTGCTCAGCATTGTACAGACTGGGTGATGCCAAAACAGATCATGGTGTAGACTGGCCCTGATGAAAATTTCTGTGCGAGACTTGAAAAGATGTATGGTACTCTTTTAGAAGTAAAATGCATATGAGCCACAGAATTCCAGATTCTGCACAGGGACAAGTCTGACCTGTATGTGGTTATTTACAAAGTCTTTTCTTTGTTTTAAGGAAACAGAAGGATAGGATGCAGCTGCAAAATTGAAGTCAAAACTGCTCAAACTGCAGAAGCAGCAGATTGCAAGTTGAAAGCATGAGCCAGGATCTTTATGTTGGAGACTACACCCACCACCACACCCTACTCTCTGCCAGGCCCCTGCTAATTGGAAATTCGAGGTTAAGTCCGCCTACACAGGCCCCAGAATCCCACACTCATTATTGCACTCCTCAGTTAATCAATTCCCTACCTCCATGACTTCCGACCCTCTGAGGCAGGCTGTTGCAAAAACTGCCAATCAATTGAATGTCTGATAGCTCTTAGATACCAGCAGTCCTTTGGGAGATACTGTTGAAGAATTACAGAGTGGAGGTAAGCGGGTTGTGAATCTCCGGGAGTGCTCAGGGAGATCTTGCTGAGGTGATGAAGGCAGGATGGGATTGCGAGGACAGGGATGAGTGTCTTTAGCAGAGTGACCCTTGCTGCTGATGGTGGGGGGAGCCATGGTGTATTCAAACAAGAGGAACCTCCCTTGCTTGTCACCCCATAGGGAGGCTGCCAAGTTTCTCTGTGCAGCTCTCCAAGTGGTTTAGTGTCCATAAGCTGTTGGCAGGGCACTAGAGGCAGAAGGAAGAGGCAGTAAAGTGGGTCTAAAATTAGCTATTCAAGGCCTTAATTGGTCTAAAACAGACAGGCTATAGGCCACTTGCCCCACTGGTGATAAAATACCAGCAGAAGTGAGAAGACAAAGAACAAAGCATTTCCCTCCGGACTTCCAACATGATGTTACTCTCCTCCACGCTTGTGTTTCCTGGAGGTGAAGGAGGGATAAACTTTCAGCTGCGGTTCCAGCAGGAAATATTTAAAAGACGGCAGCAAATATCTCAGAGAGTGAAGGAAATATTAATGTGACTGTAATTAGGCAGAGGAGGGATGCAATCGTGGAAGTAGATGACAGGAGACCTGTTAACAAAGCAGGCAGGACCATATGGAAGCAGTTGTCATAGACAGTGAATAGCAAATCCTTAATCACCAGGATTCTCATGCAGTCCAGGAAGAGATTTTTTTTTCACAAGGTCAGCATGATAAGTATGTTGGCAACAAGCTGCTTTTTCCTTCTATAATTTAAACTAAATGGACTACAGATTGGTAATCCTAAAAATACTGTAATAAATGTAAGTACATAAACCTGTGAGCTGAAACATCTGTATAGACTATTTCACATGTAACGATTACATTCTATTACTGGGTGAACCCTGCAATATATGCATGCTTTTGGAAGAGTCATTTTCTTCATTGGAACTCCATAAGAGAGATCGCTTATAGATGTCAAATCAGCCAGCCTGAGAATGAAAGTACCATCTGTTCTGTTCTCATACCAAGTAGAAATTATTCCTCATTCCTGGGAACAATGAACAACAGGAGGTGATGGAACAGTAGGCATCTGGCTCTTAACTCATCAGGAGGAGGGAACTGAAATACTTAGACCCCCATAAACAAAGAGGAAATAACCCAATAGGAGAACTCTCATTTGAGGAAATAGCCAGTAAACATTCTCCCACATTGGCAAACATCCTCCACTCACCCTCAGCAACCCGACAGAGTAATCAGATAGGATATAAATAGTTCAGATAAGGAGCAGTGGATATTAGGTGCTGTAGAGTACAAAGAAACCAAAAGAAAATGTATTGGGTATGGATTGGAATGAATTTGTCTGTAGGCTAAGGAGAAGACAGCCCTTGGCCAAAGATAATTTGGACAATATTTTCAAGGCAGCAGTTATAAAATGATAACTGGGTATTAGAGGGCACTGCAAAGAATCTTCAGATGTTTGTTGTAAATGGTAAAAGTGACACCCTTTGCAGCACTGCCAGCAAATCTACTTGCGTAGTCCATTTCAACCTCTGTCTCTGGTAGATTTCAATCAGTCAATAACTGGAAAACATTCTACCTGAACTGCCTCTTCGCTCAAAACCTCTTACTTTTTAAAGTAGCATCACTGCCATTTGATTCTTACATAAACAGCAGAACAGGATCAGTCTATTCAGCCCCTGAAGCCAGTTCAACCATTCATTGCGACCATCATTAATTTATCATCAAATTCGTGTACTTGTCTTTGCCCTTACACCTTATATCTTTGGTCATCATAGACCTTTGAACTATTTTAAAAATAGCATTCTACCTTCCATAACAACAAAGTTCTAACTTTTTGGCATTCTTTGCACACAGACATGTTTCCTAACTTCTCTCTGAAAGATTTGACACTAATGTTCAGGCCTCACTCCTTTTTATTGACTTCCCAACCAGCAGAAATGGTTTCTCCCTTTCTACCTTGTTTTCCTTAATGTTTTGAAAATTTTGATCAAATCACACTTTAATCTTCTAAATTGTAGGAAATATTGTACTTATTTGTGTGATCTACTTCATAATTTAACCGCTGGCATTTGTGTATCATTCTGAAAAACCTACACTACAATCCCTCCTAAACATCCTTCTTACAGTGTGGTACGGGTAGTTCTGCTATAACGCGTGTTTTGTTAACGCAAATTGGCTGTAACACGATTTATGAATAATAGAAGCTGTTTGGATAATGCAAACTTTCTGCTGTACATGTATGGCGATTTTCTATAGCGATTTCCCAATAATGTGATTTTCTAAGGCAATTTTCTATAGCACGAGATCAAACAAGAACGCAGCTGTCGCATTATAGGAGAACTACTAGAACTGGACACAATCCTTCAAGAGTGTTCTGATCAGGGTTTTGCATAGTTTAAGCACGATCTCTATCCCTTTGTTAAAAACCAGGATTCTCTTAGTATTTTTGCTTATTATCTGCAGCTGTCCATGAGTGCGTTGCATTTCACCATTTAGAAACTACCCAATCTATCTGGTTTAAATTCAAATTGGACGATCTCATATGTGGTTGTTGAGGAATCAATTTACCACATTTTTTCTCAATTAATTAATAATGCAATCAATTAATAATACCTTCTGACTTTCTGTTTCAATTGGCATTACTCACAGTGTCTATTTTTGAGTAATTGGCAAATGTTGATATGTGGCTCTCCATCCTGTCATCTAAGTTAACATTAAATAACTGAATAGTTGAGGTCCCAACATGAGACGCAGAGATATTGATGGATTGAGTGAGTATATAATATGCGAAAATATGAGGTAATGCACTTTACAGGAAGAATAGAGGAGCTGAATATTATTTGAATAGCAAATGACTGCAGAAAGCTGCAGCATAGACAGATTTGGTGATCACAAAAATCTATCATGCATGTAAGTGGGTAATAGGGCAGGCAAATGGAATGTCAGCCTTCATTTCAAATGGAATGGAGTATAAAAAAGGGAAACCTGGCTAAAACTGTAGGATACCCTATTCAAATTAAATCTAGAATACTGTGAACAGTTTTGGCTTATCAAAGGAAAGATGTACTGACATTGGAGGTGATCCAGAGAAGGTTTGCAAAGCTGATCCTGGGTTTGAAGAGATTGTCTTGTGAGGAGAGGTTGAGTAGATTAGACCTGTACTGATTAGAATTTAGAAGAATGAGAGGCAACGTTATAGAAACATGAAAGTTTCCTAAGGATCTGTGAGCTAGTTTCTCCTTGTGGGAAAGTCCAGGACCGGAAGGCATAATCTCAGAACAAGGCGTTGCCCAGTTACAGAGATGAGGAGGAATTTCTTTTAAAAGGCTAGTAAATCTGTGGAATTCTTTACCAAAGAGGGTGTCAAGGCTGGATCGTTAAGTATAAAAGCTGAGACAGAGTTATCTGCAAAGGAATCCAGAATTATAGGGAAAAGGCAGGAAACTGGAGTTGAGGATTATCAGATCAGACATGACCTCATTGAATAGCAGAGCAGACTCGATGCTCTGAATTATTGACTTATGTTCCTATGTCTTATGGTCTAAGCCCCCTCAGGGTATTGTGTATTACAGTAAGATCGCCCCTCATTCTTCTCAATGCTAATGGATAAGGGCCTATCCTGTTTAGCCATTATTGAAGGCAGTCCATTCATCCCATGAATCAGCCTAGTGAATCTCTTAGGGACTGCCCCTCATGCCAATACACCTGTACACAGTATTCCTGGTCCAGCATCACCAACATCCTGTACAATTGTAACAAGGCTTCTGTATTTTTAAACTCCAAACAGCTAACAATGATGACCAAATTCCATTTGCTTTCTTTAACACTTGCTGCCTACATGCTAGCTTCCTCTATTTCATTTACAAGAACTCCCAAACCCTTCTGTGCTGATATTTTTTCTGGACTCTCTCTCTACATTTTAATTAATAGTCTGCTTTGTAATTTTTCCTACCAAAGTGCATGACCCTCACACTTCCCTACATTGAAGTCCATCTGCCAAGGTTTTGCCCACGACTTAACGTACCCAAATCCCCTGCAAATTCCTTATGCCTTCAACACAACATGACCAGCCATCTATTTTTGTGAAGAATCACACGACACCAGGTTATAGTCCAACCGGTTTATTTGAAAACACTAGCTTTTTGAGCATTGCTCCTTGATTACACCTGATGAAGGAGCAACACTCCAAAAGCTAGTGATATCAAATAAACCTGTTGCACTACAACTTGGTGCCATGTGATTTTTGACCTTGTGCAACCCAATCCAACATCGGCACTTCCACATCTATTTTTGTATCATCAGCAAATTTGGATACACTACAGTCTGAACTCTGCCAAATCATTAATAGAGATAGGAAATAATTGATGTCCCAGGACTGATCCTTGTGGCACTCCTCTAGCTACAACTTTCCAACCTCAAAAAGACTCACTAATCTGGACTCTCTGTCTTCTGTATGTTAACCAATGCTGAATCCATGCAAATACATTGCTTCCAGTACTGTGAGATCCTATTGTGTGAATTCACCTCTTTGTGGCACCTTGTAGAATGCCTTCTGGAAATCCAAATGCATTACATCTACTGGTTCATTTTATCAACTTTGCTTATTATGTCATCAAATAACTCCAGCTTATTTGTCAAATGTGTCTTCACTATCACAAAACCATGCTGACCCTGTTTGATTGTGTTTCTCAATGTTCTGCTATATTTCTGCTTGATACTGGACTTTAGATTTTTCTAAAAACAAATCTTGGGTGAACTGGCCAATAGTTTCCAGCTTTCTGTCTCCCTTATTTCTTGATCGGAGACATCACATTAGTAATTTTCCAGTCCACTGGTACTCTCCTGAATCCAGTGAGTTCTGAAATATTTCCATCAATGCCTCCACTATCTTTGTAACCACTTGCTTTAACGCGTTTGGATACAAGCCATCGTGTCTACAAAGCCATAAGTTAGAGGAGTAGAATTAGGCCATTTGGTCCACCATTTATTCATGACTGAAATGGTTCTCAACTTCATTCTCCTGCCTTCTCCCCTTATTCTTTGATCCCCTTTTTAATTAAGAATCTAGCTACCTCTGTCTTAAAGATACTCAATGGTTTGGCCTCCACAGTCTTCTGTGACAATGAGTTCCACTCTCTGACTAAAGAAATTTCTCCTTACCTCACTTTTAAAGGGTTGTCCCTTCACTATGAGTCTGTATACTCAGGTCGAAACCTCCTACCAATGGAAACATTTTCTCCACGTCCACTCTATCCAGATCTCTCAGTACATTTCAGTGAGATCCCGCAGCAGACCCCTCATTTTTCTAAACACCATCAAGTATAGACCAAGAGTCCTCAACCCTTCCTCATATGACAAGCCCTTCATCCCCAGATTCATTCTTGTAAACCTCCACTGAACTCCTCTAAGGTCAACACATCCTTCATTAGATAAGGGGCCCAAAACTGCTCACAGTGTTCAAAATGTAATCTGACCAGAGCCCGATACAGTCTCAGCAGTAACTCTGCTCTTGTAGTCTAGTCCTCTCAAAATGAATGCTAACATTGCATTTATCTTCCTAACTGCCAACTGAACTAGCATGTTAACCTTAAGAGAATCCTGAACTAGGACTCCTTAGTCCTTGCAGGCTTCAGATTTTGGAAAATAATCTATTTCACTAAAGTGCATAACCTCACACTTTCCCTCAGAAACGTCAGCCTTCCTGCTCCTCTGATGCTGCTTGGCCTGCTGTGTTCATCCAGCTCTACACCTTGTTATCCCTGTATTTCATTAGCTATTTTCCAGTCCTCTGGCACCCTCCATGACTTCAGTGATTCCTGAAAGATCACCATCAATGTCTCTATAATCTCCTCATCAGTTTCCTTCAGAACTCTGGAGTGCAATCCCTCTGGTCTGGATAATTTATCCACCTTCAGAAATTACAGCTTCCCCAGCACCTTCTCCTTAGTAATGGCACTACTCTCATTTCTGCCTCCTGACTCTCTTGAAGTTCTGGTATGCTGCTGGTGTCTTCCACCGTGAAAACTGGTAGAAAGTACCTTTTCAGTTCCATTGCCATTTCTTTGCTCCATTACTACTTTTCCAGCCTCATTTTCCAGTGGTTCAATATCTACTCTTGCAGTTTAGATATTTTAAAAATACTCTTGCAATATTATTTTATATTACTAGCTGGCTTACCCTTATATTTTATCCTCTCCCCTCATGGCGTTTTTATTATCCAATGCTGGTTTTTAAAAGCTTCCCAATCCTCTAGCTTCCCACTAATCTTCGCCACATTGTATGCTTTTTATTTTGCTTTTGTGCTGTCCCTGACTTCCCTTGTCAGCCATGATAGCCTCATCCTCCTCTTAGTATGTTTCTTCTTCCTTAGGTTGCATTTCTGTTGTGCCTCCTGAATTACCCTCAGAAACTTTTGCCATTGCTGTTCCACTGTTTTTGCTGCAAGGCTCCCCTTACAATTAACTCTGGCCAGCTCCTCTCTCATACCTTTGTAGTTACTTTTACTCAATTGTAATACCATTACATCTGATTCCACTTCTCCCTCTCACACTGCAGGGTGAATTCTATCATATTATAGTTACTGTCCCCTAGGTATTCCTTTGCCTTAAGCTCCTTAATCATGTCTGCCTCATTACACATCACCAGATCCAGAATTGCCTTTTCCTGCGTGCCCTGTACAACAAGCTACTCCAAAAACTCATCTCATAGACATTCCACAAATTCCTTCCCTTGGATCTGCTGCCAATATGGTTTTCCCAGTCCACCTGTATATTGAAGACCCCATGATTATTGTAATAATGTCTTTCTTACATAGTTTTTCTATCCCTCGATTTATTTTCTTCCCCACATCCTGAACACTGCCAGGAGGCCTGTACAAAACTCCTTTGTGGTTCATCAACTCTACTCACACAGCTTCTATGCCTTCCAACCCTATTTCGTTCCTTGTTATTGATTTAATTTCATTTCTTTGCTGCAGGGAACATCATCATGCCTCTAACTATGCTATCCATATATTTCTGTTTTCTCCCCCCAGTTGAATGGTGGTCTGTACCAAGGTGCTTTGATCAGTTTGCTCATCTTCGTTACGGTCTATGACCTCATCCATGCTGCTAGCAAGACTGTCATCCCTATTAGACAACAACATGGCTAAGGCTCCTCAAAAGTTCAATTCTGGATAACCATACCTGTGTCACTCGCAGTCACCCTCCCCTGACCATGGATTAAATTTGTTGAAATTAATGTAAGGGACATAACTGTCTCCTGAATCATTGTGTCCCAATCACCCTCCCATCTCTGATGTGGCACAGTTTTTGCAGCTCAGGCTCCAGCTCATTAACTCAGAGCCAACATTCCTTGAGCAGCCACTTACTGGAGATATGTCCACCATTGATTGTACCAGTGTCTACGAGCTCCCACATTGCTAGACTGTAACACGTTGCCGGCTAAGCCATTTCTATTCTATTTAATTAATTAATTTGATTCAATATTTTTCTTAAACATGACCTTCCCAACTGTGCTCTTCGGTTGTGATATGGTCTTCTGATTAAAACCAATTTGACAATCAAAAGGGACGCAGGAGAATTATCCAACTACCTGCCTTCCTACAACATCAGATTTCAGCTACAATGGGGACAGAGATTAAACAGGCTCCCTGCTGCCTGTATTTATCACTCACTACCCTCTCATGCAGATCTGCTCACCTAATCAACTTCACAGCAATGCTGACTTGCTGCACACTCCTTCCTGTCCATTTCACAGTGATCCTGACCTGCTGAAGTTGAATCATTCAGCTTTATTTTGTAGGGCTGAATTTTTGTACTGAGTATGTCTTATACTTGCCCATAGACTATCCATGCGATTATGAACTGAATAATCAGGAGGACATCAAAATATACAACCCTCCTCTACAGGGTATCTTGAATGTTTTGTGAAAAGGGAAGACAACTGTGTATCTCCCTAAACAATCATACTGCATGTGTTTTCTTCATTATTCCATGGGATGTGGTCATTGTTGACCAGGTCAACATTTGTTCCCTATCCTCAATTGCTCAAAGAGCAGTTAAGAGTCAACCACATTGCTGTGGTCTGGAATCACATGTAAGCCAGACCAGGTAAAAATGCAGTTACCTTCCCAAAAGGACAATAGTGATCCAGATGGGTTTTTCCCCAACAATTGATTCATGTCATCATTAGATGCCTAATTCTGGATTTTATTTTCATTGAATCCAAATTCCACCATCTGCCATGACAAAATTCAAACTGAGATCCCCAGAACATTTTCTAGGTCTGTAGATTAATAGTCTACCAGGGATACCACTAAGTCATTGCTTTTTCTATTGTTCTTTTGGGCTTTTCTCTCCCTTTTATATATAATTAAAGAATTCACGCAAGCACTGTACAAGTACTGAGCACTGTGCCACGTTTACATTGAAGATAAGAACTTATAACGGAATAAGCCAGCACAAAAACTTATAACCACAACTCAAGTTTGTCGACAGAAATTTTACTGGTAGGGAAGTCCTCAACTTATTGTTTTAAGGGGTAATTAAACATTTAAAACTACTCATGTTAAACTCCCTTCCTGACAGCGTCATGAGTCTACCTACGCCAAATGGACACCAGTGGTTCAAATTCACTGCATTTCAGCACTAACTTCGCAAAGGCTACTAGGGATGGGCAATAAATGCTGGTCGATCCAGTGATAACGCCTTCCCCTGAATGAATTTAAAGAAGTTGAAATAAGAATTTGATATGAGTGTATAGTCATCGCACATGCTTTTAATATTTTAAAAAGTAGGTTCTTTGTAAATTTGAGATACTGTGCAATAATTATTTACATTTCTACATCATTATACATAAGGAACTGTTATTTTTCATATAATGTACAATAACTATTCAATTTTGCAAGGTTTTCTGATTTTATGGGTTGTCATTAGCATTGAAATCATGAGCTTTAAACTCATTTTTAGTGTTTTTGGGGTTCATATGTAGTTCACAATCCTCTAGGACTCCCCTTTCACAATCATTTGTACTCCTAATTTTTTTAGCCGAGTTGAACACGGATTAGAAATAAAAAGAAAGCTATTTTTTCAGATATGAAAAAATGTGACATTAAAGAATGATTTAAATGTAAGTTTTATAAATTTGTTATGATTTGTTTTTATGACTGGAATAATCAATCCAAGCAATAGTATTCCAGTGGCCAGATCATGTGAATTGTAAAACAAAAGTGTTATTTGAGTGCACACAACAGGAAGTTGCAAGTTCTTCGTTCAACAATCCAGCTGTTGATATGAGTGTTGAGAACAAAATCCATCTCTAGGGCTAGAGACTGCTGCATATTTAAGAACACATTCCAGAGTGAGTGAGGAGACCAGATAAGATTACAGCAAGTGCTGATAAATGAGACATCAATTGTCCTGTAAAAACGATAAAATTCTAACACTTTTAGTCAGGATAAACGCAGAAAAGATGTTCCTGATGATCGAGGAGTCCAGAACCAGGGTTCACATTTTAAGGATATGGAGATTAGGACTGAGATGAGGAGAAATTTATTCACCCTGAGAGTGGTGAATCTGCAGACCTCTCTGCCACAGAAAGCAGTTGAGGACAAAACATTGAATGTTTTCAAGAAGGAGGCAAATTTAGCTCTTAGGGCTAAAGGGATCAAGGGGTATAGGGACAAAACTGGAAAGGGTAATCAGCCCATGATCATTTTGAATGGTGGAGCAGGCTCAGAGGGCTAAATGGCCTACTGCTCCTATTTTCTATGTTGTTACAGCCTCTTGATTTACTAAATTATGACCAATATTTTGACCTGTTGTAATTCCGTAATGTCAAGTCTTTTTCACAGCTTACTTAAAACACAAAGGTGTGATATTTTATGACATCCATGGTGGTCTAAAAAGCTCACTCTGCTCTTCATAGATTGAGCAATAAGAAAATCCAGTCCTTAGATTGAAGGTGTATTCTGCCTGGACTTCAGCCCTAATGGATACAATTAGAACAGTTAAAAGGTATCTGGATGGATACATGAATAGAAACGGTTTAGAGGAAAATGGACCAAATGCTGGCAAATGGGACTAGATCAGTTTAGGATATCTGGTTGACGCGGATGAGTTGGACCGAAAGGTCTGTTTCCATGCTGTATAACTCTACATATAGTCTATATATGTTGACTTTAGGGCTTTTCTGCCAATACTGTGATGAGTCTGGCCTTGTTGAAAGTTATTCAGTCAGTTGTGGTTAGCATAATTTATTAGAGACTGCAAAACCTGGAACATCAAAAGTAGAATTTTTTTTTAACCTTGTGGTGTTTTGTTTCATTTCTGAGTATCACTAATGCATAGGTGCACAGGAGAGAATATAATAATTCAGCTCTTTCCGCTTGCTTAGAAGGAGGCAATGGTACACATGGTCTCCCTTTGTCTGACTTAACAGAAAGCTAGAACTCTTGCTGTGACCTACATGCCAAGATCCTCTTAACCCTTTTATTCCCCCAAATGCTTGCACCATCGTTATGTTAGAGTTTCACTCTTTATTTGTAGGAGATACAATTAAAATGTTTGCAGATGACATGAAAATAGATAGGGTGGTAAATAGTGAGGAGGACGCCTGTAAACTCGAAGAGGATATCAATGAACTGGGGTCACTTGTGCAGATCAATGGCAATTAGAATTCAACCTGGAAAAGTGTAAGATAATGCATTTCGGGAGGGTTAACAAAGCAAGAGATTACATTATCAATGATAGGACCCTGAAGATCTAATATGCAGATTTGAAACAGCAAAAGAGTCCTACTAGACCTCAATTAAGATAACTCATAGGCCGGTATCAACGAGAGTGCACAGCCTGAAAATTTCACCTACATCTGGTTTGGAACAGTTAAAAGGCTTAGCAACATCCAAATCAGAACCAATCAAAATAAATATCTGATTAAATGGTCATCCAGTTATAATGGAGGTCGATACTAGCGCAGCCATATCAGTGATCATAGAACCAGTTTTTAACAAATTTTGTTTGGCTCGGCTAAGAACCTATACCTGGGAACTTTTACAGATTTAGGGTACAACTTCAGTTCCGTCTCTTCTGAAAAGCAACTGGTTCAGTTACCAGTGAATGTAGTAAAAAGCTCGGGCCCAAGTTTGATGAGGGCAAAATTAGTTGAGAGGGATTCACCGAGATTGCCTCAAGATTTTTCAATTACAAAATGGCTGCCTGAGTGAAGTCCTAATGAAATACCCAGAAGTCTTCCAGAAAGGTTCAGGGACTATAAGAGGAGCCAAGGCTACCTTGCATGTTGACCAGGAAACTATTCCATGATTCTGCAAGGCCCACCCAATGCCATTTGCTCTACGGGCAAAAATAAAGCCAGAAATCAAAGGCTGGAAAGTGAAGGAATCAGTCCAGTTTATGGAATGGGCAGCACTGGTCGTACTAATATAGAAGCCCAAAAATCGATTCACCTTTGTGAGGATTTTAAACAAACGGTAAACTGATTTTCGTGGCTGGATAAGTACCCAAGCCCTTGAATAGATGGTTTATATGCAACGCTGGCAGCGGGGTTGTTCTTCGTGAAGCTGGACATGAGCCACACTTACTTGCAGTTGTGTTTAGACGATGATTTCCAGAAATGTGCAACAATTATTACCCATAAGGATTTGTACCAAAAAAGAGATGCTATTTGGGGTATCGTCACCTAATTCATTTTTCAGCAGACGGTGGAGGACATTTTAGAAGGTCTACCTCAAGTCACCATTTATTTAGATGACAAGCTAATAACAGGGAAGACTAATAAGAAGCACTTAGAGAAGTTGGACATTGTCCATAGACAATTTTCTGAGGTGGGCATATGCCGAATAATATGTGCTCCTGGCAGCCCAAGTGACCTACTTGGGCTACAAAGTCAACAAGATAGGTTATGCCTGTTGGAAGATAAAGTGAAGGTGATCAAATATGCCCTGGCTCCCAGGTCTGTGCAGAAGCTTAGGTCATTTTTTGGGCTGGTAAATTATTATGGAAAGTTCCTATATAACCTGGCCTCCATTATAGCACTTTTACATCAACTCATAAAAAAGGGTCAGCCTTGGAAGTGGTCACGTAGCCAAGCCAAAGCTTTGAGTGAAATGAAGAAACAGCTATTATGTTGTAAGCTGTTGGCACATTTTGATTCCGAGCGAGATCTGGTATTGACGTGCGATGCCTCCCTGTATGGCATTGGGGTGGTATTAGCTCACAGGTGGTCCAATAGAGAGGTACGTCCTATAGAGTATGCATCCAAGATTTTGGCTAATGCAGAGCATAAATACACCCAGATAGAGAAGGAAGCATTGGCGGTCAATTTTGGGGTCAGGAATTTCCACCAATATCTTTATGGATGAAAATTTGTGATAATAACTGACAGCAAACCTCTATAGGTCTGCTTAAAGAGAACAAAAAAGTGCTGCCCATAACTTCAGGCCAAATTCAGCAATGGGTTTAATATGAAGGACGTATAATTACAAGTTAGAACACCATCCAGGAAGCCAAGTAACGAATGTGGATGCATTGAAATATTTGCCATTGGCAGATACACCACCGGTGGTACCACCAGTGGAGGCGTCTGGAATGCTTTTGAATTTTCTGGATACATTTCCAGTGACAGCTGACAATATCAGACTTTAGTCGTAGAAAGATCCAGTCCTGTCAAAACTGAAACAATTAGTGGTGATGGGGAAAACCAAAGGGCCATCACAACCAGAATTGAAACATTTTTGCGCCAGAGAGACCAGATCACAGTAGAGGATGGCATATTATTATGGGGAGTAAGCGTGATTGTCCCGAGCAAAGGTCGCTGCCAGATACTAGCTGAACTCCACCAGGGTCATCCAGGGGTCTCCAAAATGAAGATGCTGGTGACAAGTTATTTCTAGTGGCCAGGCTTGGATGCAGACATAGCCACACTGTTGGGGCAGTGTCCAGAGACCCAGCAAGGTCAAAAATTACTGCCAGGAGCTCCCCCACAACTGTGGGAATGGCTTGGTATACTCTGGACTCAGTTACAAGTTGACTATGCAGATCCTTTCATGGGCTCAATATTTTTCATCATTGTGGACGCCCACTCAAATTGGTTGGACATGCATGGAGTTCATTTGTCAAACAAGGGGACGACAATAGAAAAACTGCACACATCTTTTGCAATACACATGCTGCTGGAAGTGTTGGTCACAGAAAATAGGCCATCGTTTACCAGCAGAGAATTTGGGTATTTCCTAAATCTGGATGTTATTCAATATATAAGGACAGCTCCATACCATTCATCATCCAGTTGGCTTGAAGAAACAGCCTACAGCCTCACTAGATACCAAGCTGTCATGGTTCTTATTTGATTATAGCACCATCCCACTTGCAACTGAAGGGATAACACCAAAAGAGTTATAGGTAGAAGACTCCCCACCAGGTTAAATCTGATCTTCCTGGACTTGGGGTGAAGGGTGAAATGACATCAGGAGCACCAATGCTGGATGCAAGACTCCGCCATTCACATAATGTACAGATCATTGATGGCAGGAACTTGAGCTTCATTTCATTTCAAAGCTAAGGTTGAACAGTATGTAGCACAGTAAATAAAACTATTGATGTGACATTCACAGGATATTCACCAAATGACTCAAAATAAATAAACGATTTTGCTATCAGATGCTATACCCCCTTTAATCCACTTCTAGTTTCATGAACTGTAGAACAACATACACTGTGAATACCATTGTCACATTCTCCTTTTACAAATTATTCAAGTTCCAAAATTTTGACCATTTGAAGATGGTTAGTACTTTGAAGTCACATCCACATTTGCAGCAACAAAATAGTAATTCATAGAAACTTAGAAAATAGAGCAAAAGTAGACCATTCAGCCCTTCCAGCCTGCTTTGTCATTTAATATGTCACAGCTGATCATCCAATTCAGTGCCCTGTTCCCACTTTATACCCAAACCCTTTGATTCCTTTAGCCCTTAGAATTATATCCAACTCCTTGAAAACATTAAATACTTTGGCCTCAACCTCTTTCTATGACAGAGAATTTCCACAGCCTGACGACTCTCTGGATGAAGACACTTCTTGTCATTCCACTCCCATCTAACCTACCCTGCATCCTGAGAATGTGACTCCAGAGTCATCAGGAACATCCTACATGCATTTACCCTGCCTAATCCTTTTAGAATTGTATAGGTTTCTTTTTGTTTCTACACCCTGCTGTAAAATTAGGAAATACTTTGAACTACATACTTATATGCTTTTGCCTGTTTTCCCATAAAGCCATAAGATGTAGGAGCAGAATTAAGTCATTTGGCCTATCAAGCCTTCGGCCATGGCTGATATATTTCTCATATCTATTTTCCTGACTTCTCATGATAATCTTTGATCCTTTTATCTATCAAGAACCTATCTATTTCTGTCTTAAATACATTCAATGATTTGGCCTCCACAGCCCTCTGTGGCAATGAGTTCCATAGATTATCCACCCTCTCTCTGAAGAAATCTCTCTTCATCTCAGGTCCAAAGAGTCTTCCCCTCACTCTGAGGCTGTGCCCTTGAGTCCTAGCCTCCTACTAGTGGAAATATCTTCTCCACATCCACTCTATCCAGGCCTCTTAGTATTCTCAAAGTTTCAATTAGATCCCCACCTCATCATTCTAAACTCCATTGAGTACAGATTCAGAAACCTTCATTGCTCCTCATATGAAAATCCCTTCATCCCAGGGATCATTCTTGTAAACCTCCTCTGGACTCCCTTCATTGCCAGCAGATACATCCTTAGATGCTGGGCCCAAAACTGCTCACTATTCCAAATACAGTCTGACCAGACCGTTATACAGCCTCAGCAGTACATCCCTGCTCTTGTATTCTAGCCCTCTCAAAATCATTGCTAACATTTCATTTACCTTCTTTAGAGACAAAAAAAACTGCAGATGCTGGAATCCAAGGTAGACAAACAGGAGGCTGGAAAAACACACCTAGCCAGGCAGCATCTGGAGTAAAAGAGCAGTCATAACTCACATTTTTCCACATTGTATTACATCTGCCACTTCTTTGCCCACTCTCCTTGCCTGTCCAAGTCCTTCTGCAGCCTCCCTGCTTTCTCAACATTACCTGTCATAGAATCATAGGATCCTTCCAGTGTGGAAGCAGGTTGTTCAGCCCATTGAGTCCACACCGGCCCACGAAAAAGCATCCCACCCAGACCCACCTGCTCCACCCCCACCCTGTCACTGTAACCCTGCATTTCCCCTGGCTAATCCACCTAGCCTGCACATCCCTGGACACTAAGGGCAACTTAACACATCTTTGGACTGTGGGTGGAAACCGGAGAACCCAGAGGAAATCCATGCAGACACAGGGAGAATGTGCCAAACTCCACACAGACAATTGTCCGAGGGTGGAACTGAGCTTGGATCCCTGGTGCTGAAAGCCACCATTCTTCCACCTATCTTTGTGTCATCTGCAAATCTAGCCACAATGCCTTCAGTTCCGTCATACAGATCAGTAATGCATAACATGAATATTTGTCGTCTCATAACTGACCCCTATGGACCTCCCCTAGTCACGGTCTGCCATCCTGAAAAAGACTCCTTTATTCCTATTCTCTGCCTTCTGCCAGTCAGCCAATCCTTTATCCATGCCTGTACTTTGCCCCTAATACCATGAGCTCTTATCTCATTTAGCAGTCTCCTGTGCGGCACCTTGTCAAAGCCTTCTGGAAATCCAAATAGATCACATCCACTGGTTCTCCTTTGCCTATGTTTCTTGTTATTTTCTGAAAGAATTCTAACAGATTTGTCAGGCATGACCTCTTCTTGACATAGCTGTGCTGACTCAGCCCATGCACTTCCAATTAATCCACAATCTCATCCTTAATAATAGAGTCTAAAATCTTACCAACAACTGAGGTCAGGCCAATTGGCCTATAGTTCCCGTCTTCTGCTTCCCTCCCTTTTTAAAAAAGGTGTTACATTAGCCATTTTCCAGTCCTCTGGCATTTACCCTGACTCAGCATCAATGCTTCTACAATCTCCTCAGCTATCTTCTTCAGAACCTTGGGTGTAGTCCATCAGATCCGATGCTTTATCCACTTTCAGACCTTTCAGCTTCCCCAGCACCCTCTCCTTAGTGATGGCCACTACACTCACCTCTACCCCGACTCTCTTGACATTCTGGTATGCTGTTGGTATCTTCGACAGTGAAGACTGATGCAAAGTACCTATTCAGTTACTCCACCATTTCTTTGTTCCCCATTACTATGTCTCCAGCCTCATTTTCCAGTGGTTCGGTGTTCACTCTTGCCTGTCTCTTACCTTAAAAAAGCTATTGCAATCTTCTTTGATATTATTAGCTAGTTTGCTATCATATTTAATCTTCTTCCCCTCCCCCCAATTGCTGTTTTTTTTTAGTTCTCCTCTGGTTTTAAAGTTAGAACTTTTAAATTGAAATGAGAGTGAGGATATCATAATGAATTGGACATTTGCTGAAATTGTTTTACATACTGACCAAATTTTATGTATTAAGTTTCAATGTCAAGAATTTATTTTAAAACAAACGATTTTGTGATATTGATGAAAAGAAATTTCATTTTTGGAGGTTCCTAAGGTATGATATGAGTGTAGGTTTTCTTTTTACACATTTTCTTTTTAAAGTGAAACAAAATATTAAAACTGCAACCGAAGTGGGTAGTACACATGTAGGATGCTGTGTTAATCATGCAGTACATCACTCATAATATACAATATATAGTTTAAAGACTGCTCTCCATCTCTTGTCTTCAGTACATGAACTGTGTGGTCATCATGTAATCTACTTTATTTCCTTCTTGTAATACACTGACTGTAAAAACACACCTCTGAAAATTAGAAATATGGTCCCACAGGATAGTAGAAATGCTGGTAGTAATTTTGTTTCCTTTCTTTAACCTTTCATAGACGATAGTTTTTTATGACAATGCAATTACATGTCCAACCACAGAACCATGCAAGTTCGCAGCACAGAAGGAAGTTATTTAGAACAGCATCTATATGGTGCCATCTCTTCACTACAGTAATCCAAAACCAGTTTTGATATTTTTCTGCTGTCTCATAATCCTGTAATGACCCATACTTCAAATATTCATTTACTTTCCTCAAAGAATTTGCAAAGAACTTTGCTACAATTCCATCTGTGATGGAGCATCTCATTTTCCCAGTCTCTGGTCCATATTTTTCCCTCAACTAACTTCACAATATAGCTATTCTTCCATTTCTTGTGGGAACCTGCTGTGCACAAATGAGTCACCACGTGTCCTGTTATAACACATTCAGAGCACTTCAGAACTATTCCATTGATATAGAGTACTTTTAGGCATCCCAAGAATGTAAGAGCAATATATAAATACAAGCCTATGTTTTTCAAGCTCCAACAATTCTCTACCAAATGAAATTTCTCCCAACTTCTCACCTTAGTTTGTTGGTAATAATTTTCAATAATGGCTTCCTCACCATTGGCTATACAGCCAGAGGAAACAGTCTTTCCCTATTCACCTTACCAAACTGTCCATATTTCTGAAAAACCTTGTATTGCAACTTGTCTTTTATCCTTTGGCCTAAAGTCAATAATTTCAAAACCCAAACTATGTCCTAAATGACTAATGCAGATGGCAGCCTTTTGCTAACCACATGTCAAGTTTTGTTTGATTGTTTTGTTCCTAATCTTATTGACTTAACTTTACACTTCTAAAGTTTTATAAGTATGTCCTGTTTAAGAGTTCACTACAGGCAGTCCCCAATTTACAAACATCAAACTTAAAAATATTTGTATTTATGAACAAGATTCTATATTAATGTTGATTTTTAAAGTCTGACATGCAAACATTTGCTTGTACTTACGAGCAGCTCTTTAATGCTGTACCATTATTGTATTACGTTCCAACTTGCACACAAATTAACTTATAAATGTATTCAAGAATGGAGCCCATTCGTAACCCAGGGACTGCTTGTATAGCGTGGTCAGTTAAGAAGAAAATTAATATTTGGTTCTTTAACATTCTATTATGCGTAAAGCCACATATTCCCTTTTCTGGTGACCTAATTGATTCAGATCAAATGTATCTGTCCATACTTTTTCAGCTCTGTTGCACCTCTATGAAAATTCCTCCTGTATGCTGAGCCGTGAATGTAGATTTGGACATTCCCAACTTTCACTGGGTAGCAGCATACTGTAACGATGCAATAGCTTTGAGAGATGTATTTTTTTCTTTTTTTTTGAAAAAAGATTTCAAGCCATGGGCGGTGAGCAGTCTGGTCCAAGCCAATAAAATAAACAGCTTGTGAGGCCTTGGGGTTTTCTTTAAAAGTTGGAACAATAGGAGCAGCATGAATTGGTGGAGTCATGCTCCCACAGAACTGGGTTTTAGTTTAGCTTTCAGCAGTTGTTAAGGTTTGAAGTTGGCTGTCGAAACTGTTATATCTCTCTGTTACAGTTAAAAGCTTGGGTTCTCTTTCTGCTGCCAGAATCGCACGTGAGACAATTCTGTTTTACTGACTTTACTTTTGCCAAAGGTGTGTTTATGGGATGTTGCTATATTGGAACAGTTGCTGTTTAGTGGTTAAATAATCTACTATTCTGTTAATTTGAAGTTAATGTTTTACAGTTTAAGTTATAACAATTCTTTTTCCTTTTGTTTGCATTTTAACTAGAGGGAAGATTAAAATGTTGTTTGCTTAAAGCCAAGTAGTGTGAACAATTGAATTACATCTGGAGAACAGCACCTTACAATTACCTTTAAATAAGATAAAAATTCAGGTCTAGGCTATCTCCTTGATATATTTGCTAGTGGTTTGGTCTGATCAATAACAATACCAAAGCTGAATTACCAAATTTATCACCCATACCTGTTAAATAGCTATTGGACAGTTTGTGAAGAAGCAAGGCAACATTATTATAAGTGCACCAGCAGTGACAGTTTTTCAGATTTTGTTTCACTAATTACCTCTTAATAAATAAAACTGCTGTTGAACTGTACACAAGCATTTTATTTACAGGTTAAAGGGGGAAAGTTTATTTCCAGTCTTCACTTTAGATGCCAGAAATGAGGACTTGGCCCTCCTTCATGTTTACTGTGCAATTCCTCCTCAAGCTATTTGCAAGCTTTATGCTATTTTATTTTTAGTTTGGCCCTTGCTAGTGGTATTGTTCACAATTGTGTTATTGATAAAGCCTTGCATTTTATCAGTACAGCTTTGTCCTAATATACCTAAAGTTACTTCCTTGATATTTGCATGTTAATTTATTACCAATTGACAGTCTTGTGTAAAAATTGAAAAAAATCACTAAGCCAGTGAAGACACCAATTCACAACCAAATCCTGCCTGAATTAATATGAGCTACAATTGCTTTTAGGTTGTCTCAAGAACAAAAGTAATCATTAGTAATTTTGTATGACTTCTCTATATATTCTTTGTTTTGAGTATGTAACAGTTATTGGATGGCTGAAATTAAGGCTCAAAGCCAAAATTTTATGAACATATGAGCATGCAGATTAGAAGCAAACATAGGTTCTTCAGCCTTTCAAACCTGCTCCACCATTCAATAAGGTTATGGCTGATCTGTTCATATTCCAACTTCCAAATTCCCATTTATGCTTAATATGACAGAACTTAATTGAAGTTAAAAAGGCCCAGATTTTGCAATGACCATAATGCTGCGGCATTATGCACTAGCCATTACCGTGGAAGAGATCTGATAACAACACATGGTATAATCATGTGTAATTATAGGGAGAAATACAAAAGTTATTATGAAAGGTAGTTGTTGCTACAGTTGGTAAGTAATCAATTCCCACTGCCTCAGCATTGAAATAGCCTCAACTGCATGAACATAGTGACTCATCCAGCAATTCTTCAGTGAACGTGGCTGAAAAAGGTACGGCTAGTACGTTCTGGAGTAAGTGATTCTTTATTGTTGAGATATGTGATAATTAACCGTAAACAAAATCTCAGGTCCTGAAAAGTTAATTTTATAATTGTGAAGCTGTATTCCCTCAGAGAAAAATTAATGATGAAAACATTTAAAATATATGTATTTTTTCACTGTTTTCTGTCCTGTTTTCTCCTTTATTTCTCTCTTCCATAACCCTATTTGCATTCCCAAACTTCATTTTGTTTTCTGTGCATTTTATCTCAATATAATTTGATATCTTGCTTCATACAAGCAAGGAGAGTTATATGAAGGTAAGCATAAGCAAACCTGAAATGAGAATCTATGATGTATCCAAACAAAAAGTATGTTATACGAGATGAAATGCATTATTTTGCAAAACTTTGCACTATTTTCATATTTCACCAACAAAAATGCATAATAAAGTATCAGATAGAATTCATTAACATTCATCTGTCGTTCAATTTCGACCATTTTTAAAACAGCACATTGGATTTTTCTATAATAATCTATTGCGATTAAATGTTCTTAGTTTAGTTTTCTCTACAGATATTGATGAACGTGTAAAAAGGAGCTCCAAAATATATGAAAGATATATTTGCCTTTTAAGTACTGGCTAATTAGAGCAATTCATCATTTTTATTGAACAAATGAATGCAGAAAACAATTGGACAGGGCTTCCCAATGTAGATGTGGGACCCCAAGTGAGGTCACAAGCGAGAATTTCCGGGTTCTGAGCTCTGAATTAACAATGGCAGCCGTGGAGCTCAGACAGAGTTTTAATATCTGTGCCGTGACTCTCTCAGGCCACCGACTCAACTTTCAGTTCTTGCTGAAGGGTCACAACAATCTTCAATACTAGAATAAGAGTGGGAAAGCATTTGAAAATTTTCAGTTGATAGTGTTCACATATGTCCTTGTCCTTCTAGGTGGTAGAGATTGCACATTTGGACGATGTTTTTGAAAGAACCTTGGTGAGTTGCTGCAGTACAACTGGTATGTAGATTAGACTGTTGCCACTGTGTGTCAGTGGCGAGGGAGTGAATGTCTACATGAGGTGTAGTTGGCGTGCCAATAAAGCAAGCTGCCTTGTATTGGATAATGAAGAGTTTAAGTGTTATTGTATTCAGCAAGGCAAAGAAAAAACAGTATTCCTTTTCACTTGTCCCATGTATGTGGTGGGTAGTCAAGAGGTCAGTTACTCACTCAGAATTCCCTGCTCTCATTGCCTCAATATTTATGTTGCTGGTTCAATCCAGTATTTTAATTAGTGGTGAGCCCATGGATTTTGATAGTGAGAGATTCAGTGATGGCAAGGCCATTTGATGCCAAGGAGAGGTAGTTTAATTCTCTGTTGTCAGAGCTAGTCATTGCCTAGCACTTATGTGGGACTGGACATAAACCTGAATGATGCTCAGGTCTTGCTGCATTTTACCACAGACTGCTTCATTATCTGCAGAGTTATAAGTGATACTGAATATTTTGCAATCATCAGAGAACATTCCCACTTTTGACCATATGATGGAAAAGAAGCTACTAAACATGACAACATTGGTGAGTTATGACCAGCACCACAATGACTTAAATATAAACCATAGCCAATAGGTTTCATAATGTATGTATACATTTTTAAACAAAAATAAACTTCACTGGACAAAGAAGTCGGAGAAATTGGATCAAATGAAGCATGAAATTCCTTTGCAATTTTGTCCTGGTACAGCTGGATTCATTGAGAATACTACTTGAGCGATGGTCTGGTAATGTGCATTAGAATGTTTACATAATGAATATCCTCTTCAAATTGTGAAAGAAAAATAGATCCAGTAATTAGAATGTAAGGTGATATACCCTGTATCCTGAAAGTGCTTCAGGAAAATGACATTCTCGCAAATTACATTATATCATCGAACAGACATCAGAACATATCAAAAGCAAAATGTCACATTTCCTACCCACGAAATAATTTTTCAATGGTTTACTGCATGAGTATCTGAACTGTTCCTTGATTTTTTTAATCAATTAATATGAACAAAGTTATACTGCATTTACACACATTTGCACAGAAGCAAGCTATGTACTACCAACTCTGCCATATAGAGCAAGGGAAAATATAGATCTGCATTGTGCTTCAAGCTCCATTCGGAGCTAATTGAATCCTACTTCTCCTGTATTATTTAACATTAACATTAAGATGAAATTTGTGAATTTTCTAAGCAGTAGTTTCGACCACCTCGAAATGTATTTAACTTCTCTTTGTACCGCTATCGTTATATAGCAACCGATGTGAAGCAGAACCAATGGAAACACTGCCCTGACAGTTTGACTCGATCCAGTTTGATTTAGTTAACCAAGTGTCTTATTCCAAACCACAGTATAACCCTTCCAAACGGACTCGCTCTGTGTCTGAGTCGCCACTCTGCTGCCACGGACAGATTGCTGGGAAATGGCTTTGGGCACGAAACAACGCTAAAATGACCTGAGAGTCAGGGTATTTTCACCATAACAAGATCAATATTTGCAATGTTTCTCCGCGGGGCTTATTTGCCATGAATTTGAAAGATCGAATCATTTGCAAAGTCCAGCTCGGCCTATCTTAGATCCCAAGAAGTCCCATGCAACAGGTTATGGTTTTCTAAACTTATCTCCCAATGTTTTAAAGCTGTCCAAAAGCAGTCTCGCCCGCCTGTTCATCTTAAAATAAAACAGAGATTGCCTTTTCCTCGCTGCCATCAGTTCTGAAGAAGGGTCACTGGACACGCAAACTTAACTTTGCTTTTTGTCCAGGCCTGTTGAGTTGTTCCACCACCTTCTGTTTTTGCTCACATTACATGCTAGGTTCAAGAAGGCCACAGCTCCTTATATATAAAAATGCGATTTTATTTCTGGCTTCAGTACCGCCTGTAGGCATCGATGTAATTCAGATCCGACAACTGTGCGTAGTACAGCACTCGTTATGTGAAGGAGGCGTTATGTGAACTTGCTGCAGCAAAGTTGGCTCAGCACTGGACCGAGCAATAAAATGTCGCTGGCCTATAGCTTTAGGTTTGGGTTTTTATCTGCTTCGCTTCGTTTTTATTGAGTCGAGACAAGATTCACATGGAGCAGATCCGCCGCCAAACTTTTTAAAAAACCAAGCAGCAAGGTGCAGCACTGAGTTCAATTATCATTTCTATGGAGTCGTATCCCTTTGTATTAGTATACGTATGAGTTCCTCAGGACTCCTGGATTTATTATAAAAAATGTTTGTCTTATCTTTTCATGGGATGTGGGTGTGTCTGGTTGACCATCCCTAACTGACACTCAGAAGGTGCCTTTTGAACCGCAGCAATCACCGTGGTGTGGGTACATCCCCTGTGCTATTTAGGAGGGAGTTCATGGACGGAGCAAGACGGCTAATCTATTTCCAAGTCAGGGGTGGGATGTGAGTTGGAGGGAAACTTGTTTTGGGAAGAAGGGGGAATTCAACAGTAAACATTCTGCAGAATATCCTGAACAAGTAACTAGCCTTGCCCAATTGTATCACTTTTTACTGAACCAGCCATCCCACGCTGAATCATAAGTTTTGTCCTGTCTGATCATCACATAGTACATATCGAGTTGCACGCAGACCTGGCAAAATGCTGTGCACTGGAAATCGTGAGGTTTCATTGATGTCAGCGTCACTCACCCTGTTAATGACGGTTTCTTTCTTAAACCCTAGTCAGTACAGTGAGTGTAAAGCCCAAAGCTGAGGTGCTCAGTTCTTGCCTTCATGTTGTTGTGGTGATGTCACCCAAATAACAATGAGCTTGATCCCAATCTCTGCACAAGGTGAATATTATGGAGTGGGACTGAGATAATTCCGTATCTCCCTGCATTGCATAAAAAGGCAGCCACAGTCCATTTAAAATCCTTCACGACCATGTGCTGGCGTTCGTATCTTTTTATACTTTTCTCAACAAGTTTGTAACGAACTCTCTTTTCGATCGCGGTTTGACAATTCTCAGCGAGTCTGAGCTCCGCCGTGTGCGTTGCATATTGTAAACTTTCACCCTTCAACAAAATGTCCACCAACACTCGCACGGTGCGTGGAAACATCCCCCAGGCATAGGGTTTGATATCTAGACACCAGAGAGGGAGAAACAACAAGGTTCACAAGGATCGATCAGTCACTTGTACGCGCTCCGGGAATGTTTCTTGATCGCCCCTGATCTCTGAAGGAGACAAATGTTTGATTCATTCCAGATCACGTCAGAAATTAATATTTAATGTCATTAAAAATAACTTTTAATTATCACCAAATACCTTGAAGTGAATGTGAAGGTGCAGAAACCGAAAAGGGAAGCTGGGAATGAGGCAGGAAAGGCACGGGTGCGTGCTTTAAAATGATTGTTAAGGTAAGTGTAACTTTTGAATAACGAGATAAAACAATCTAAGATAGTTCTAAATTAACCGGTCCCAAAGTGGAGGCTGTGCGCTTAGATATTGAACTACCGACACAGATAAAATGTTTTATAGGGATTCCTTTTCCAGTTTGACTGTGTGTTTGTTGCTTTCTGAAAGTGAGCTCAATGTGATCAGCGCCTAATTTCTAACCGTGTGTACAGCTGCGGGGAACGAGTGCGTGCACAGAACTACTCCTGGCAGTACGACATCTCAGCATCTGGTAAAGACTTTTTAAACCTTTTTTTTCGGCCACTTGCATTAATCCATCAGAGATGGCAGGCTGGAAGAAAGTGATAGCTTGAGTATTACAATAAGTGAAACCAAAGGAATACATTAACTGATTAGATGACAAAAGCGCTCCCTCCATAGCTGTAGAGAGCTCAGGTATTTTCGACTAGTCACTGCCTGTCATTCCCTCCAAGTAATGCACAGCAACACAATTGCTGTTTAAACACGGTCTTACAACTCACGCCGATCAGTAGAGTAAATGCAATGGACAAATTCCTAACACTTGGACAAATGCATCAACACCTTTTTTAAGTCGGTTATCCGAATTATTTTGAAATTAGTCTTGCTAAAATAATACTCCAACTCGATTACTTTTTTTGCAGATTTCTTTCGATCTATCGGGTCTCTTTAATGTAAAACTATCAAGGTCAGGCTAACTCCCGTAATTTGCATTTCGACGGTTTTCTCAAACTTTTCAGAGACCGTCCCAAACACATCCACGTAATCAATTATTTGTTGTTTTTATAGCCATGACGTGGAGGTGCTGGTGTTGGACTGGGGTTGACAAAGTCAGAAGTCACACCACACCAGGTTGTATTCCAACAGGTTTATTTGAAATCACAAGCTTTGGGAGCGCTGACGAAGGAGCAGCGCTTTGTAAGCTTGTGATTTCAAACAAACCTGTTGGACTATAACCTGGTGTGGTGTGACTTCTGACCTAGTTATATAACACTGACAAAGTGCTGCAGATATGTATACATTTTTGAAGCTCTATTCCAGTCCTCTGAGCTTCACCCTGTTGACTTGTTCTGGCAAAATAAATCTCAAGCAGCAATGTAGCTGAAAACAACCAACCTCACTGTGCCTAAAACATCTCAGTCCATCTTAGTTGGAAACAAGAAATAATTTCACTAAGTATGTCAATTTTTTTATCATCAAATCATGGAGTCTCCCACTCAATCCACGCCTTTTGCTGAAATGTACATTTGGTATTTCAAAGATAGCCGCTTACAGCTCTCCACAACATGTTTCAGTCACTCATATATCATCAGAGAAATCATTGATATTTAGGCGGGAAACTGTCCTTCCACAACATGTACATCTTGCTTTTGTCAATAATAAAATGAAGCGGATGACTGATGTAGGGAAATTGTTCTTTCTCCACTCTAGGTACAATTCAGTGTCGAGCTAGATTACGATCGCCGTAGGAATCCATCAGCGGGAGCGACAAATTATTCATTCACGAGTTCCCATTGACAAATGCTGTATAAACGGCCCGACCGCAATACAGATAGTACGAAGGATTTTAATGTAAATTGGTGAGAATGAAGAAGTAACTAACATCACAATTAATATTTAAAACAACATCAAGGAAAATGTCCAGCAATTTCGCCGATTAATCTCCGCAGTGGGGTATTTATCAATTGAAGTCTAATTTAAAATGATCGAACGTCGGCAAAACGAGTTCTTCATTTTGCAGCATGGGCAGTGATTCTTTGCAATAGAGCGGTGAATTCACTATCACCCTTGAGGCTGCACTAGATCAATTAGAACTTCCTTCTTCCAGAGAGGCCCCAACAATATACCATTGTTTTCTGTTCTAAATGAGAAAAGTGAACCTAAAAGTAGAAATATGCAGAGATGGGAACTCTCCAGCAATAATCAGAAATTAGTGCTGAGGGGATATCTATTCTAGGGAAAGAAAATCACAATTAAAGTAAGTGTGAAAAGTGCTTTTCATTAATAGTTAGATATAGATGTGCGGGTATTATATATTAATGATTAATATTTATTGCAAAATTATATATTTGATCAATGTATTTCGGTGTTTATTGTAACTAAATAAAATTACTACGATTGTTTTTTTTAAGTAAATAGAAATCTGGAAACCATTGTATTATTTAATTTGTAGCACCCTCTAGAATTGTTGAGTGGAATCAATAGGGAGTCGAAAATAAAACCCACGTGTTCATACAAAGCGATACTTTTGCGTTTGTTCAAATGGGCGGCTGAGGTGGATAAGAATTATATTAGTGATAATTATAATTATAGTTTTCAAATGTGCATTTGGGTGCAAATGTTTGCACTTATTGTGGGATTATCGCGTTCTTTTTTGGCTCAGATTTAGTAAATAGCATTACCCCATCGGTATTTCCTCAGGACTTTGTACAGAGGCCGTTGGATTTTAACTCTTGTCCTCGAAATGATAGATGCGAGGATAATCCGTCAGTTATGTTCGCGCAACCGAGGTGCCAGTGGTTAAAGAGATTGCGTTACAAGTCGCGACGATATGCATTTCACCCAGTATGCAACACACAGGTCTCGGCGTATAATCAGAACAGAGCAGAGAGGAGCCGAACGCCAGTCCACCATCTGATCCACAACGATGCTCTAATGTTTCAAACGGGAATTTGTATTAGTTCCGTCCGGCCATTTCCGACGCCGGGTGGCGGTTGTAAAATGTTCTGCCTGAATTTCGAATTTCCTGCAGCTTCTCGTTTTAATTTTCATACCATTTAATAGGATTTCTACCATTTTAAACTCCAGTCTACTGTACGCTTCGTTTAGAGCATAACTGAGTCAGGAGACATGGTTGTTACATGTAAGACTTGACACAAATTTATTCCACTTGATACATCTGATATACTAGAACCGTTCTTCTATTATCGAATACCATTGTTTTAAAAAAAAACGTCTGAAGGGCACCAATCGAAAGTTACTCAGTTCCCGGGACAATGTAGCGGCGATGTTAGATTATTGCATTGTTCTAAATTAAAAGTATTAAAAAGGGTGAGCTCTGCTTGCACACCACTCAAAAACAAAAGGATTGGAATGGAAAGGATAATCAGACTGCATCTTTGTCCCTTCGTACAATTAGCAAGCGATTCTGCAGATGTCCCGCGTTCATTGCAGAAACTTTTCTGCTTGTCATCCAAAATTCCTCCAGACCTATCTTTTGCATTCGTGTTACAAATCAATTTATCACCCATGTAAATACGGTGTTAACAAAAATCAAACAATCATAAACACTAAGCAGAGAGGCTCATTTTGCTATAGCACAAATAGATTAACCTCATTCTTTTTGAAAAATCAACTGAACAACCCTTTCTTAAAATGGCACAGATAATTTCAGCAAAAATACAGACAGGACCATCGTTTTTGAGCAATATGTAATTGCCAGTCATTCAAATATAATGTAAAGCACGTCTACAGCAATCTCAATGACACAACAGCTTGTATTGTTTTAGCATGTTTTTTGGGCGCAGGAGTAGGCCATTCAGGCCTAGTATCCATTCAGGTGATCATTATCTACACCAGCCTCCTCCTACACATCCTTCATCAATCTCCTCAATATAGCATCCTTCTATCCTTTTTCTTCCCTATGAATTTTTCTAGCTTCCTTTAAATGCATCTATCTCAGTTACCTACTCTTGTTGTTATGGTGGCTTAATACACGAGCTACTGGTTTCAAAGAAATTACTCCTAAATTTCCTTCTGGATGTATAAGTTTATTTTTATTTTTTAGCCTGAATTCTGGGCATCCTTGCATGTAGAAACATGCCTCCTAAATGTATTCTAGCAAACCCCGAGACAAAGTCTTCTATCAGCCCATTATTAAATGTAAGATGTAGGACCAGAATTACACCATTTGGCTGATCGAGTCTGCTCTGCCATTCAATCATGGCTGATATGTTTCTCAACCCCATTCTCCTGCCTTCTCCCCATAACCATCAACGCCCTTACTCATCAAGAACCTGTCTACCTCTGTCTTAAATATACTCAATGACTTGGCCTCCATAGCCCTCTGCAGCAATGACTTCTAAAGATTAACCACTGAAGAAATTCCTCCGCATCTCAGTTCTAAAGGTCATCACTTCACTCTGAGGCTGTGCCCTGGGGTCAAAATCTCTCCTACTAGTGGAAACATCTTCTCCGTGTCCACTCTATCCTTGTATCTCGGTATTCTGTAAGTTTCAATCAGATCACCACCCACCCACATCTCATCCTTCTAAACTCCATCAAGTACAGACCCAGAGTTCTCAACTGCTCCTCATATGACAAACCCTTCATTCTCAGGATCTTTCTTGTAAACCTCCTCTGGACCCCCCTCCAAGTCCAGCATACCCTTCCTTAGGTACGGAGCCCAAAATTGCATACGGTATTCCAAATGCGGTCTGACCAGAACCTTACACTGCCTCAGCAGTACATTTCTGCTCATATATCCAAGCCGTCTCAAAATGAATGCTAACATTGCATTTGCCTTCTGAACTGTCAACTGAACCTGCATGACAACCTTAAGAGAATCCTAAATTAGAACTCATTTGTGCTTCAGATTTCTCAAGCTCTTCTCCATTTAGAAAATAGTCTACCCTTCCAATCATCCAACCAAAGTGCATAACCTCACACTTATATGCAATTTTCTCTAACTTCTGGCAAAAAGACAAAATTGCAGTCCTCCAGTGCCTCTGCATCCTTCTTAAAAAATGAAGACCAGAACTGACCACACTACCACTACATGTGGTCTGAGCAAGTTTAAATAAAACTTTAACATAACTTCTCTACTTTTCAATCCTACCTTTTAGAAATAAATACCAATGTTTTGTTTGCTTTATCTTAATGCATTAACCTGCATCTTTGTTATTTTTGTGTGATTCATTTATCTGTAACTGAGTTATAGAGCTAGACAGCATGGAAACAGACCCTTCGATCCAACTCGTCCATGCCAACCAGATATCCTAAATTAATCTAGACCCATTTGCCAGCATTTGGCCCATATCCTTCTAAACCCTTCCTAGTCATGTACCCATCCAGATGCCTTTTAACTGCTGTAATTGTATCAGCTTCCATCACTTTGGCTGGCAGCTCATTTCATACATCCACCACCCTCTGTGCAAAAAAGTTGCCCCTTAGGTCCATTTTAAATATTTCCCCTCTCACCTTAATTATATGCCCTCTAGCTTTGGACTCTGCTACATGGGAGAAAAGACATTGGTTCCTCTGATGCTTTAGGGAAAACAACCCCAGTCTATTCAACCTCTCCCTATAGCTCAAACACTGGCAATGTCCTTGTAAATATTTTCTGAACCCTTTCAAGTTTCACAACATCCTTAATATAGCAGGACTGAATGCAGTATTCCAAAAGTGGCCTAACCAATGTCCTGCACGGCCACAATGTGACCTCACAACTCCTATACTCCAAGCACTGGCCAATAAAGGCAAGCGTACCAAACACCTTCTTCACTATCCTGTCAACCTGGGACTCTACTTTCAAGGAACTGTGAACTTGTACTCCATGTCTCTTTGTTCAGCAGTGCTCCTTTGTTCCTCTATTCTTTTAAATAATTGCACAGAGCATGTGGCCTCATTATTTTTCCTAGTAAGGTATTTCATCTCACATATCTACATCAAGGTTCATCTGGGAAATGCTAACCCCTTTTGGAAGTTTATTAACATCTTCTGTTTGACAGTTCTACAAATTTTGTGCTGTATGCAAATTTTGAAGTTACATTTACAGTTCCCAATTAGAAATCATGTACTTAAATGATCCCAGCAATGACCCAAATGGAACATCACTTGGCCCTTTTTACTAATCTGAGTTAATATCATCTTTAATCCTACTCTCTCTTCTCTATTTTACATCAAACTTATAGCCCATTATTTTACTTGCCTCATAAATCTAGTTCTCTGACCATAGCCAATGATTTTTCACTTTGTCTAAACCTAAATATATTACATCTGCAACTTCACCTTTATTTAGCTTTTCCATTATTCTGCTATTTCCATTTCTTGGGTCTATAAATTTCATGACAGCGTACCAAGAGCAGCACCAGGTATATCTAACAATGAAGCACAAACACAGGAGCACATTTACACTAAACAGTTGGCACAGCATGTAATTAACAAAACAAAATAATTCATGCCAACAGATCAGATCAAAACCCTGCAGTCTTGACGTATCTGATTGTGAACTGTGGTGAGCAACAGAAAAACTAAGAGGAGTTGACACTCTTAATTTTAGTGCTGCCCAGCTCACAACAAAGATGACAACAGTTGAAGCATTTGCAACCACCTTTATTAAGGGGTGCTGAGTGGGAGAGTCATCTCAACCACCTCCTGAAGTCTTCAGCAACAAAATTGCAAGTCATCAGCTAGTTCATGTGTTAACAAATGAGGGGAGGTGTTATGATTGCAATGGCATTGGACTAACAATTCAGAGGCTCAGGCTATTCTTTGGTTAGATGATGGAAGTTAAATCTACCTATCTGGAATTGAAAAGTTGGTTTTAGTAATTGTGACCATGGAACCATCTTTGATTGTTATAAAACCCATCTGGTTCATTAATATCCTTTGGAGAAAGAAAGCTGCCATCCTTACCTGATCTGATTGACATGTGAGTACAGACCCACATCAACATGATTGAATCTTAACTGCTCTCAAAGTTGATTAGTGAAGGACATTAAATGTTGGCCTTATCATCAACACTAACAGAAATATCTCATGAAATGACAAAGCGAAAAAGTGGCTCAGTGCTCTGGATGCAGAAAACTTTGTGGGCTCTGACGACCTCCCAGCTGTAGTACTCAGAATCATAAAATTGTTACAGTATACAAGGAGATCATTTGGCCATCATGCTTTTCAGGTGAGCAAATCTGAAATTATGGCTCCACAACTAGCCCCACCCATAGGCAAGAACCATGCTATCATCTACCTGACAACATGGAACATAATCCAGCTTTATCCTGATCACAAAAAGCAGGACAATCTAATTAGGCCTTGACCATCTGCAAAGTGATGAAAAGTATTATTGCTAAACAGCACTTACTCAACAACAACCTACTCATTGATGCTCAATTTCTGTTACACCAGGGTCGCTGAACTCTGAAACTTATGGCTACTTTGTTCCAAAGATGAACAAAGGATCTTAATACAAAAGGGAAGAGTAGATGCACTTAAAATCAAGACAGTATTTGCGCAAGTGAGGCATCAATAAGCTCAAGCAAACATGGAGGCAATGACCGTAACTCCATACGATATGGGACTGATGATATTTTGACTATGTGATTGGTGCATTTTAGTTACCGAAGGATTTCTCCCTCACTAAAGCGAGATGACTGGCGGTGAGGCAGGGTGGTCACTATTCCTAAGGCAGAGAAGGTCGAAAAGGAGAGCCCTTCATGCTAAGCTTAGATGGTGCATGAATTGAACCCACACTGATGGCTACTCTAAGACATGTGAGCAGATTTAAACCATCTGAAATATCTGTGTTGCTCCAAACTGGCCACTTGAACATCCCCAATTTTTTTTCAATCCACTATTAGTGGCTGTGCCTTCAGTTATCTGGATCATGAATTGTCTTCCAGCGCCACTCTGTATTTCTACCTTTGTCTCCTCCTCTAAGAAGCTCCTTAAAACCTGTCTTTTGGCCACTAGTTCTAACGTACTTTTTGCATCTCAACGTTCGATAGTGCTCTTGTGAAACGCATTTGGCTAAGCACGGTGGCTCAGTGGTTAGCACTACTGCCTCACAGCACCAGGGACCGCGGTTCGATTTCACCCTCGGAGTTTGCATTCTCCCCGTGTCTGCATGGGTTTCCACTGGGAGCTCCAGTTTCCTCCCACAGTCCAAAGATGTGCAGACTTGGTGGATTGACCATGCTAAATTGCCCGTAGTGTTCAGGGATGAGTCAATTATGAGGATAGGTTCTGGGTGGGATGCTCTGAGGGTCGTTGTGGACTTGTTGGGCCGAAGGGCCTGTTTCCACACTGTAGGGATTCTATGATTCTCCTACATGGAAGGTGCTATTTAAGTGCATGTTAGTATTGCTGTTGTCCATTAAAACCTCACATGATTTTGAACACTACTATCAAATCTCCCTTTGATCTTCTCTATTCTAAGGATTCTCTTGTCTCAATTTAAAATTGGAGGCAGTTATCTCAGCTGACTGAACAGTTGGTTTGCAATGCGGAATAATGCGATCAGTGTGGGTTCAATTCACGCACCATCTGAGTTTAGCATGAAGGGATCTCCTTTTCGATCTCCTCTACCTTAGGAATAGTGACCACCAACCACCGCACCCACCCCCAACCACCCAACCCTCCACCACCACCGCTCCCCCGCCCGTCACCGCCAGTCATCTCGCTCTAGTAAGGGAGATATCCTCCGTTAACTAAAATGCATCAAACACATAGTCAAAATATCGTTAGTCCCATAACGTTAGTATGTTAGCCACAGAGTTGCAATATGTTTATATTGCCACAGCATGTGAGCACAATATAAATACGTCAGCTATCATTACAAAACAACAAAATAATGTCACCTGCGTAGCGGAAATAGAATAAGTTGCAAACCATGATATATCAATGCTCTAACAGCAGAATCATGACGCTAATCAGGTAAATACAGTATAATAAATAATGACCTACATAGTAATGAAAAAAATTGAATGGTGTCATTTATTGCTGAAATGATGTCAGTCACATAACCAAGTATTGTATTTGGAAATTTCAATGATAATGATCCAAGTTCTAAAACATTACATTTTTTCATAAGGAAACCAGGATTACATAGTCTATGTAGCGTAATTTCAGTCACATGACGCTATTCTGTCGGAATTTCACTCACTCAATGATCCGCTAATCGCGTCATTCCGCACAGTCAGGCCTTACACACTTGCACAATATTTTCTTTTTTATTGTACAGTCAAGAAATAAAATCCACATGCCTTACTGTCCGTCAATCCGATGCAATTTATCTTAATAGATAAAAAAATGCAATAAGAATTGAAGTTTACAAGTGAATGTACAATACGAGGCAGTGATATTAAGAAGCTGCATTCCTGGTCTTGTGTCTTCAGTTCGAGAGGCCGTTGTAATCTGTGTTCTTTACTGGAAAGCCAAATCGCCCATACTGCAGTGGCTGCGCTGATTTCAATCATTGGTGATTATTTTCTAACGACTGAGTGTGGAAATGAGTTAGTGAATCGGAGAACGGGTGTGAACACGATCTGATGAATAAACCGGTGCAAGAGTGGGGCGTGTAAGAACCAGTCTATGATTGAGACAGAGCGCATTAGACAATGAGAGAGGCAGTTAACGGGTGACAAAATGAATGAGACACTAAGAAAGAGAGAGATTATTGGACAGAGACAATGAGAAGAATGAATCAAGCATTGAATCAGTGGGTGTGAAATTCTGAATGGTCCAAAAAGCAAAATATTAGATTCATAACACAAACAGTGAATGAGGCAGTGCGAGTGAGTGGATAAGTGAGGGGTGAGTGACAGCCTGAGTGGATGAATGAAGGTATGATTAGCACTGAGAGTGTGGGTGAGACTTGGTGAATGAGTGAGTGGTGTGAGTGAGTGAGGGAGGGATGCTGTAAATGAGTGAAGGTGTGATTGAATGAGACAGAGTGAGAGTGTGTGAATGGGAAAGTATATTCCAGTGAAAAGGAAGGACTGTAAGAAAACGGGTAATCTGCCATGGATGTCTAAAGAAATAAGGGAGGGTATCAAATTGAAAGAGAAGGGAATACATAAGATAGAAGTAGAGAGGATGTTTCCACTGGCAGGTGAAGCTAGGACAAGAGGGCATAGCCTCAAGATTAAAGGGAGCAGATTTAGGACTGAATTGAGAAGGAACTTCTTCACCCAGAGGATTGTTAATCTATGGAATTCCTTGTCCAGTGAAGTAGTTGACGCTACTTCAGTAAACGTTTTTAAAGATAAGGTAGATTTTTTTTGAACAATAAAGGAATTGAGGGATATGGTGAGAACGCGGGTAAGTGGATCTGCGTCCACGAAAAGTTCAGCCGTGATCTTATTGAATGTCGGAGCAGGCTCGAAGGGCCGGACGGCCTACTCCTGCTCCTAGTTCTTATGTTCTTATGTTCTAGACTGAGTGAGGGAGATCGTGAGGCTCTGAGTGTGACCGCGAAGTGACTGAGTGAGTGAATGTGTGCGTGCGTAAGTGAGGCTGTGATTTAATAAGAAAGGCAGTGAGTAGGCGAGACTGCGAGCGTGCTGGACTGTGTAGGAGTCTGAGTGGGAGAGAGAGGTTCTTAATTAGAGAAAGTGTGAATGGGGCAGTTGTAAGTTTGTGACAGTGAGATAGTGAGTTACTGAGGGAAATTATGACCAGCTGAATAGGGCTGAGTATGTGGGGCGGATGCAAGTACGAGGGTGGAAATAGTCATCGGGTCTTGTGGTATAGTGGCGAGACTATTAATCCAGAGACACGGTTAATGCTCTGCGGACTTGAGTTCAAATCCCACAATGGCACGTTGTAGAATTTGAATTCAATAATAGTGATGACCATGAAATTAATGCTAATTGTCAGGAAAAACCCATCAGGTTCTGTAATGTCCATACGGAAGGAAATCTGCCATCCTCACCCGGTCTGGTCTACGTGTGACTTCAGACCATGGCAATCTGGTTGACTCTTAACTGCCCTCTGGGCAATTAGGGATGGGCGGCTGGTCTAACCAGTGACTCCCACATCCCATCAGTGAATATAAAAGAGATCTGACAGTACCCGTGGAGAGCCGAGCAGATTTTCAGAGCTTGGTCTGAAATGTTCACCTCTCTCTCTCTACAGATTTCTCTCTCTACAGATGCTCTTGGAGTCGCTGACTGTTTCTAAGAAGTGTGGGGAATTGGGGAACATCTATTGAACCCTGAGGGATGGGAGGATGATTTCTAACCCCTCTCACGCACACACTCAATCAAAAACTTCTGAAACACTGGCGACAACATTAGCAACGCGGTGTTTATGAGAGATTACATCAAACGAAAAGTGAGGACAGGATTGTCCCCCGTAATCCGGAACTGGGAGATCTGAGAGTTGACAGGGAGAACTGCCTGAGAATCCCAAGTGAAAATAAGGTCATAGGAACTCAACAAGAATTTCCCATGCTGGTAACTGAAATTGCCTGTCGTGACTGGATATAAACTGTAGGCAATGGAACCGGCTTTGAGCGAGATTCCTCTCCAGCTCCCATACGCTCAGCAACAGGACGGGGTCAGCGCGGATGACAAGTGACTCATTCAGCTCGAAAACTGAGCAGAGCACAGATAGCACCCACCCCCAAATCCAGCAGCAACATCCTCCGCTTGTTACGCAGCAGGAAGCTGCCCACTGGGGAAGGTGACTGGAGACAAGCGCAGCGCAGTCTAGCATCTCATCTCGACCAGTTCGCTCAGCGGACCCAGAGCTCTCCTCTGAGCGCTGCCGCCTTCCCTACCGTGCTCTCATGTCAAACGTCGGATGGTCGGATCTGGCCCCACGGCTCCGGCGACTCACCCTCTGTCCCCACTGCTCGGAATCAGCAGAAAGGCAGCGGCACTCGCCGGCTCGTTTTGCCCCGAGGCATTCGCTCAGAGCTGAGGGTAGTTTGAATCAGAGAGCATTGGACAGGAGGTGTGGGGAGGGGGGCGAAATCACCGAGAAAATAAGCCACGGCGGGAAGTAAGGGACACTCAGCACTCACCCAACTCTGGGTGGGAAGTTAACGCAAGAACTTCACTGGGATCTAGCCCGGAAACGGAGTCTCAGGACTACAAACTCCAGCTCTAACAGAAGGAAGAAGTGTGCAGAACTAGAAGACCATCAGTTACCGAAAGACTTTCAAACGTCTGAAGTGTTTTTTTCTGACCAACGCATAGAGAGAGAGAAACGTTCTGAGAGAGAGAAAGAAACAATAGTAGAGACTCTAACGGATGTTTTCGGGGCTACAGGACAAGTGTATTTATTATGTCAGTAACAGTCGAGTCCAATAGGCGAGATGAAGGAAAAGTCCAAAAATGCCGCGAAGACAAGAAGAGAAAAGGAAAATGGGGAATTTTACGAACTGGCTAAGTTGCTGCCTCTACCATCGGCCATCACCTCCCAACTGGACAAAGCTTCAATCATCAGATTGACCACCAGCTACCTCAAGATGAGAGCTGTCTTTCCCGAGGGTAAGCAATGGCTGAGAGAACACTGAAGCAAGCAGTTTAATTGAGAATCTGGTTGGTCAGTGTTCACCTTGCTTGGTGTTCTATTGTTCCTTAAAGTGACTTTTCCAGTTGAAACCACGACCCTTCTGTTAAAAAAAAAACTCATTTTGTTTTAGCTTAACTGTTGTAAAAGTTCAGTTTCCATCGAAAGTTGAACATGTTCACATTCAAACCACAGCTGTGTTGCAGGATATATAAAAGTTGGCAGGGAAAATCCAGGAATTAATATTTTTAAAATGTGAATACGAAAGCATTGGCCTCACTTCTAATTGTATACTAGAGACTGTAGTTTTATTATAGCGAGTGTTATAGATTATGAATCATTTCCTACTTAAAATTCGGTCATTTTTCTGCACATTGTGCAGTCCTGCCTGAGTTTATTCTGATTGTGTAACCCATCCGATACTTTCCAAGTTAATGTTGTGCGCTGACGGCATTAAATAATATCCTGTGTAATTTCATAGCGAAACAGCCTCTCAATACACTCTGCACTGTTCTCACCACTTAGCGCTCTGGCTACTATAGTGTGTGATTAATGATTGTGCTTATCTAACCAAATCTAAACTAATTTCTCCCTATCCCCCTCACTTTGTGTGCGCGTGTGTGTGTGCCTGTGTGCAAATGCTCAGAGCTTGCAATAATGCCTGGGCTATACACAGAGCCACGTGATTGTCGTGTGTGAACGGGCCTGAAACAGAGAAAAATGGATGTCTCCGTATCCATGAAAATCTCGGTTTATAGTCTCGGGCTCATTTGGGTTTTCATTTGGTTTTGGGGCCGCAGATTGAAGACTGGAGAATTCTTGTTAATTGGTGAATTATGTCACTGTGTGTTTGTGTACGTGTGTGCTCATACACATTTCCCTCCGCTTAGATTTGTAACTGGAGAATTTTCTCCCCAAATAAATATCTCAATTTCTTCCAGAAATCATCTACAAGCGCTTTAGTAGAAATACCGGCTTACATATTAAAGCAAATAGAAATCAAGCGCTTGCTTGTGTAATGCAAACGTGCCGTAGAGGTGAATGCTTTGTTCGCTCAGCGTAGTCCGCTCAGATGAGTGTATAAAAGAATGCACGTGATTCAGTAGCAGGTTCCTTTTGAAAGCCTTTACTAAGGTCAGAAAGAGAGGCGCCAATCTGCACTCCGCCCCAGAACTGATGCTTTGCTCTCGGCCTACTGAACGAGGCACCGCAGTCTATGAGCACCACGCCATACAGGTGCACTTCCTTCGATGGAAAATGTGCACCAACTAAAAAAAGAAATACCATTCTTTACCGCAGGAGATTGTACCAAGTTCAGCGAGATTGTGAACACCGTTCAGAAATACGAATTAAGCAAAGTTAAATATGTCACCGGTATTTTCCCGAAGAAATATCATTCACTCTCGGGTAATATATAAATTGAAACTTCTATATATCAGAAAGCACTCTTTCGTAGAATAAAATGAATATTTTGCCGAATAAAAGCCGGAATTATACCGTGATTTAAGTAGAAGGTGTAAGTAACAGGACTGTCTCTGTACGGCTCCCACGTTCTTAGAATTCTACAGTTAGAATCGCCGTGTTATGATACAACAGCTCAACATTTTGCAATATATATGAAGCACAGGTCGGATACGACTAATCTCAAATAGGATCAGGTGGTGATTTGTTACCGAGTCATTGTGTACATTGACATCGCAATAAAATCCTGCGCCCTAAAATTTTCATTAAATCCTGGTTAATGTTCGATGAATAACTAAATAAACTGACAAGCCCCGCTCAGTGATATATGTGACCGATCTTGCTCAGTGTGAAATAGGGGCTCGAATGTGACAGGATGCAGTGGACCAAGTAAAGGTAAAACCACAACCGTCATTTCAGATATACAACAGAGATTGAGGGACCTCCACCACACCAGCACAGTGTCAGAAAGAACGGGTTTTCTGAGCTTATCTTGCAAAGACTATAAAGAGTGTTTAGAAGTCCATGTCTAAACTACCTATTAATCTACAACTGCGGTTTAATCCTTAAAATAACCCAATATTTAATACTATTAAATGCAGGTTTCCATGATGGAAGCATTAATGATTTTTAGAAAGCAGGGCCCTTTTGTTTAGATTCGACGCTGTATACATCACCCCTAACTAACAATACCTCTTTATATAGGTTTTAACAATCTACAACGTCCCTTCTGATGTACCCTTTCGGTCTCACAGCCGTTCCCCTTAAAATGTGGAGAACAATGTCATTCATTTATTATGAAGTAGCAGCCTGGAAAAAGTAATGGCAGGGGCTGCAAAGTGCAATGCGAAAACAAGACGCATCTTTCCAAAGGTATGACACCGGTCAAACATAGCTCATCTTCGTCTCAGATCATTTGGTTATGTAAGAGAGAAACCATGTTTCAGCCTTTTGCAGGACTCTTCGTATTCTTTCCTATTCAATTAAATATCGAAGATTTTTCTACTTAGCTTGTGGCTAGATTCACAGGGAGATTATCAAATTATTAAACCAACAGCGTTCCGAGCCACAAAATTGTACGGTCAGAGCAGCGGTCTGCTATTGATGTAGTCCTTTGTTAAAGCATTTCTTACACCCCATTGCCAGCAGCCTGGTTCATTCGCCGAGTCAGTTCTTCACACCCCTTCGTTAAACAGCTACTAAGCGCTCAGTTTTGCAAATTAAGAGAGCAGCAGTTAAATCGATTTAATGTAGATATTTAAACTGCTTTGTAATCCAAAGAGGACGGGCGAGATGTAATATTTATAAGATGAGACAATTATCAATTTATTTTCAGTTTATGAGACGAATGTGCCGCTGCATTTTGCATTCTGACCCATTCTTTTTGTTACGGAAAGGCACCGGGTAATGATTCTATTAACGAATGCAGCAGCTATATCAACTATATTTTTTATAGTTACGCAAGATTTTATAATCGGCCACATATAAGTTGCATACGATACAAAACAACTGAGCACTATTTTAATCGGGTCAATTCATTTAAAAGTGGACAGTACACTGCACTATGACTCAGGGAGGAATCTGAAATTATCACTGTCAAATGAAACCATCCTTCCAAAGGAACTATAACCGCACAGAAAGTGGCCTCTGTGAGATTTCTTGGCGGCGCGGTGATGCATCTGCTCCAATCAACTCCTTACGCGTTTGTTTCTGTTCAATTAGTAACTGGAATTTATAACAAATCTGACCAGGTCAATTTCGGAAGGATATTTGCATTGCAGTATAGAGTGAAATCAGATTCATTTAAAATACTTTGGCGTCTTGAAATGTTCATTTCGTTCGTTTTAACCTTAAAGTGCAGATGGCATCAAAACAATAACTACTCTAGTGGCGTGCATCTGAAGTTACTCCAATGAAATTTTTAAGTTTACACGCCAGGGGCTCTGGGATCAAACGCAACTTTCACTCCAGGCTGCTTTTGGGTTCTTCGCCTATGGCAGCATGTACCTTGCACTCTCTGGTAATGACGGTGCCAGGGAGCTGATGTCAAGTCAATGTAGCAGATCAGAAATCACTGGAAAAGCTCAGCAAGTCTGGCAGCATCTTTGGAGAGAAATCAGAGTTAACGTTTCGGGTCCAGTTTTGAGAAAGGGTCATGGACCCTAATCATTAACTCTGATTTCTCTCCACAGATGCTGCCAGACCCGCTGCGGTTCTCCAGCAATTTCCGTTTTAGTTTCTGATTTCCAGCATCCGCAGTTCTTTCTGTTTTTATTTTGTGAAGTTAATGTGTTTTTTGAACGCATCCGATGTCCCTTATTGTAACACTTCAATGTCCCCGATTTTCCCGGGGTCGGGTATGAGCTGCTTTCAGAATGCCAAGTTCTTCCATAGTCCAACATGAATTGTATTATTAATGGGTCACAACATAGACTGACACAGGAAGAGAAATTATCAAATAAAAACCCAAAGAACTGCGGATGCTGTGAATCAGGAACAAAAACAAAGTTGCTGGAAAAGTTCAGCAGGCCTGGTAGCATCTGTGAAGGAAAAAACAGAGTTAACGTTTCGGGTCCGTTTCGAGTTCCTCAGAACTCCGGTGGTGAAGAGAAATTATCACCTGCTCATGCGTTAGCTCTGATCAGGTGGAAGATCTCAAACCTCCTTTGCATAGGACTGTTCATGTGACCATTGGTGAAAGGGAAGAAGAATAACAACAAATCTAAGGCCGGGTGAGGGAAGGGGTTAGTTGATGGGAGGGATGTGGTCACGTCCCAGATTAGACTAAATATGTGATTTTGTTGTTTAATTCCATTTTTCGGGAAGGACACAAAGAGCAGTAATACTGCCAATCCCAACCCATACAAAGGAGTTTCAGGTGTCTTTCATGTGATGGGGAAGCAGGGGCCTTACTGGGATTCAAGCCGCCGTTTGCTTCAACTAACTGGAGTGAAAAGCTGGGCCAACTGGATCCTTCTTTCTGTTTGAATTTGCCACTAAAGTGTAGTATAACTGCAGCCCCTGTGTGATGTGTCCATACAGACATTCGGCTTTACAAAAGCAAAATTTCTAGGATACATCTATCCTGCAAACACTCCCACACATTGGACCAGCTTAAAACCGTTCGTTTAATGCAGTGTCTACATTTCTTGCCTCTGTATGACGGGTATCACACTTATTCTGCCCAGAGTTCCACCCAACTATTAAAAATGTAAATATTAACTACTTTAAGTTTAGGTCAGGCAGATTTAATTGTGCCCGCGGGCTTAGTAAATCAGGTTTAACACTGCATTAGATTTGCATTCAAGATTAGCAGACGTGTAAAGTGGAAATACTTGGCATCAGCGCTAAACAGCAATGCAAATGCACAGTTAATACAATCTAGATAGGGGCAGCCCTGCTGCCTTAACGTGAAGGAATTGCTACAAGTGGTGTCTATTGGGTGTCTGCGTATATACACAGAACGCCAGCTACAGAGAGAATGCATTGAACAAAGTGTCACCTGTTGGCACTGAGACATCCATGATGTTATTCCCGCTGTTATAGTCAATATCTATCCCTGAGTTAACATCAGTAAAAATAGTTGATCCGCTCATGGTGTAATTGCTGTCAATAAGAACCTGTTGTGCAGTTACAACATCACAATATTGGTTGGATTTTAACATTAATTAATTATTTTTATTTCACTTTTGAGGATACCATGGTGTCATGAAAATGATATTTTTAATTGTAAATGCAGCGGTTTGCTTTTTATATAAGGATTTTTTTTAGTGCTGGTACATGCTGGCCACATACAATTACAGATGTGAAGGCAGAGACACAAATATTTCCAAATGCATTGAAGTACAGACACACGTCATCAGAATTTTTTTATTCGTTTATGGGTTGTGCGCAGCTGTCCAGGCCAGTATTTATTGCTCATCCCTAGTTGCCCAGTGGGCAGTAAACAGTCAACCGCATTGCTGTGTGTCTAGAGTCACATGTAGGTCAGACGAGGTAAGAAGGATAGATTTCCTTCTCTAAAGCACATTAGTAAACCAGATCGTGATTACATTGATTCCCGTTGGACTATTTAAAAATTACTTTCTAAATTAAGTTTGTTAATGTAATCCGCCTCAAAATCGAATTAAATTCCATCTGCCATGGCGGGATTCGAATTTTTGTCCGCAGACATCCGACAGAGATTCAGTAATATCGCCACTACATAACTGCTTCCCCATCCTTCGCTCTCCGCTCCCCAGCCCTAATGTGAAGGTCTGCATCCAATGCTTGTATTTTGAACACACGCACACAAACATACACAGATATAGATTAATCATGATCCATACTTTCTCTGTCTTGCGTACCTTAAAATCGTCGAAGAGAATATTGATTAAGAATAATAGGCTGAAACCTCAGTTGGGGCGGCTAGACTTAACCCAGAACTTAGACCATTTAAGATAAAGTCTCATTTTTACCGCTATTTGTTTTGATTGATGACGCAAACTGGCGTCTATGAGTTTCTTGCGGGAACGTTACCATCGAAAGTGCAGCATGAACTTGCATGACATAAAATGACGTACAATAAATTATTATTGTAAATCTTCTTTCGAATGCACAGAGACACTTTCGTTAAATCTGGGATTACACTTTTCTGCACCGACACGGGCCTATCAACAATGAATCCAGTACAGAATTTAATTGAGGGATAAATTTGCTTAACTACTTTAAAATGTGTTCGTAACTCATTATGCGAAATGCCTGGAAGGGGTTGTTGTGTTTATTTTGATACGAATGAGTGTATGAGAATCTACGCGCGACTTCACTCTCGCCGTAATCATTAAGGCATCAATCAATGTAATCCTTGAATACAAAAACTTTCAGAAAACTTTTCACAATAAGGGTATCTCGAATGCTCCAACAATAGAATAATCATTTTTCAATTTTGTTTTTTTTTTGGTTTTGGTCGTTTCTGATTCCAGTCATCAGGGAGTCTGTAGAAAGACAAACTTTAGTTAATGGTGAAAAGGCATTGGTCGAAACGATACTTTCGCTCTTCTGGTTAAGCAGCACGGATTTTGTAAAGAGAGAGTACAAAGCGACATTTCTACAGAAAATATTTATTACGAAGAACGTTGTTAGTTGCTTTCATGAATTTTGAATAGTGATATAACGCAAATTGTATTTTGGATGTGAATTGAAGTGATAGTTACATTATACCACCAGCGTCAAATAATCGAATCCTGTTTCTCAAGGTTTTATTATAAAAGAAAAGCTTACTGAACATTAGATAATACATCTCCTTTAAGGATTTGTCCCAATTAACGGCTTGAATCACATTGCACCGTGCCGATCTACGTGTAATTATTACAGTAAAATGTTTATATATTAACGCAGATACCGAGGCAATATTCAGAAAAAAATGTCGCTTTTGTGAGAGTTATTTCAATCGTGACTGATATATTATAAACTTTACGTTGCAACAGTATGATACCGAAAGGGTTAAATATACTGAACTGCAAAAACGATGGGCAAATACAGAAATCTGAAATGAAAGGAAATGCTGGAAATGCGGGGTTATTTGGCATCTGAAAGATGGTCAATCTTGAATTTACTTTTCTTTAACTTAAATTATGTCTTCATGAATCGAAGTGACGGTCAGCGCTTTTAGAATTGATGTCTCAGTGGCTGTGAAGGGGGTGTGCAGAGCCGTGTGGTGTTTGTGACATTGTGAGACATGTTTAGAATATTCCGGATCTGTGCTGTTATTAACCGCGTGGCTTTACCCTTCTTCAGCAGTAATGAATAGCAAGGTGCAGGCCCCTGTCATTGCATTGTGAGTGAGCTTGCAATTTGATGGTAGAATCCGGTTTAGCATGCCTTGACGAAACAAAATAATGAATGTGCGTATAAGAGTTAACAAAAGGAGAAGAAAGTAACGATAATCACATTAGCAACAGGGAAACATTGGCGCAAGAAACAGTGAGATCAAGGCTCTGGGTGCCTGTGAGAGAGTTACATGAATAACTACAATATTTATATGTCACATGATGAGAAAAAGTGGTGAGGTGATGGCCTAATGGTATTGTTGCTGGACCCAGCGACCCAGAATCCCGCCACGGCAGATGGTGGAGTTTGAAATCAATTTTTTTAAAAAAACTGGGGTTAAGAGTCTAATGATATTCATGAAAAATCCCCATCCCTTAGAGAAGGGAACTGCTATCCTTACCTGGTCTGGCCTATATGTGACTCCAGAGCCACAGCAATGTGGTTGACCCTTAAATGCAATTAGCGATGGGCAATAAATGCTGCCTCGCCATGAAGAAAAAGATGTGAAATGAAGAGGAACAGACGATTTCCAACAGAAGACTCTGAGTGGGTTGTGCAATGCCAGAAATACAAGCAGAAGCTGATAGGAAGATTCAGCAAGTCAAACAGCGCCTCTGGAGAGAGAAACAGAACTAACATGTCAGAGCTAATGTTACACAGACTGACATCGAAACGTTAACCCCTTTTCTCTTGCTAGAGATGCACCGCTGAGCTTCTCCAGCGCTTTCTGTTATTTCAGTACAGCATCCGCTGTACTTTGCTGCTATTTTAGGACGATGGTTTATTCAGCGCTGTGTACGTGCTATACTTCTGAATTCTAGCGTCCCCGTTTGCACCAGAAGCGTTATATGTTTGCAGCAGTTTGAAAAGTGGGCGATCGCATTACCAATTGTCTTCTCACAGAGGGAGAAAGAGAGATTGTACACTGACAATGTTGGAATGCTTTAAAATTAGGCAGGTACTGTGGGTGCACAAATCTGTGGAAATTCCCGGCTTTCACATCAACTTGAGCCATGCAACGTTTAAGGATCAAGTAATCAGCAGCAACCCCATCACCCACCCATCACACACCCCAGCCCCCCACAGACACACACAGGTTCGGGAGCATCTTTCTACTCACTCTCGGGAAACGGGAGAGGGAGAAACGGTAGCCGGTCACGTGACATCAGCTTCACCTCAATCCATTCTGCCATTGGATCGAACTGTGTCAATGACTGACCAACTCTAGAAGGCAGCACATTACATAACTCGCCGAAAAAAAGATTTGCTCTCGAAAAGAGAACTTGGGGAAGCAGAGGTGACTACAGTAACTGTTCCCTCTTCAGCTGTCGCTTTATCCACATGCCCTAATACATCAGCTTAAATACAGGTGACCCTTTATCATGGCGTTTAAATGCCAGAGAGAAAAAAAAGCAAATGGGAGCAAACTAAAGGTCAAGTGGCAGATTTCCTGATCTTTAAAAAAAACTCGTGCTTCTTATTTCCGTGGGCACTTTCCACAGCACGTTTGAGGGGGAGGTGTGTGATCGTTATGGTGTTTTCAAAGAAAATATAAGGAAATGTCGAATCTTTTACTTTCTATGTTTCCTGGAATTAAATTGTCATAGTCGATGAAGTTAAGTGACAGATTTAGGAATGTTAGACCTTCCGAAAGCCCTCGCTTTCTTTGAATTTTTAGCTGTTGCTGCCGGAGTGAACAGTCAGAGCTCACTCCTTCCGGGAGAAACTCACAGTAGACGGTCTACAGAGGGTTATTGAAAGTAACTTGGAAAACAGATCGAGGCGGGGCTGGGGAGGGGGTACTCAGCCTTGCCTTTTAATCTTTGGAAAGTGGGAAAAAAGGAAGCAAGGGAACAGGCAGAAAAACACAACAGATCATTTATGTGTGGGACACAACTGCAGACAGTGTTTAAACGTTCGGTATGCCTGCAGCACCTTTCTCGGCTGTCACAATTTAGTTTGTGTTTGCATGAGATAAAATAATGGCTAGGTGAGAGGATCAAACATTGTACGTACATAGATTGAGTATCCCATACGGCCATTTATTATTGTACAGCCCATCAATACAGCAGGGATGGCCTTTTACATATTCACACGTGTTATCTGGAAGACGTCTGAAATATCGGTATGGCTTATTTGTACTGTGCTTAGTTCTGCCCCATCCTATTACTTGCAATATTGTCAGGAGGTGTAATGAATGCTGAATACGGCCAGATTAGATATTGGACTTCATTACTGCATGAAGGACAAAGGGATTTGGTGCCAATTTGAACATGTCAAGACAATGACAGCAAACTGCTTATCAGAAGCCGACAACTTTTTGGGCCATCCGCACTCGACTGGAGGGGGAGTGATAGAATTACTAGAAACTTGGTATAAAATGACCCTCGATTTTGTTTCTGAATTTTTTTTTCTCTCTATCTAGAAATCCTTTCATAATAATTCACGTCCTTGATTCAGTAAGACTATCCCGACAGGTCGTTGTTAATCCATCAATCATGATCAAAAGACCTAACGACGAGAGATTTAGTCTTAGCACAGGTGACATTCAACTTGTCCTCCTTCCCATTGCACTTCAATGGGGTTTAAGCTAATTTAAAGCAAGCTTTCTCCAGGCAATGTTTATTAAGTCTGAGTGTATCCCTCACACTCCGCACTGAAATCGAATTTAATATGTTTACCGATATAATTTATCTCTCCCTGGGCTCCAACCTGCAACCAAGTTCAAATCGAAACATTAACCTCACCCGTTCCCCAATACAATCTACTTTTTTTTGTTTTATTGACAAGAGATTAAAGACCTTTCCAACTTTCAAAAGCTGAATGAGGCCGAATGCCCAAAATCCAATGCGTCTTTGTAATATTCCGAAAAGAAAGGTTGAATGATCTTTACACTATTTTGGAAACAAATTTCAGAAGAGAAAAGATGAAGTTGTTACAGTAACACAAATTGAGACATAAAATCAACCACGGTCTTTCCAGCAAGCATCATTTAAATTAAACTAACAGAGATTTAGGTGCACGGCGGCGCTACAACATTTAAACTAAAGAAAATAAACTGCTCACAATTACCAAAGTCCCTTATATATATTTGATGTGTCTCAAACTTTAGGTTTTCCTATAACCTCGCTAATGGGATGCAATCTTTTGCACGACCCATTTGGAATTGGATTTCCTTATAGTGTCAAAGCCAACCCTTTTTGGGTGGTGCAGGGTAAGGATATCACGCCAGTCTCTACAAAATATGTACCGTGGAACCTCTAGCTCTTAGCGTTGAGTTTCATTTTTAATGAGTTTGAGTTCAAATAATATTTTCTCAAGGACAAGGATACTCAAACTACATTACAACAAAGCACCGATTCCACTGGGTCGAGTGTAGAATTTTAAAATACAGAAGGAAGCCATTCAGCACAGGATGACTATGTGGGTTAACGGGAAGAGCGATCCACTTAGCCCCATTCTCCTCCTGACCTATTCCCAGAGCATTGTAAACTCTTGAACATTGATTCACTTCCATTTTTAAAAACTATGATAAATTCTGCTTCGACCATTGTTGTTTCGGGGGCATTCCACTTCTAACAGTCTGCCCCATAAAGAAATGCCTTTGCTCTTTCGGTGATGATTTTCAAAGGCAAATTTTCAAGTTTTATGGGCGTCGCTGGTTAGATGGGCATTTATTCCCATCACTAAATATTAGTGTGGAACTGCTTTCTTGAACCACTGTGGTCCCTGGGGCGTAAGGGAATGTGCAATGCTGCTGGGGAGGGAGTTCCTCGACTTTGACCCAGTGACAGTAAAGGAGCTGTGATACCCCTGCTCCAAGTTAGGATGGTGAGTTGTTTGGAGGGGAAGTTGCAGGTGGTGGCTTTCCTCATGTATCTGCTTCCCTTTAGCTGATAGAGATCAGGGGTGCAGAAGGTGTTGTTAAAATGTCCTTTTTTTGCCCAATACACCCTCTAGATATTAACCAGTTGGAAGTGATTTGCCATTCTCATGAAACTCTTACAATATATGAAGATCTTGATTGTTTCCTTTCTTCCCTTCTTTTCAAACAAAACATACTTTTTTTAAAAACTTACCCCGTATGTAAAGTTTCTGATCTGACAATGTTTTAGTGAATCTCTTCTGAATATTCTTCATTGCTTGAAATACAATTCTATGTGATAAATATCTTAAGCGGACGCAGTATTACATAAAGAAGCAATGAGCTATGAACCTATCATTACACAAATTAGGAGCAGGAATAGTCACTCAGCCCCTGGAACCTGCTCCTCCATTCATTAAGGACATGGCTGATCTGATTACTTCACATTGCCATCTACACCACCTCCATAACCTTTTATTCCTTCCTTACTAATAATCTATCAACTTCTGTCTTAAAAATATTCAAGGACTCTGTCTTTGAAGGAAAAAAGTTCTAAAGACTCAAAACTCCCTTTGTGAAAAAAATCTGATCTCTGTCTTAAATGAGGCTCTCCTTATTTTTAAATAGTGATGCCTAGTTCTAGATTCTCTCACAAAAGAAACCATCATTTCCATATCCACCTGTGAAACCCTGAAATGATCTTGTATGTTTCAAACATCACCTGTTATTCTTCTGAACTCCAGCAGATATAAGCCTAGCCAGTCCACCTTTGTTCATATGTTAGTCTAATAAATCATTTCTGAACTACTTCCAAAGCATTTACATCCTTTCTTATTACTGTGCCGAATAATCCATACATGTTGTCAGCAATTCCCTGGTGTATTGGTGAGATCACATTTGTGTAAGGCTAGCACCAAATTTTCCTTTATACCCAATGTCTTTACTGACAATACCGTACAAGCATTTTCAATTCACCTTCACACAATTCAGTTCTCTCCATCCCATTCTAATTAATATATTTTAGCCTATTTCATTAACCTAAGTCTTTGCAAAGTCACTTGCAGCAATTTTTACAGTTAACTGTGCTCCTTCCTAAAATCAACAACAAATGCTAGTATTATATCCAAGTATAAATGATATATATCACGAAAAAAAATTCATCCTAACTTGCTCCTGAGGAACACTACGAATTATATTGCTCCAGTCTCAAAAAGCATTTATTTCCCATCACTCTAATTTCATCAAGCTCTTTCATCAAGTTTCTATCCATTCTGACATTTTCAGTTAACACCATGTACATTAACAGTAAGAACAAACCATCCTTACAGTATCAAATCCAAATATTTTCTGAAAATGAAATATTCACATATTCACATGAATTGTTTTTCTTTTATCAACATTTCTGCTAATTTCTCCAAGAAATGTTTCCAACTTAGCAGAGAGGACTTAGTTAGCTGTTATGAATCAATCCAGGTTTTTTCGGTGAGTACAGAACTTTGCTTTATGTTATGATTTTACAGGCCTGCCTGTTATTTAAAATCTCAGCAATGGTTTCCACGCTTATACTTTTGTCACGTTATGGAAGGTAATATTCTTATAACCTTACAGTTCTCTAACACAGGGATCTTAGAAAATAATGGGCAAATTCTATTAGCTCCTCTTTGACTAGCTTCAGCATTCTGAAATGAATGTCATCAACCTCTACAGTACCCCTTCCCACTTCCCTATGTCCCATCACTGAGTCCCATTATTTTCCTTCTTGCTTCTTTACTTGTAGTGGTCCTATCTAACAGTGCTATCCTTTTCTTTCAGTAGTTTCATTTTCATTCTCACTATAGCTTGATAATGTGACAGTTCAGTCAATGGACATGTTCAAGACGGAAATTGATAGATTTCTGGGTACGAATGACATCAAGAGATATGTGAATGGTGGGAAAACAAGTTGAATGTAAATGATAAGCCTTAATCTGTTTGACTGGTGCAGCAAGCTCAACAAGCTACTCCTGCTCCTTTTTTATGTTCCTGTGTACTATAATTGATCATAATAATAAAGACAATGTATTCATGAAGTATCCTTCTTTATTGCTTCATCATCTCTAATCACATCAATGATTTTCTTTTCACATTACTTCTTCTTATGTCACCCACTAGTCCTTCTTTATATGCTTTCTTGGCTTTTTAATCTCATTTTGCTTATCACTGCCTATTCTCTACACTCAGATTTGTTTTGAGTTATGATTTGCAGATTTGACACGTGCAGTTGTAACTTTATTTTTTACTCTCCATAAATTATCTTCTCCTTTTGAACACAATATGAAATGTAGGAACATTTATCTTGTATCTTAAATATCTTCTGTTTAAATGCTTATTCTTAGCCCACCATCTTTGTTGTTTTTATTTCCAATGTATTTATTCAGTTCTTTCCTCCTATTTGAATTCATGTGTGCACTTTGACAATGCCATTGTAAACATCAGTTCCATATCTGTTCTTCCAAATGTTCTTTAGACATGTTTGGAAATGTTATTTCATTTTTTTCTCCCCTTGACAAAATGTTTGTACCAGAATACATACAGTAGAGACTCTGTAAGATAATTAGCAGCAAATTGTTTTGATATTGTTACCTATTTTGGCAGGATTCTTGTTCTTTCTACCCGAATGTGTTTAATCAACCGTCTCACTTTCAAAACTGAAAGAACTGCGGATGCTGTAAATCAGGAACAAAAACAGAAGTTGATGGAAAAGCTCAGCAGGTCTGGCAGCATCTGTGAAGAAAAAAATCAGAGTTATCGTAAGATAACAAGGTGTAGACCTGGATGAACAGAGTAGGCCAAGCAGCATCAGAGGAGCAGGAAAGCCTGCTGTGTTCATCCAGCTCTACACCTTGTTATCTCAGATTCTCCAGCATCTGCAGTTCCTACTATCTCAGAGTTAACGTTTCGGGTCTGGTGTTCTGACTTCTGAGGAAGGGTCACCGGACCCGAAACGTTAACTCTGATTTTTTCTTCACAGATGCTGCCAGACCTGCTGAGCTTTTCCAGCAACTTCTGTTTTTGCGTCTAACTTTCAAAATTGAGAAACTATCTGAATTCTTTCAGTTAAAATAGACGTATGTTTGCAATGGATATGCAGCTCTATCTCGGGCCTATCTCACAACCAAATGTGGCCTGAACACTATTCCACACCTGTTCAACGCAATATGGAGATTAATAGGTTCTTTGGTATGGATTCCTGGATATAAATCATACAGCTACGGTTTCAAACAATTCATTCCAATGGCAACCTTCCAGTTCCTACAGCCAGATGCATTGTTTGGGGATTTTCAATTTACGACTAGCATGTGAAATTGATGGATGGTTGTTAGGAAAGGGACGCCTGTTCCAGAAAGCAAGGCGTGGGGCGAGGATGGGGGTCACTGTTTGATCTTGAATTTGTGAACCCTGTAGTGTGTTAATAATGGTGGGTATAAAGTCTCTCACCACTCATTTGGGACACGACCGTGAGTTTCACAACCTATAAACTGCATCTTTTCCAAGCTGGTCACAAACCTTCAACCAGTAAAGTATTTCCTGGTCTTCGGCTTCGTGTTTTTGAAAAATTATGTAAGTTACGATTGTTTCATTTGGCCGAGACTCTGTGTATGTGGACAGTTTCAATCTTCACCTCCTAATGAAATCTCAATGCACATCAACAAAACAAGAATGAATTCTACCCAAAAGACTGGGTGTTCATTGCTTGTTGCTGGTTCACTGGCTTTTGCAGCCATCAATCTGTTCGAAAATGTAAGGAAATGATAAACAATTCGGAAGCAATGCCATATCTATTCCTTAATAAGGAGCATTGTCAGGAGAATGCTGAACTCTACATGCTAGCCGCATTCATTGGGCGTTGCCAGATTTTAATATAGTTTTTACTGCCTTCCTGATCAGAAACTCGACACGTGAAATGTCAAACTGTGCAAACAGTTACAACTTCCTTGTATCGACACTACCCTACCCTCCAACAATCCACAAAGGATGTGTTTTTATTTGTAAAGTTCTTTGAGCGCGCAACGTCTTTACACAGGGAAGAGAAGACATTATTACTGAAAAATTAAAATTTGTGTCATACTGTAAATGTTTGGCAATTAATAAGAAGATAATTTACTGCAGAGATCAGAGGACAGCCTAAGAAAACTGGTTTACGACTGTCGTAAAGTCCAAGCTGAAACTGAAGGTGGTCCCTATACCTCATTATCTCGTTACATAAATTTGTACTTTGTAGTTATACTGATACTTCTGCATTGAAACAAAGGAAATTTTGACACACATTAGTGCAGAAAAGACTGACTGTCTACTGCATTGGGGTCATTGCACACCAGTCAGAATTCGTGCAGAGTGCAGCATAACTCCAGTCTTGGTCTCATCAAATGGAGATAACAAGGTGTAGAGCAGGATGAACACAGCAGGCCAAGCAGCATCAGAGGAGCAGGAAAGCTGACGGTTCGGGCCTAGACCCTTCTTCAGAA
>NC_063342.1:18052527-18102357 GCF_021869965.1 Rhincodon typus | reverse complement strand
GCTCTACACCTTGTTATCTCAGATTCTCCAGCATCTGCAGTTCCTACTATCTCATCAACTGGAATCAGTTTTACTGCTAATTCATTGTGGCGTTCGATTTGCACCGATTGATGACTTTGAAGAGGTTTTGTAATGACAGCACTATGCATTAAATTGGTCACAGGAACCTGCATCAGTGATTCTGAAGCCTATTTTCAAGGAAATTCGTTATCTAATGTGTATAAGAAGATAGTCGATTAATTGGCATCCAATCAAATGGCTCACAGAACTACACTAAATTACGCAAAGTGTCAACTCTAGACTGAATGCTTTCTCTAACAATACGGTAATTTTAGAGGTATGTTAAAGAGTTAACATTTCGAGTACAGTGCTAGAACTAAAGAAGGGTCACTGGACGTGAAACGTTAACTGAATTTCTTTCTCCACAGACGCTGCCAGGCCTGCTGAGTTTCTCCAGCAGTTTCTGTTTTCTTCGAAAGTAATGCTCCACTAGCCACTGGCTCTAATCTCGCAGCTCGTTTCCAGTATTGAACGGATGCCACGCATGTAACACACTGAACGATAAAAACAGTAGTTTGATAAAGTAAGCGTATTTAGGCTTTAGACTAGAAGGCAGCAATCTCAGGACAGTAAGCTCTGGAGTATTGCTTAAACCACTGAAAATAGGCAGTCAAGCAGCCAGCTGAAGAAACAACACCGTGGCTCAATGGCAAGTGACGGAAAGAGAGTTCTCCCTTTCGAAGGACACTGGCGCCAGTTCTAGGACAAGGTTCCTCCTGAACCTTGGAGGGGCCCAGTGACCTAGCGGGAAATTAGGAGGGAAGAAGGATTTAAAATAGCAGAACTGTTTGGGACGAGGGGAGTGGATATCTACAAGAGACGCATCAGCAACTCAAACGCAAACAAAATAAAGATAAAGCAAAAGAAATGAAACAATGGAGGCCATTGATGAGAACGAATAGGTACAGAATATTAGTTTTAAAAATGGTGAAACTTAAACTGACTACTATTTAACAATAAATTAAAGTGGACAACAAATGTCGGTAATAAGAGAGCCAATGATGTAGAGCAGGGAAGCAAACATCGGGATTACTGAGCCTTGGCTACAGAAAATGTAGGATCGGGAATTAGTCATTTAAGGCTATAAAACATGTAATTAAAAGATAGCAAAGGGAAAAATACAGGAAAATGCCTTTTTTTTAAAATTACGTTTTTAACAAATCATTCACGAGGTTTGAGAATCACTGGTGAGACCAACCTATCCCTGGATGCCCTTGAGAAGGTGATGCTAAACTGCGTTCTTGAACCTCTGCAGTCCAAGCGGTGCAAGTAAACCCGCAGTGCTGTTTGGAAGGAAGTTGCGAGATTTTAAGCCAGTTACAGTGAAGAAATAGTAATGTACTTCCAGGTCAGCTTGGTGTCTTGCTTGCAAAGAAACTTGCAGATGGTGGTATGACTGTGCATCTGCTGCTTTGGTCAAATGTAGGTCCCTTATAACCAGAAACAAGGAAAGTTATAATGGAGAACAAAGAGCTGGCAGACCAGTTGAACACATATTTTGGTTCTGCACTAACAAAGGAGGAAACAAATAAAATGATGGTGACCACAGGGTCTGAGGAGTGCAGAACTGAAGGTAATCAATATCAATAGGGAAATGCCTTTGGGGAAATCGATGGGATTAAAAGCTGTTAAATCCCAACCACCCAATAATCTGTATCCAAAATTACTTAAGGAAATCACGCTAGAAATGATGGATGTATTGGTGGACATCTTTCAAGATCTATAGATTCTGGAACCATTCCTATGGATTGAAGGGTAGTTAATGTAACCTCACTACTTAAATAGAGAGAAAAAAGGGAATTACAGACCAGTGAATCCGACATCAGTATAGGGAAATTTCTCGAATCCATTATAAAAGACTTTGTAGCAGAGCAATTGGAAAACAGTGTTAGGATTGGATATAATCAGCATGAATTTACAAAAGCGAAATCATACTTGACAAATCTACTAGAATTTTTTGAGGAAGTAACTCATTAAGTTGATAAGGAGGAGCCAATGAATGTAGTTTACTTGGATTTTTTGAAGGCTATCACTAAAGTACCAGAAAAGAAATTAGCATATAAAATTAAAGTACATGGGATTGTGGTAGTGGACTACCATGGACAGAGAACTGCTTTGCAGTCAAGAAACAAAGATTAAGCATAAATAGATCATTGTCCAAGTAGCAGGTATAACTAGAGGAGTACTGCAGGACCACAACTATTCACAATATATATTAATGATATAGATGAGGGAGCTAAACATAACATCTTCAGACAATACAAAGCTGGTTAGCAGGGTGAATTGTGAAGATGCTTCAGTGTGATTTGGACAAGATGAATGAGTGGGCAAATGGATGGCAGATATAATGTTGATGATGTGAGATTATCCACATTGTTAACAAAAACAGGAAAGTGGATTATTTTCTGAATGGTGATAGATTAGGAAAGGGGAGGTGCAATAAGACCTGTGTGTTTTCATACACCAATCACTGAAAGTAAGCAGGCAGGTGCAGCAGGCAGTGAAGAAGGCAAATAGCTTTCATAGTTAGAAGATTCAAATACAGGAACAGAGATAACTTGCTCCCATTGTACAGGCCTTTCTGAGATGACACTTGAAGTATTGTGTGCAGGTTTGATTTTCCTATCTGAGGAAGGATGTTCTGACTGGGGAGGTAGTGCAACAAAGGTTTACCAGACTAATTCCTTGGTTGGCAGGACTGACTGAGATACGAAGAGCGACTGGATCGGTTAGGGCTATATTCACTCAAGTTTAGAAGAGTGAGGGGTTATCCTGGAATTTTTGCCCCAACAGCATTATCTACAACACATGGATTGCAGTAGTTCAAGAAGGCAGCACACCACCATCTAGGGCAATTAGGGATGGGCAATAAATTCTGGGACAGCCTGTGACACTCATGTCACATGAGTGAATATAAAAAAAGAAACCTATAAAGTTCTAACATCACTAGAGAGGATACATGCAAGAAGGATGTTCCCATGACTGGGAAGTCCAAACCCAGGGGGTCACAGTTTAAGAATATGGGGTAGGCCATTTAGGACTGAGACGAGATTAAATTTCTTCACCCAGCAAGTAGTTAGCCTGTGGACTTCCCTGCCACAAAAAATGTTTGAGGCCAAAATGTTGAATGTTTTCAAGAACAAGTTAGATGTAGTCCTTACACTTAAAGGGAGCAAAGACTAGAGAGAAAAAGCAGGAACAGGAAATTGAGCTGGATGATCAACATGATGATATTGAATGGTGAACCTATCCTGTTCCTATTTTCAATGGTTCTGTTTCCATGTGCTTTTGGACAGTAGAGATATTGTGCTTGAAAGTGTCAAAGAAGCCTTGGTTAGTTGCTGCAATCTATCTTCTACATGGTACATACCACTACCACTGTGCATCAGTAGTGGATGAGTGAATATTGAACGTGGTGGATGGGATTCTAATCAAGTGGGATGCTTTGTCCTGGTTAATGAGAGCTTCATGTGGGTTTTGGTGCTGTTCTCATTCAAAAAAGTAGTGAATATTTTGTCATACTTCTATTTATGCCTTGTAGGTGGTGGACACGCTTTGTGGAGATAGGGAGTAACTTTGTATCCTCTGACCTATTCTTGCAACCACACTATTTATCTGGCTGAACCAATCCAGTTTCTGTTCAATAGTAACCCTGAAGATGGAGGATTGAGCAATGGTAACTCCATTGAATATCAAAGGACAATGGTTAATGAAATATCTGTACTTTGTATTTAAGAAAGTTTACCTTTAAGGACTCCCTGTGCTGTGTATTTATTATATTGCAACTCTTCCTGACAGTCAGTCTGCTATACGTCTGCAAGTTGCATACATACAAATCATTAACATTGATGTAATGTATACTTCATAGCTTATAATGTGTTTTATTGATTTAAATAAACCAACTGATGCAGATAACCAATTTCTGACAGGAGATTGATTATTAGACCATTGTCATTATCATGTCATGGTGAACAGTAGTGCTGCTCCAAACACATCATGCTGATGTGACTTATCATGATTGAACAGTGTGCAAGCAATTTAATCTTTAGGTAAGCACCTGGTTGACAGTCTAAAATTTTGTTAAAGTGCATGAGATGATCCTCAATACATTTGTCTGTTGCAATGTTGAAAAGTGATAAAAAAAAATCTTTTGCTGGTAAGTAGACAAATCCCTATCAAAAGGTCAGTTTAACTCATTTGAGATTGGCAACTATTCAGGATGTGTGCCAGATCAACAGCAAGCAAAGGAAGGTCAGAGGCACATTGGCAGAATATCTTCCACAAAATTTTCTCTTTGGGACAAAGCATACCTTCTTCGAAAATTCAAAATATTTATTAGGATTCAGAGGAATTGTTTCTAGATTCAGGTGTATCTGATGCAGAAAAAGAAGCCATCAAGATTTGCTGAATAGTTGAGAATGGAGATGTACAGGGGCCTAACACATTAGGATTAACAGTCAAAGAGCAAAAAATTCCCAAAAGATATGGACGACATTAAGAGATCAATTCAGACTTAGATCCAATTTCCATATTCATTGAAAGGGGTTCATGTAATTTAGAGTAGAAAGCCTTTATTGAAACTAGAAACTATTGAGCAGATGCAGAGAAAAGAGCTCAGCATGCGATTTTTTTTTCAGGTGGGAGCTAGTAAACAAAATAGTTGAGTGGTGATCATATCCAACTCTCATGAAAGCCTTATAGGAAGATTTCTATAAGGAACAAACTAGAAACTTATCATGCTGAAGAGTTACTGAAGGACAAATTGTAAGGTTAACATCCTTGAAGATCAATAAAGTTTACAAGTACAATATTGACACAATCACTAAAATACCCAAGACATGTGGAAGGAGTAAATACAGAAAATGCTGGAGTTAATGTTTTGAATCCAACCACCACTCTTCTTCCAAAACTGATGTCAAATGATATTTTTTTAATACTGTTAACAAGAAGGAGGAGCAAGTGGAGGGCAGTGAGGGTGTCCAAAGCAAAAGATGAAGATACTGCAAATGATAGCAGGGGAGAATTGATGTTAATAGCAGGTGTGTTAATCATAAAAGTAGGTGTGTTAATCATAAAAATTAGTTTAGCTGTGCTGAATTAGATGGAAAGCTGGGGGGTGAGAATTGGGGTGTAATGAAAAGGGAGGGCAGTGTTCTTGGTCTGAAGTTGTTGAGCCCAATGTTAAGTCCTGAACATTGCAAAGTGCCTTAACAGAAAATGAGGTTCTGATCCTGTAGATTGCATTGGTGCACTGCAGCAGGCTTAGGACAGAAATGTTAGTATGACAGCAAAATAGAGTATTAGGGTCATTCTTAGAGACAGACCAGCAGTGTTCCATAAAAGAGGTCACCCAATCTACATTTGGTCTCATAAATGTAGAGGAGACTGTATTGTGATAAGTGAATACAGTAGACTGAAAGAAGTACAAGTAAACCACAGCTTCACCTGGAAGGTGTGTTTGGAGCCTTAGACAAGGAGGCAGTAAAAGACATGTGGAAGGTCTTCTGCATGCACCAAGGAAATTTTAAACAATTTTGCAAGGCATGTGGCAGAAAAGTCATCTGCAGGCAAAGTGCTAGAGCAAAGCATCCACAAAAAGCTAAGTATTGACCCAGCAGACTGCGCACAAGGAGTACATTCAAGCTATAGTAAAGACCATCTGTTATCCCACTGAGGTATATACTTGGAGGGATCAACAAACCAGAAACTAAAAATGTACAAAATGTAGTGAATACATGTTCCACACAGGGTCAAATACCAATATTCTACCAAACCAAATTTTAACATACATGTGCCCACAGACACGGGAAGCATGATGCAGTCTGCAAATGTTAAACTTTTGGCATACAACATTTTGCCAATTCCATCTGCAGGACCAATGGTGCTGGAGTGAAAGTACAATCAATCCACCTGGACACTGAAGATCTCATGGATCATAGACGCTGCCGGACCAGTATTTACACTTCACTTTCTTCTGAATTAATGGAGCTAAAATCTCTGCTTTCTGCTGTGGATAGAAAAATGAAAGTTCAAGAGGGAAATGCTGAAAAGCTCAGGATAAATCAATTCTTGAGTATACCATCTCTGGGATGATGAAGTCTTTAGAAGATATCTCTGCTCAGTTCACAACGGTGAAGGAAAAGCTGAGGCAGCATGGTGGCTCAGTGGTTAGCACTGTCACCTCACAGCACAGGGATGCAGGTTCGATTCCAGCCTCTGGCAACCGTCTGTGTGAAATCTACACATTCTCCCAGTGTCCCCATGGGTTTGCTCCAGGTGGTCTGGTTTCCTCCCACAGTCCAAAGGTGCACAGGTTAGGTGGATTGGCCATGCTAAATTGCCCCATGGTGTAGGGGATGGGATGCTTTTCAGGGGGTTGGTGTGGACTCGATGGCCTGTTTCCACACTGTAGAAATTCTATGAGAAAGAAAGTAAGCAGAATGAACTATCATCAATCCAATGAAAAGAATGTCAGTTTACAGAAAGATCTTGAATGACTCACACATATAATAGATCAGGCTCAGTAGAAGCAGCAACTGAAACATCAGCTTAAGTTCAAAGCAATACTGGAGAAGATGACAAGCTGAAACGAAACAGGTACATGTGGACTGCACTTAAAACAAGGAGCAGAAAATCACTCATGAGACAGTCCTTTTAAAATATATGATACTAATGATGTTCTAATGTAAAAAAAAACTCAAGCAGGATCAAAGAGGAAACCAAATAACCACTGAAACAACAAATGGCAGAGGTCCAGACTTACAAAAAAACTAAAGGAAAAAAGAGTTTGGACAATTATTAAAGGAGGTTGTGAAAGAGAAATATTTTGGACCAACAAAAGGCTAAAATTTTGATTGAATTAGAAGAATCCAGAGTGTAAAAACATAAGCTTCAAAATTAGCTGGAAGCTCTAACAAAGGCAAATAGTAAATTCCAGGGAGATGTGAACAGCTCAAGGACTGAGATCAGTCAGTGGTTAATCTGGAGCAAATCTTAACTGTAGTTCATCAAAGTATGCATAATTCTGGAATAGCATCGACAGTCCATGAAAGAAAAACTTGACAACACAAATGACAAACTATATCGCTCATGACTGTGAAAATCAATGGTACTTCTAGACAAAGTCACCATTACATAATCTGAGTATATCAACAAATTACCTAGACATTATAGGGACTGATATTTAATTGATAACGTACAGGCCATCATTATTTGGAAAGGAGAAGATGTTGTATATGTACCTCACATTTAAGGGAGTTCATTCTTAAGGACTTCCTGAACTGTGTTTATAAAATATTGACATTCCTTCCTGTAGTTAGTCTGCTGTTGGTCTGCAAGCTGCAATCAGTGGTTTTGCTGTAATGTCTGCTTCATAAATTATAATGTGCTTTATTGTTTTAAATAAACTGAAATATCGGGTTAATCAGTCCAGAATGAGCAAATGGTTATTAGCACATTATCATTAACAAGATGTTCAGATTCTCACTTTTTGGAGATGCTCATTGCCTGGCACTTGTTTGAAACAAATGCTACTTACAACTTATCAGTGCAAGTCTGGATATTGTCCAGGTCCTGTTAGATTTGGACACAAATGTCTTCAGAATCCCAGGACCCTCAAATAGTGCTGAATATTGTGCAATGACAGTGAAAATCGCTACACTTGAAGGAATGTCATTGATCAAGCAGCTGAAAATGGTTAGAGAAAATATAGGACACAATCTGAGGAACTCTCCCCTCCCTACTTCTCTGTCACTTTTGATTATCTGCATTGTTCTTAGCAGGCTTTGTACATAATTAATAAATTAGAAAACACATGTGATTTACTGGTGTCGGTTAACAGATGAAAATACCATGGGTAACTTGGTGATGGGGAGAAAAATGTTCAGTTGTGTGTCAAAGCTCTTCTGGGTAGAAAAAGAAAAATCCTCAAGAGCTACATATAAAAAATATACTGACAGACTTATGCAATGATATCCTAGGACTGAGATAATTGATCTTCAACAACTATAATCATCTCTGTCACCAGTCCCAAAATGTTAACTCTGCTTTCTCTCCACAGATGCTGATAGTTCTGCTGAATTTTCCCAGCAATTTCTAATTTTACAACCCTCTTCATTTGTGGAAGGTGTGACTCCAACACCATAAAGTCTTCCTAACAATTCTCATTGACTTCAGTTTTGCTAGGGCTAATGCCATACTCAGTCAACTATTTTCTTGATGTTAAGGCCAGTCACTTTTACCTCATCTCAGGAGTTCAGGTCTTTTATCCATGTGTGGAACAAAGCTATAATGAGATCAGGTGCTCAGTAGCACTGCAGCACCCTGAGTGTCAGTGGGCAGTTTATGGCTGCAAAAGTGCTACTTAATGGAACTGTCATTGACCCCATCCATCACTTTGCTGATGATTAGGCTGTAACTGATCAGGTTGGATGCATTCTCTTTTTTGTAAACTGGAAATACCTGGACATTTTCCAGTCTCCAGTTAGATTACAGCATTATAACTGCACTGGAACAACGGGCTAGGGCTATGGCTATTGCCAGCGCATGGTCTCCTAACCTTTGCAGTACCCAGTTCCTCAGCTCTTTCTTGATATCAATAGGGTGAATTAAATTATTTAAGCATTGGCATGTGAGATGCTGACGACCTCCTGAGAAAGCCAAGATGAATTATCCATTTGACCCTTCTGACTGAAGATGATTGCAAATTCTTTGGTTTTTTTGCACTGATGTTCTGTGTCCCCCAACTTTGAGGATGGGGATATTTGTGGAGCCTTCTCTGTCAGAGCATTGTTTAATTGTCCACCATCATTTGTGACTGGAATTGGCAGGACTGCAGAGCTTAGATCGGAGGTGTTGGCTGTGGGATTCCTTATCTATGTTTGTCACATTGTGTTTCCACTGTTTGACATTCCAGCAGTCATGTATTGTACCTAGCTTGAGATCATGTTTTTTGATATGCCTGGTGCTTTTCCTGGCCTGTCCTCCTGCATGCTTTATTGAATCAAAGTTGAATCCCCAGCTACCAACATGGAATTTGAACCCACGTCCACTGAGCACTAGCCCACGTCTCTGGATTATTAACCTAATGAAATTATCACTATACCACGAACTCATTTTGGGCATGGTAAAAAGGGGCACAACAATCAGGAACATAGAAGTAGAATCCATTCAAGCAGGAAAACAATCATAATAGATTAATCACTTTAAAGTGCACCTAATAGCAGAAGGAAGGCAGAGAAAGAAATATAATGGCATATCCTGTAAAACATACAGGATGATAATAATCATGGGGAATTTGAAATTTCCTGATAATAATCGAACAGAAGGGATAGGTAAAGGGGATAAGGGAATGGAGTTACGATAATGTGTACACAACATGTAAAAAGGTCACCAAGAGAAGATTTGTTATTGATTTTTTTTGTATTCATTCAGTGGCATTGGTTAGGTGAGTATTTGTTGCTTTTCCCTAACTATCCAAAGAGCAGTTAAAAGTCTGATGTTACATGTAAATGTACTGATAGAATATGAGGTCCCTGATTGGGGCTGTTGACTTGGTCCAATCACCGAGAGCCCAGGCTGACAGATATAAACAGGAGTGTCAGAGGTTCTGTTTACTCTGAGAGCTGGCTCTGAAGAAGCCAGACCAGTGTCAAGTGCTATGTACATGTAAATAGTATGTTTTAAGATAATGCCAGGCAAGGACATGTAAACAGCAAAAATACAAATTATTAGAATGGAGAAAAGCTGATTTTGAGTGCCTGAGAATATAACTTGGGAAATAAAATGTGCAATGCTACTAGCAAACAATGATGGAGAACAATGGCAAACAAAATGGTACTTAACAGAGTTCAGGAAAATGTATTTAGTGAAAGTGGAAGAACAAACTAAAGAAACCGCATGGATGAATAAAGACACAAGGAAAGAATTATAGGTAAGGAAAGAAATATACATTAAATACGTAGCAAGATACAAAGAGTTAGATAAGAGAGAATGCAGAGACATTAGGAAAAAAAATTTTAAAAAAGAAAACAAAAAGGAAATCTGAAATTAAATTATCAAAGAACATAAAGCAAGGCAGGAGTGGGAATATTATGATTAAGAGATAATCAGAAATAGCAGGTATATTAAATCATTTTCCTTCTTTAGTAATTACCAGGGGAATAGAAAAAGTAGACATTAGGTGTTGGGATGAGTAATGAGATAAGTGCATCAAAAATAAATATTAAATTAACTAATCAAACTCAACAAGAAAACAACCTCTGGTGTATATGGATTAGATCCATGCATTTTAAAATAATCTAGGGAAGCGATAACAGAGGCATTATTACACAATATTTGTAATGCCAGTGGACTGATAGACAGTTAACATAATTCCTATATTTAAGAAAGCGAACAGAATATACAAATGAAATAATTATCAGTCAGCTTAACATCGGTAATAGGTAAAATAACTGAATCCCTGCTATTATAATCAATAGACGGCATAGATTTCAAAAAGGAAACATCTTGTGTGTCCAATCTTATTTAATTTTGAGGAGGTGACAGTAAAAATGGACAATGGTAATGCAGTAGATATAATTTATCTGAATTTGAAAATGCCTTTGACAAGGTGGGCTATAATAGACTACAGAATAAGATCAAAGAATGTAGAGGCAAGAGACTCAAAACAAAAAGGAGGGGGAAGCTGTAAAGGATAGTTATGTACACTGGGTGTGTAATGGTGTTTCAGAAGGATCAGGACTAGAACCATTATTCAAACTTTCCAAGAGCAAGTTAAATTTTGGAATCAAAATTACAAATTTCTAAATTTGTGAATGAGTCTCAATTTAGTAGGAGCATTGGTCAATACCGAGGAGACAGTAACAAATTACAGGAAGGCATTACAAAAATGAAGAATGGACAAATAATTGGCAAATGGAGTTCAATGCAGATAAATGTGTAGAATAGCGTTTTGAGAAGAAAGGTAGAGAATTGTGAGTTTAGTGGGAAAAACAAAGGCACCAATCAGTAAATGTTACACAATGTTAAATGTTACCTCTGGGTAAACAAGGCCGTACATGAGCAAGTGAAGGACTAGGATTTCAAGAGCAATAGAATTGAAAAGTAGGTAAGCTATATTATGTCTGTACCAACCTTCATTAAAATATATTTAGAGTGCTGTACACAGTTTTGGTTACCACAAGGCCATAGAGAGGGTGCGGGGAAGATTTCCAAAGACAATGCCAGAGGTATTTTCATTACCTCTAGGTTAAACTATTCCAGTCGACATTGGCTGGACTCCCATATTCCATCATCCATAAATGTGAGGCCATTCAAAACGCTGCTGCCCATGCTTTGACTCTCAGAAATTCATGTTTACCTATCACCTTGTGTTTACTCACCTACATTGGCTTCTGAAAAAACAATTTCTTGAGTCTCAAATTCTCATCCTTGTTTTCGGTTCCATCCCAAGCCTTTCCCTTTCCCTTGCCTATCTCTATGTCCTCCAACCTGTCCTCAAGATGTCTGAACTCTTCTAATTCCTCGTCTTGTGCATTTCAAATTGTGATTGCTCTACTATTGCTGCCCCCGCCTTCAATTGGCATGGCCCTCAGCTCTGGATTACCTTCTGTCATCTGCTGTCCCTCAATTCAACTCAGTGTCATGCGTTTCGGCTGTAGCTTCATGTGACTGAATAAGCTGCTTATCAACCTGCAGATATTTGGGCATTGGAACAGAACACCTCACAAGGTAATGGGACCTGGAATGCAGGATTTGCTTCCCTTTCTGTCCTTCTCAGTCATTATTCTGCCTTACATTAAGGTGTTTACACTGAAAGCATGTAGGTTAAATGACATGTTGTCAGTGTTTTGAACAATTTGTAGAAGCTCCTCACAGTAGAGAGCTTCAGAGTGTTTTTGTAGTAGTTTCTTTTTCCTTCCTACACCTCTCCATTTTTACATCTCTCTACCATACTTTTTTCCTTTAAGACATTCTTTATAACCTATCTCTTTGACCAGGTTTTTAGCTTATTTGAATTAATATCTCCACATGTTGTTTAGTGTCATAATTTGTTTTATACTGCTGCTGTGATGTACCTTGACATGTTTCATTAAATTAACAATATAAATTTAAGTCATACAATATAAATTTAAGTCATTGTAACATAAGCACGTGAAAAGGAATAAAAGTCTGAGTCAATTTTCTCAAAAATGGGTGACCTAATTGAGAGTTCTATAATTATGAAAGGTTTTGATGGAGTGGATGCAACCAATATATAATAGTTCAGCAAGAAATCCAATTGCAAATTTAGGAGAATATTTTTATACAAAGAATGATGAATATGTAGAGATCACTAATATCAAGAGTGAATGATGCAAGCAGTATAGATGTATTTAAAGGATAGGTAAACAAATAAGTGAAGGAGAAGGGAATTGAGGGCTAGGCTTATAGAGTTTTTTTTAAAAAAAAAACACATGTATTCCTCATCTCTAAGTGGCATTGTGCAGGTATTGGTGGGATACCCACAACTAAGGGCTTCATGGGCCATTTCAATGATACAGTTAAAATAGATATATAAATGAGGAACATGGGAGCACAAAGGCTAGCATGGACCTATTGCTTCAAAATGGAATGTTTTTATTCCATACATCCCATGTATTCTTATGTAGAGACAATTAGAATACTCTGTACAGTTCTGTACACTGGATTGGGGAAGGATGTGATCACAGAAGATAGAGTACAAAGGAGATTTGTGAGAATGTTGTCAGAAATATGGCTTTTGTTCAGATGGAAAGTTTGGGTAGGCTGCATTTGATTTTTTTAAAACAGAGAAGGCTGAGGGGTGATTTAAACTGGTTGATAAAATTATGATGGGCCTAGATAAGGAGAAATTTTAGTTAGCAGAGAAGGTAATCACCAGGGAATGAACTCAAATGATTAGTGAAAGGACTGGATATCAGTGGAGGTGTTTTGTTTTTCTCACCCAGACAGTGGTAGAGGTCAGAAATTATAGCACAGACAGAAAGCCTGATTGGTTTATGAAAAGGTTGTTGATATACACTTGAGGCACAATAATTCACAAAGATATAGACAAGAGCTGCAAGGAGTGATTAGACTGGATAGCACTTCTTTTCCAACATAGACATAATGGATCCAATGATTTTCTGCTACGCCATAAACCAAAGTTATATGTGTACCATCTGGATGTGGAGACAACTAATTGGCTAAACTAGGGAATTCATTCAGAGCTAGAAGACAGTGAATAGGCATATGGGTATTTCTCAAAATAACGGGATGATTCTGTACTGGAGTTATGGCTTTTCACTGCATTTATAAATGACTTGGATGAAGGAATAGTGAGCCAAAAATCTAACGTTGCTGATGACATTAAATTAGCTGGCACAGTAATTAATGTAGGCAGAAGCAGAAAGTTGCAATGAACTTTGATAGATTAATCGAGTGGCTAAAACTGTAATAGATGGATTCAGTGTAGAAAAACATGAGACCATCCACTTTGGACCCAAGAATTCATCAAAATATTTGTAAATGGTGAGAAATTATGAGTTATTGTAAGTATTAAATGATTAATTTTAGATAATTTTAGTGTTGTTCAATTTGGTTGAGTACGCTAAATTAACCAAATCTCAAAATAACCTATTCAAAATGTATAGTTTAAATATTCCAGGCTCAACAGAGATATACCATCAGGCAAGGCAAGAATACTGATAAAAACAGAAATTTCACAAGAAACTCAGGTGTTTAAGCAGCAAGATGACTGGGTTAACTAATACAATTTTTTTTAAAGTTTGATCTCCTTAATGTCCTTTTGGGAAGGAAACTGTCAGCCTTACCCGGTCTGGCCTAAATGTGACTCCAGATCCACAGCAATGTGGTTGACTCTGAACTGCCCTCTGGGCAATTAGAGATGGGCAATAAATGCTGCCTGGCCAGCGACGTCCTCATCCTGTGAATGCATAAAGGAATCCAGTAATATACTCACCTAACAGGTAAAAACTACTTAAGAGACAAACAAAAAACATAAAAGTTATATTTATCAGAAATACAAGATAGACTTCAAGCTGGATCCAGAACTTAATCCTTGGACAGGAAACCTCTTCAATCCTCAAATCAAAACCTCAAGTTTTCATGCTGATAAAGTCCCTGACAAACTGGCTCTGAAAACTGCCAAAACTCTCACAGAATTCCCTGACTAATTGTATCCCTTGCACATCATTCTGAACCCAATCTGGGTAGTACCATAATTCAACTCCCCTCAGGATACTTGGAGTTCTCAAAACGTGGTGCTCAGAACTCTTATTGTAACTCTCTCTTAAGTAAAAGGTTGTTAAATCTCAATTTGCTATGAACATGGTGATGAGGTTCTGAGGAAGGGTCACCAGATCCGAAATGTTAACTCTGACTTTTTTCTTCACAGATGCTGACAGACCTGCTGAGTTTTTCCAGCAACTTTTGTTCCTGATTTACAGTATCTGCAGTTCTTTCAGTTTTTATATGGTGATGCTTAATTTGATTGGATTTTTCTATGCGCGATATCTCACTCTAAGACAATAGGGTATTGCACAGTCTTCACCTTATCTTAAATGAACGGTATCCCAATCATTACTATATCTGTGTGTTCTCTATGCAAGGACAAGCTTGGCTGACAAGAAATAATGGGAAGCAAATTTTCTCTTTCATTCTCAGAGTCTGGTAGATTTGCACAGTATATTTTAAAAAAGAATTTGTAAGACTTATTAATAAAAACTTAATAACAATACAAACTTTATTAACTGATAGTTATTTGTTAATAATTCTTCCATCACAGGATAATTGAGGTGTTACTTTTGCTGGTTGCTACTCATAATTGAATTATCAGTGCTCTTGGATTGCTAACTGTGGCACAATATAAATGGAACAGTGTAATTCTAAAATGGTATCAGAGATAGTAGGAACTGCAGATGCTGGAGAATCTGAGATAACAAGGTGTAGAGCTGGATGAACACAGCAGGCCAAGCAGCATCATAGGAGCAAGAAGGCTGACATTTCGGGCCCGAAATGTCAGCCTTCCTGCTCCTATGATGCTGCGTGGCCTGCTGTGTTCATCCAGCTCTACACCTTGTTATCTCTAATTCTAAAATGGCATTTGTTAGACCATTAAAATACACATAAAAGCAAAGTAGCATGGATGCTGGAGATCTGAAATAAAAACATAAATTTCTTGAGAAATTCAGCAAGTCTGACAAGGACTAGTCATGAGCTTGGAATCATGCAGTGACTAATTCACTCCTGATTTCCGAAAGCCTGTTCACCACCTTCATGATACAAGTCAGGAGTTTGTTGGAATAGTTTCAGCTACCTAAATGAATGCAGCTCTAACAAAACACAAGAGGCTTGATACCATCCAGGACAAAGCACCTTGGCTGGCACCACATTCTCAAACTTTCATTCCCTCCATCATCCACGCATAATAGCAGCAATGAATACCATCTATAGGATGCACTGCAGAAACTCATCAAGGCTGCTTTGATAGCACCTTCCAAACCCACGACTGTGACAGTTCTGAAGAGGAGTCATACCAGACTTGAAACGTTAACTGTTTCTCTTTCCACAGATGCTGCCAGACCTGCTGAGTTCCAAGACCGCTACCATCTAAATGGGTAAGGGCACAAGTACATGGGAACACTACCACCTGCAAGTTCTCCTCTAAGCCACTCTCATCCTAACTTAGAAATATATCATTGTTCTTTCACTGTCCCTTGGTTAAAAACCTGGAACTCCCTCTCCAACAGCACTGCAGCTCTATCTATACCAATGACTAGCAGTTCAAGAAGGCAGCTCATCATCACCTTTTTCAAGAGCATCAAAGGATAGACTATAAATGTATGCTCAGCCAATGAAACCCACATTTCCTGAATGAATTAAAAAAAACTGCATTCAATTCTGGACACTGCACCTCAGGAAGGATGGATTGGTCCTGGTGAGGGTGCAGGGATGGTGAATGTTCATCTGATGAGGGTGTGGGGGAATCAGATTTTACAAAATGCAGAAATCAACATTGTGAAATTGCAGTTTATAACCTCAGTCATATCGTGAGATTAGGTGGTTATCTTGTAATTCTTCAAAGGTATGTAATGATATATAGGCTCAATTCTGTATTTCCGGCTTTGTTTGTATTTTGTTTTAAACGGAAGCATACTGAATGCTGGTGATGCACAATGATGTAAATGGAGGCCCTACGTTTGCACAGAGACTTGGCCGTAGATCATAGAAAATTCTGGCGATGCAGTGCGGCCTGGAGCCAAGAATTCACTCCCAAGTACAGAACACAGCACCTCTGTCCCTGTAACAGAGGAAAGATCCACATTGCTGTAAGTGTCATGCAAAGTAGCTGTCAATTGTTAAAAGTCTGCTCACATCCAGATCGATTCTAAAATCTTATTAGTCAGAGAAGTGTTTCAGAGAAGTGTTTCAAATTATTGGACACAAAATACAGCTAATCTAGACGCCTATAATGGAAAGACCCAGAGGTTATTTTGGAGCAATAATCCATATGGCATTATGAATAAACTGTCTCCAAAATTAATTACTCGCCTTTCAGTTTGTAATAAGTGCTGGGCTCACTGCAGGGAAGCAGCAATAATAGGAAAATCGCTGACATTTTCATCCGTCACAAATCTTGTCTATGGGCAGACTTCAAATGTTCCCTGGACCCGGCACAGGCGCCTACCCTTCATCAAATTTTCTCGGCTTGATTTTTTTTAATATAAGTCAAGGATGTGTCTATTTTAAACTCGGATAGAGCAAGACAGACGAAAAAGACTGCATTCGATGATCATTATTTTTGTTGCAAAATAAAATCTTGAATCCCAATCCATTTAAGATTCAGACTGAGGGTATCACATGGCGTAGTCTTCCTAAAGATATAGCTATTATTATTTGTTGAGGAATCTCATCAATCTTTAAGAGGCACTACAGGCAAGATGTAACTGAATCCCCATAGGCCAAGCAGTTAGACACAGACAAAACACACACACCTCGTGACAACAAAAGGCTGAAATTCTGAAATAGCACCGGCAGTATACTGGCATTCCTCAGCAGGCCTGGTAGTATCTTTACAGAGAGGGGAAAAAAGTCAACCTTTCTGGGTGGTGAGATTTCTTCTGACCTGACAGTAATGATAAGAAGAAACATCAACCTTGCACACGAACACGCACCAACTTGATGTAAAGCGAGCCACCGCATCTCTTAGAAGGCTGTAAGTCTATCGAGCTGTCATTTCAGTCATCAAGCTAAATGCCCTTTATGAAGAGGGTTCCCTGCTCCCTGTTCTGAGGAAGGGTCACCGGTCACGAAAAGTTAACTCTGATTTATTCTTCACAGATGCTGTCCTACCTGCTGAGCTTCCAGCAACTTCTCTTCTTGTCCCTGCTCCGTGGCAGTGTGGCTGTGGGTTATCTAATAGGGGTTGATGCGATATCTAACAAGAGACAGGAAATATGTGTAAACCTAGAGCACACACAGACACACATAATCGTGTGTGTAAATGTGACTGCACAGTGCACAAACCATAGACTGCACATAAATGCAGGTAAACAGCACACACCGACTTGATAAATAGAAGGCGCACATTAAACAGCACATCTGCGAATGTCCCCAGAAACATTCCATGCTAGTTGATAGTTGATAGATTCCATAAAAACATGTAAATGATTGTACATCCCACTTATAGACATACATCACTTATTGCACTTAAAGGTCTACATATAACTTATTCAAGTGCATAATATCTTCCGGTACTTACAACTTTTCTTGCCATATCAGAAATTGGCGCTGGTCTTCATCAGGTTTCCGTCTGCAATTTGCAACAGGTAGTACCTCAGCACTTCAGTGAACAGCGAGAGTACAGGACAAATATGATGTGAAGATGCCGATGTTGGACTAGGGTGGACAAAGTCAGAAGTCACACGACACCAGGCTGTAGTCCAACAGGTTTATTTGAAATCACCTACGCAGTGCTCCGAAAGCTTGAGATTTCAAATAAACCTGATGGACCATAACCTGGTGTCGTGTGACTTCTGGCATAAGACAAATACGCACTGGAGGATTGTGTGTGAACCCGTATATTTTCAGAGTAAAAAGGACTGTTCAAATTGTTAAAGAAAGCTCTGCTAACGTTTCTGAAGTGAAGGTGTGTGAGTTGGGGAGTTGATGTTGGAGGTTAAGGGGCGACGAACGCTTTGTGTCCGAGAAAGATTTCACCTAAGAGTTCGCTTTATTGAGTTGCTCTGAAGTAGCCAGTATTCCGATGCCGTAGTCGCAGTCAGGCGCGTTTGAAAAATCCTGTTTTTGATACAATCCATCTCTAATAAACCAGTTGGGATCTCATTTGGAAGAGGGGTGGTCATTTAGGTGCAATTTTTTTCTCTTTCTGCTACCACACAGCCCAGGGGTCTGACCAACCTGGGGGTCGGATTTACATTTGTAACAGTCTGATAGGAGTCCCGGAGTAAATGTATTCAAGGGGCGTGTGAGGAAGTGAAACGGGTTCCATCCTATCGCTGTAACGTGTCATAAAAAACTGTGATCTGTTTCTATTCCTAAATTAGTGAATTTGGTGTCAGGTGTGACTACAATTTTTGCCCCACATAGAAACATGTACATCCCATAAGCGCATAATTACCCTTCATTAACGTAAGTGGTAAATTCATATAAATATACATTAGCACGCCTCATTATCAGAACAGGTATGGTCTTTATCTACAGATTAACAAGTATAAATACAGCGTCTTGCATAGCTTCTATCCATATTCACACAAACACAGCATGTGCACTAAAACCTTAAATAAAAATGTGACATGCGCGCACAGCCACACATAAGGCACGGCACTACCTCAAATATATGCTGCGCTCACAATAATAAAAACAAAGACTTGCCCTTACATAGCTCCTTTCACGACCTCTGAAAGTCGCAAAATCAATCGATTCTTTTTTAAAAGTTTAATTGTTGTTAATGAAAGAAACTGGTCGGCTAGTTTGCACTGCACGCTTTCTCAAACACCGATTTGATAATGATCAAATAATTTGTCTACAGTCAAAGTGATTGAGGGTAAAAACTTGGCCAGACACGGAATAATTGCTCTGTTCTCAATCGGCAAACGGTCACAGGAACTTTTAAGTCCACACCAGTCAGGGATTTTCCCCTCAGACAATTCAGCATGCATGGAAATGTCAATTTAAGTTAGATTCTGGCCCAAGTGTCTGGAAAGAGATTTGAATTCTCAAGCTTCTGAAAGGTGAGTACTTCTGCTGAGCCATTGCCAACAATGTGCTTAATTACCGATAGACACGGTAAAGCACACAGCAACCACACCAACATATAACTCAACCTCGCCGACAGTATAGTGACAATTGTGAGTGAAAACTGTCGGGGGAACGGAACCTGTTCTTTTAGGGGTGTGTGTCAGCAAACGATATAAACACGTCGAGGAACTATTTGAAACATTGTTATATTCAGACAGAGAAAGATTTACTCGCTATTTTTAGAGATAAGCCACCGTCTTGTTCAAACGTTAAACGTCTTGTCAGGTTAATGCAGCAGTTAATAACTGATATGGTTTTGAGAGCTGCTCATGTACTTGGTGTTTCTCATTCAGGTCTGGGAGACGCCTGGGGACAGTCTAGTCGCGTAAGTCCTTTGGACAATATGGCTAGAGAATTGGGATCCCACTTACTTCAGGTAATGGAATTTAACACATAATCCGGTTCTAGATAGAAAACGATGCGATTAAAAGCGGAGCTAAGTAACGGAGGGAGACCATTTTCACTATCCCTTACATCTCCTCAAAACTTCATTCAATACGGCGTACGTTCCTCTCTAATTTCAATTCCCTTTCGCTGCAATGAACGCTTTGAATTATGGCAATGCCTTAACCTGTTGAACGTGAAGTGCAGGGAACTGTGTATCGATGTATTAATGGAAGCAATTCCCATTATTGTAAAATAGACAGACTTACGAATGTTTTCCTCTTTATTTCTGTTCCGTTTTCAGACTCTAGACGGATTTGTTTTTGTAATCGCGTCCGACGGTAAAATCATGTACATTTCGGAAACTGCGTCCGTACATTTGGGCTTGTCCCAGGTAAGAAGTCAAATCTTCCGAACATCTTTCAAATGTACAGTACACACATCCAGCATGGACTTGATAGGTCGAGTGGCCTCCTTTTGTGACATTAGTGACTCCATGACTTCCAATCACATTATTAATGTTCTTATTAAGAAATTTAAAAGAAATGGAAACAGCAAGTGTAAAATCGCTTTGGGTCAGCTTTTAAAGCACCTTTTTGCGAGGCAAGGGAATACGAGATAAATGTTAGAACCCCAGGAAGTACAGGAGGCTTTGAGTTATAAGGAGAGGCTGGACAGGCTGGAACATTTTCACTGGACCGTAGTAGGTTGAGGGATGACCTTATAGAGGCTATTAAAATCATGAGAGGTATAGGTAAGGTGAATGGCAGGCGTCTTTTCCCTCGGGTGAGGGATTTCAAGACTAGGCGCCTTATTTTTATGATGAGAGGAGAAAGATTTAAAAAGAACACGAAGGGCAACTTTTTTGCACAGTGATTCGTGTTTGGAATGAGCTCCCAGAGGAAGTGGTGGATGTCGGTACTGTTATAAAAGACTTTTGGATAAGTACATGAATAAGAAAGGTTGGGGGGGTGGGGGTTGGCATGGATCAAGCGCAGGCAGATGGGACTAGTTTAGTTTGGGATTATGGTCGGCATGAACTGGTTGGACCCAAGCGTCTGTTTCCGTGCTGTATGACTGCATGAATCTAAAACATCAGAGGGAACTTGGCGTAAGGCAGTGGGACAGGTGGATAAGATGGTTAAGAGACAATATGGGATACTTGTCTTTATTTGCTGAGACGCTAGTGTTAGTTAGGCCATAACTGGAGTATTGTGTGCAGTTCTGGTCGCCACATTATTGAAATGGTGCGATTATGCTGGAGAGGAAATTCATAAAGGAGACTCATCAAGAAGGGTCACTAGACTGGAGAAGTTAACTCTTTTTCCTCTCCACAGATGCTGCCAGATCTGCTCAGTTACCCCAACAATATCTGTTTTTGTCTATTTCAGATCTCCAGCATTCGCAGTTTTTTTTTTAACATTATAGGAAGCTGCCTGGGCTGTAGTGAGGTGTTTTTTAATTCCCTGGTCGGATGTGGGCGTTGCTGGCTGGCCAGCATTTATTGCCCCTCCCTAGTTGCCTTTGAGAAAGTGGTGGTGAGCTGCCTTCTTAAACTGCTACAGACCACCTGCTGTGGGTTGATCTACAATGCCATTAGGGAAGGAATTCCAGGATTTTTGCCCAGTGACAGTGAAGGAACACAGATATAGTTCAAGCCAGGATAGTGAGTGGCTTGGAGGGGAATTTGTAGTTGTGATGATCCCAGGTATTTTCTGTCCATGTCCTTCTAGATAGAAGTGGTCATGGGTATTGGATGGTGCTGTCAAAGGATCTTTGGATCTTCGCCTATGAATACAGACTAGATAGGGTGGGTTTGTTACCCTTACAGCAGAAAAAGGCTTGGGGGAAGGGGTTTGGGGTGATTGTTAGGAGGAAATTATTAGAAACTGAGATTGGATAGATGACAATAAACCTTTCCCCTTAGTCAAGGAGTCCATAACCAGGGGGTACAGCTTTAAGGTTTAGAAATGATTTCAGGAAGACTTTTTTTTCACCAAAGGATGATGAGTACCTGACGCTTACTGCCCAAAAGCGTGATGAAGGCGAAAACCATCACAACATTTAAGTATTTAGATGATTACTTGAAATGCCACAACATGCAAGGCTTTAGGGCAAGCTTTGGAAAATGGGATTAGAGTAGACAGATGCATGATAACCTACAAGGACAGATGACTGTGATACGCTTAAGAAGAGAATACCTCACAATCCCAGGAGAAAGGCTGCAGCCTTCATCTGGATTGGGAGAGTGCAGCAGGCAAAGAGGTAAAGGGTTAGTGTAGAGAAGAACCGAAAGAACTGCGGATGCTGTAAATCAGGAACAAAAACAAAGTTGCTGGAAAAACTCAGCAGGTCTGGCAGCATCTTTGAAGGAAAAAACAGAGTTAAAGTTTCGGGTCCGGTGACCCTTCCTCAGTGTAGTGAGAAGATGGCTCATCTTAAACACCGTTCAATGGCTACAAGTTAGTTAATGGCACTGTAGTCTCTCATTAAAGTTTTATTGTTATTGTTAACAGTGTGTAAAAGAAAAGACAAAAAGAAAAAAAACAGAAAATCTCGAAAGACAACAATTTTCTTTCCCTGGAATTCCTCCAAATTTGGTCCACCTCCACCTCTCTTTCTATTCTCCTTTAAGACCTGTTTTAGTCGTCTGTTCTTATATGTTCTGATACTAATCGTCGAATTTTATTTGGTACTGTCTTGCAGAGCGCCTTGGGCAGTTTACTAGTTTAATAGCGCTATATAAAAGTGAGTTGCTCTCTTTGTTTGGGGTATAGGCCACTGTGAGGAGGAAGTTAATTCCAGTCGCCACAATTTGAGAATGCAGCCCTTTTTTTTGATAAGGTGCACGCTTTCAGCTTTGTCCTTTAAAGAAAACTCCATCTCAAACTTTGTCAATCCTCACTTTATCAATCCTCCCTCTTTCTAGTGCTGGCATACATTGCCGGCTTTTATTTCACCCTCAATCTTTGAGGGAAAGGACATGAACATGGCCTCAAAGATTAACCAATTAAAGCATGCGTCCCAGAACACGAACTGAATTTATGCGGGTTGGTGAGAAACCGCATGAATGGACTCATTGAGTGGCAAAGCGCGATGGAACACACCGTTCACTTAGCTGGACCTCGCCGTGCGCTTTCCCTAAAGTTCTGTGACTCATTGATGGTGCAAATTATGGCCAGTTTTCCATCAGATGTGCTGCTCACTCACCAATAAGCTCACTGTCGTTTAGAAGTTCAAACTGTTCCCTGATATTTTACAAAAGTGATCCTGCGAGATTATATCCTTTAATTGTACACTGTGGTTACAGAAGTGCGTATAGTTTTGTTTTCCCTTTCGCTGTTCTCGAGGCTTCATTATTTTTGCTCGTTAAGAAAACAAGTTGGTTCCTAATCTAATCGGGTTGACCCGCTGAACAAAACAATTTGTACACTAGGTGCTAAACCGCGACCTGTCCAATCTCTATTCTGACCCACAAATTTTGAAATGAAAGATCAAAGTGCTCCTTTCCTTTTCACATGTTAATTTATTTCCAAGCGCAACCCTTTCTCAGCCCCTCTGTCTGGGAGAAATCTAACCGTCTCCAGCCAGGCGGTCACACTTACACTTATTCCAAATTATCTGGCCCTCTCTGGTGTTATGGGACACACATCTTTCGTCGTTTACTTTTCGGTGACTTGTTCCATTGCAAATTTAAATAGCAGCGCGTGATATTATTTTCACACCCTCAAAATCCATTAAAATCGTTCCGCATGTTGCCCTTTCTGGTACCCGTCAAAAGACAAAAAAAAATCAGTGTACAGACCGTTGATGAGGCCTCATCTGGAGAACTGCTTTCAGCATTTGGTGCAGCGTATCTCAGAAGGACATAATCGGCTGGAGGATGTCCGGAGCCCATTGATCAGAACCATACCAGAGCTTAGGTGGGTAAATTGTGAGGTAGCTTGCAAGGTCTTGCCTGATAGCCCCTTGAGTATAAATGATTAAGGATTATCTGCCCTAGGTGTTTAAAATGTTAAAAAGATGTGATTGTCTAGACACTGAGAAACTATTTTCTCTGGTATGAAAATCAAGAACAAACTTTAAAATAGTGTTCTGGCCTTTCAGTAGGGAAAAAGATAAGAAAGCATTGTTCACACTAAGGGTAGTAGACTTCTAAGTGTTTTCACCAAAATGCTGCAGATGCTAGAGCAACAGGAACAATCAGGACTGAAATAGACAAGTTTAGAGTTTTATAAAATTGCTGTGTTTCAGGACTATGAGCTGAAATTAAAGGTAAAATGAAGGAGGTAATGTGACCTGTCCGTGAGGCTGCTTGACAGAAATCTGGCTGGTTTGATTGCCCGAGGTTAAAGAAAAGCTTAGATTATTTCACTGGGAATGAGGTTCAAGGTACTTATACTTGGAGAGAATGACAACAGCCTATGTAGTTACAGCAGAGAAAGTCCCAAAGTCTCCAAAAGGCACTGAAATTATTACGGTGTTTTCTTGGATCACAGAGTGCATCCAAGTGGTTTTTTTCAGATGTGGTTAAATGTAATTAAGAGAAGGTTTGACAACAGCAATTTGCTTAATGCAATCATTTATTGAGTAATAATAAAAAAATGAGCATTTATTAAGTAAATAAAAAGAATGAAAAAAAAAGAATAAAAAACAGTAAGCTTCACACCCTTCTGCCCGTTGAGGACCCCTGGATTGACAGCTGGGCTGGAGGCTGAGGTTGTTCCTGGTACTGGTCGCGATCCCAGTCTGAGGTGAAGTCCAATGACTTGGAATGAAATTCTCTCTCTTATACAGTGTAACGAACAGCAAGGCACAGAAAAAAACAAATACAGAAGACAAAGCATCTGATCAGTACAGAAAACAGCTACTGAAAAACAAGTTACCAGAGTCATCTTTGGCATGTACAGGAATGTTCACAGGGCTCATTCAAGGTCACACAGCTTCTCAAATATCACCATTAACTTTCACAGCCTATTTTCCCAAAACATACAATCTATTTTCTCATGCAGCTGTCAAATATCAGCATTAACTTTTAGCCCTTTCACTCATCCTATACAGGTGTAAACAGTTGTATTATGAATAGCCCAGTTAGTTTGAAGTTGACAAAGGGAGTTGTGGTCAAGAATAGTTAAGTGCTACCTGGGTGCAAGGCTATTAACTTTCATGAGGCCATTGGGAAGAGGCAGGGGAAGTCATTTTTAAGATCAGGTTACAGGCTTCCCAACACTGGCAAACAGAAATTTTATGTGGTCAGCATACAGTAGAAGCTGTTAGACTTTGCAAACCACCATAGGTGGATGTGGGAGCAAAGCCATCTCGGGATCCCAGGGGATTCATTTACAGGAGGCATTCATTCAAACTCAGCAAAATGGGAAATGTAAATACATTAGAAACTGAGAGCTGCCACTTCAAAATTTTAACACTTTGCATATTTATTCATCTGGAAGAGGATGTTACATTATAACTTACATTTCAGAAATTAACTTAAATTTCATAAATTTCAAATTGTTCACCATTGAACTTATTCTTAAGAGAGTTTCAGTCCAGATAGCCTCATGCAACACACTTGCACAATGATTAAACTCTAAACCTGGGGATCCACCATTCTGATGTAAGTGCATAAGATAAGCTGTTTGCCAATCACCCTCTAAACAATATCAATTTGCCAAATGTTGTAACATTGTTATTTGGAAGTTGATTTGTAATTGTTTATGAGATTGTTATGATTTTGGGACTAAGTGTACCATGTCATCTCTTCTGAAATCTGCCTGACAGTAAGCCTGGTTCTTTTGATTGTTAGAAATTAATCAAAGGCTTAGATTGTTTTACTGGGTGAAGGTGCAAAGTGTTTAGGCTTGGAAACAATAGCAGAAACCTATCTGTTACCATTGGAGGTTGACAGTCTCCAAAGTCCCAGAAAACTGTTGAGAACTTCTGGTTGTAAACAATTGCATGTTAAACTGTCCATTTAGTTCCAAGATAAAAGATTAGGCTCACAAGATTAGCTAACTAGAATTTCTACCTGGTTCCAGGACCCAGGTGATTCATATTACCAAGGGCATGGATCCAGTGGAAGCCAGTGTAGAGATCAGGTTACAACATTTCTGAGAGTACTACCAAGCAAGACAGATTTTTTTTTAAAAATCTGTCTGGTTTCAGGGAAGAGGGAGCTAATAGAGACCAGAAAAATCTTTATGGTCTGCAACACTGGAATGAGGCAGATTTAGAATGAAAAGAATAAATTTATAGAGAGTTAAAATGAGGCTGGAAGAGTTGCTTATTTTGAGCCAGCAGGACAGTATCCAGGAAAAGAAAATCTCATGTGAAATATACTTCTAAGATTGCAAGTTACCAGGTTTAGGAAAGAAAAGAACAGGACCACAATCTTGGAAGCTAAAAAATACTTTTATTGATTCTAGGAAAGTTAAATGGACACATATGTTAAAAAATATATTTTATTGGTTGGACTAATAAAAGAAGAATACTCGCTTCTTTGATTTAAAACACAAGTTGCCTGCAAGGGTAGTGTCTAGTTAACAGTGCTTTTTAGTTATTTGTTACATTAGATAACTTAAAACCTGACATTTTGAAATGTTAGTTTTTCTGCTATTAATTAGAATTTAAAACCTATTTTTAGAGTTATTAATCACTATGAAGATTGTCAAAGCAAACTTTATCTGTCTGCTGGAAGACACTTGTTTTTGATGTTTTCAGAGGCATTGATAAACTATGCTCTTTCATTTCAAGAGAAAGTTAGTGAGCCCATTTAGAGGCTTTATTAATAGTGGTGCATGATAAGGGCACAGAACATTCATTGTTTAAGTAACCTTGTTCAGAAGTATAATATAATGATTCTTCCGGGAATAGAAATTTACTACTGTGTCAGGGATGTTCATCTGAGATGTGGTTGAGACACATTGTTGAGTCTAAATTTTCTTCACAGAGAATCAAAGGTAGTATTAGGTGAGATCACTAAAAGCTTGCTCAAATATATCACAGTTGGAGGGGAAGGAGAGAAAAGAGATTTAGTGCATTAATTCCTGAACCTAGGGCCTAGAATTCTCCAAACACAACTACCAACGCAGGAGCAAAGGAAATAATAGATATACAAGCAGCCGAAATTGCATGAACATGAAATTCTCAGACAGTGGTCAGATTGATCAAAATTACAGATGCAAGGAAGGGTGAGGGCTTGCAGACATTTAAACATTAGGAAATGGATTTTGAATTCAACATGCTAGAGACTGGGAGCCAATGGGCTTAGTGAGAACAGTGAATGAGATTTGCTGCTGCATCAATTATAAGCAGTTGACTAAGCTGAAATTTATGGAGGCTGGGAGATCAGCCTTGACAACATTGAAATAATGGAGGTGGCAAGGGGATGGATGAAAGTTTTGCTAACAAATCAGCTAAGGGGAGCTCTTTGTTTCACAGTTAGTAATAGTTCCTAGAACATTCAGGGATGTGTAAATTAGATAGGTTATAGGGGTGGGTCTGGGTAGGATGCTCTGAGGGTCGGTGTGGACTTGTTGGGCCAAAGGGCCTGCTTCCACACTATAGGGGTTCTATGATGATGATGATGATGAACATTTTGAGTCTATTGCAAAATTATGACATTTTAAATTTTAATATATTTTTTATTAATTATAATTTTAACATACATTAATGAATGTGATAAATTGTTTGGTAAATGAGTGTATCTGTTTAATCTTCTTATGATTGTGTATTTTGATCATTTATTAGATCACCTCCCATGCCATTAAACATACTTGGAAACAAACTACTGACATAAATGATTTAAAATGTATAATAGTGTTAGCTGAACTGAATATAATGTGCTGTTTCTATGAATTGTTGAAACTATTATGCAGGCTGAGGTTTTGATGTTACCTTATGCATTGCTCTGCTTTAGCAGGTCACAATACCCAAACTGACTGTTGAAGTCAACAGTCCCATATGTCTATTGGTTGAAATAATCTTACGAAAGAAAAGGAATAGATTTAATACATCTATTTTTATAATATTCCTTATGATGAAATGCCCTCTATTTGCTATTCAAGCCTTTAATGTTGTCAAGTTTTACCTATTTAATATCTTTCAAGGACTAATTACAATTATGCCTAGTATTGCACTGATCCATCCTAGATGTGAAACTATATGTAATTCTGAAAGAGAATATACATCCAGCTTCATCAAACCGTTGTTTTAATTTCCCCAAATAATGAATATGGTTTGTGAAATTGACTGCAAGTTTATGGGTTCCATTCCTTGGGTACACTGAGCTTATTGATCTCTGCTTCTGTAGCAATAAGTGTACCATCATCAGCTTCACTACCTTTGGAATAAGGACAATAAGAATATGACGGGGCAGGACTGAGCTTTCCTACGGAGTCTGGAGGAGCAATCCTAACCTTCCTAGCTCAACAGGGGAAGTGAAGAAAAATATTTAAATTGGCCAGTTGTTAACCTTCTTCTCCCCCTGGTTCACCCCACTAGAATAACCAGGCAAGAAACTCAGTCTGCGCCCCACTGATGCTATCAATTGATAAATTAGAAACAACAAACAGCAAATGCTGGAAGAAGTCAACAGGTTAGACAGCATCTGTGGAGAGAAAATAATCACTTCAGGTTGGGTGATTTTTCTTCAGAATGTCTGTTCTTGTCAAAAATGCTTCCCAACCTGCTGAGGTTTTCCAGCATCTTTCGTTTTTATTTCAGATTTCCAGCATTCGCTGGACTTTGCTTGTGTATTGTTCTCATAGAAATTAGAGTCAGTCCCAAAGAGGCAGATGTTAAACTGGGAATCTGTCAACTTTGGACAGATGTCCTGCCACCACGCAAACGAGCATGCAATAATGAGACTGACTCCAGGATGTGTAAATGGCCTGGGCCATTTTACCTGCTTATTCATCTGGTTTCCATTTTTATTTTATAATTAAAATAGGTAGAGTGATGGGGCATTACATTGCAACATATTGTTATGTGTGTTTAATAAGTTCTGAAATGCTTTCATTACCAGGTGGAGCTAACAGGAAACAGCATTTATGAATATATTCATCCTTCTGATCACGATGAGATGACAGCTGTCCTCACAGCTCACCAGCCTCTCCATCCTCATCTACTGCAAGGTATCATCTCATCAGCATTCTCTATAAACTGTAAATTTAATTAAAATCAATGCCTAAACAGGGCGGGGTTCAATCTGTAGCTTTCAGCTGCTCATGATTCTAATCTAATTATCAAAGACTTTGCAAATACTATGAGAGAAATCAAAGAGACCAGTTGGAACAATGTAATCAAAGATTAACAAACATGTGTTCCCTTTTTAGTACCATATTCAAACTTTTACTAGCACCTGGTATTACTGAACTTTGATCGACCATCTTGAAACTCAGTAGGCTCTCTTTTTACAACAATATCAAAAATGTTTATGAATTTCCATCAGGAGGTCTTATCGTCAGAATAAATTACTTTGGTTCAATCAGTAGCTTTCTTGTCTCAGAAAGTTGTGACTTACAGCCTATTGCAAAACTTCAGCATATGATCAAAGTGGATACTCCAGCATAATACTGAGTGCAGACTGCTTTAATAGACTTGCTGCCCCCTGAATGCAATAGACAGAAATTGAGGACCTTGTGATACTACTCAAAGCAGAGCAGAGAGTTATCGTTATGGTGTGGTCAGGAAATTTCCCCAAGTGTGGATCCACATGTTATTTGCAATAAGTTAACAGTATTGTGAGTGATAGCTACTTTTCTATACATTACCCCATTTTATTTCAAAATAATTATACATGAAGCATTTTTGGACATTTCTAAAAGACCCATGAAAAAAACTACAAACCTTTCCTTTCATTGATACACAAGGAAAGTGTGCCTTAGTATTTCAGGTATTTATAAGCTGAGAAAATTGATTTCAAAAACATTTTTGAGTAAAAGTTCCACATTTGAAAATGTGCTATATGGGAAGGCAAACATATTCATATAAGACATTTAGCAAGATAGAAATAGTATGAACCTTGTATCTCTGGCTGAGGGGAGAAAGTGGAAAAGGCAAGGCAAGATGGCAAGACAAGGCAATGAAAGGCAGGGATGTTGCAAGCGTCTAGGTAGGATCAAATGTGTGTGTGCTATGACACCATCTGCAGAGGCTGGAGATAATACCTGGTTCAATCCATGCGCTGAATGTGTGTCCTTGAGTGCACTGTGTCCTTGTTGCAACATTACAAAGACAGTTGCCAGTGCAGCCCAAGGTGCAGCATTGAAGTACAGAAGTATTTTATACATGGATTGGACGTGTGCCATGATGGTTCTTAGAGGTTGGCACACATCAGAAGCCAATGTCTGTGGATGAGGGGTGCATGTGACCAATTCCCACAGAATGTGCTCTGAGATGTTGATGCTCGGTATCCAATATCAAGATACTTCGAAGCAAGTGGCAAGTTGAATTCAACGTTGAGTTTTCTCAATGTTTAGCTTATTTAGCAAGTTTGGTATTATAGGAAGCTGAATAATAGTGAGGCAAGTTGTGCTGTCAATGAGGCATTTAACAACTAATAATTCCCCTTAAGAGGCAAGTCGTCACTCACTGAGTGATAAACTTACCAAGCCACTTGTGTAAAGCATAGAAGATGCAACAAGTTGGTTCCAATGTTGAGGGCAGCCTTGCTGACAAACTTCAGCATGGTCCACTTCGCTCAGGCCACTATATGATTCTGCCTTTTAACTCTGTTTCTTAAACATTGCTTAAAGAAGTTGAAGCTTTTTGTCTTACACTTATCAAGACTAGGATATAAGAAACAGACTTGAGAAAAGGGATACCAATTTATACAGCATGATTATTTTGGCCATCTAAGGCATGGAGATGCAGCATAGAGTCATAGAAATCCATCTTCACATCACTCGATGTCATTAGAAGCTAGCAATCTGTCAGTCTCTAAATTTAAAACTAACATTTAATGACTGACCTTCAATGGCCCTCCAGCATAGAGAATTCCGAAGATTCACCACTCTGTAAGTGAAGAAATTTCTCCTCATCTCAGCCACTTGGAAGACTGCTGAAAGCAAGACATCTGTTCTGCCCTAGGCAGGAGAAGATCCCATGGCACTAGCAATTAGTGGCTTCCAACAAATGCACAAGCAAACACAGGAGCAGCAGCAGAAAGCATTGTCATGGGCACTGTGCCTAAAACAGAGGCTGTGGAATTGCAGCAACATGGTCAGGACACTGCCACCTCAAGCATCCCATTGCCTGGCTTCCTCCATGGAAGTTGAAGATGTTGTTCATACAGTTCTGTGGAAGTCACCATTGAGATGGGTTGACCAATATCCATAGGACACAGTGAAAGAGAAGTCACCTCATTTGAGACTCAGGATACAGCAAAAAAGAAACTGTCAATTTCAACAGGACAGCAGTCCTCTGTGAGGGGAATCCAAGACAATAAACATCCTCCAGTCTAAAGGGACTTATCAGGCCACACACTGTTAGGAACACAATCAAAGTCAATGGTCTTCTACATAGACCTACAAGTTTCCAAGTGTGAACAGAGCAACTTCCAGGAGAATAGTGAAACACCTAGACTGCTCAGATTCTGAAGTCAGAAACTTGTGGGCTAGAGGGAGTTGTGTTAAAGGTCTAAGAAATGCATAATATTAGTATTGAGAAAAACAGCTTAGGGGAGATATTCTTTATGGGCATAAGGGTCTCAAAGGGTTAATACTGAGGAGTTCCTTAAGCATCTGCTGCTATTATGACACAGACACATTTGGTGGGAGAAGCGCTTAGGATCTCAAAGGAGTAAGACCTAACGTCTGGGTCTTTCTCATAATCTCTATAATGATGTCTGTCAGATTAATGTAATTTGTACATAGTTGCTTGTGGAATAAACGATATTTTGTTTAAAACAACAGCTTCTCAGACCACCAAGCAGTTTTCCTCTACCACATTAAAGCAACAAGGCCCTGTGGGCCCCTGCTAGGATGATAGCATAGATAGCTCTTACAACATGATGAACAGTTGTGAGGATTCATCTTACATCAGATTATTCCATCACACATCAGACTTGTTAATTATAGATGGATGATAGGCATTGGGGTGACAGGGATCTAGCATCTGACCCGATTTTGAAGGCCAAGAATTGATATGGCCAGTCTAGTTCAGTTTTTGGTCAATAGTAAGATTGTTGAGAATAGTGGATTCAGTGATGGTAATGCCATTGAACATCAAGGAGAGATAGTTAGATTCTCTGTGGTTGTAGATTGCAATTGCCTGGCACTTATGTGGCATTTATGTTACTTATCATTTATCAGATCAAACTTGAATTTGTCCATTTTTATTTTACGTTTGCGGTAGTGGTTATGAGAAGTGCTAGACAGATTTACAAATCTACTTAGTAACCAGCACAGATCTTGTCAATTCAAATTCTAATCCAGCAGCAGCTTTGAATTTTTTTTCTCACTTAAGTTCTTTGAAATGAAGGGAAAAATATTTGTGGAAAAGGTGACAGAGTGAGTGAGGACTGGGTCAAGTTGACCCGAGCATTTGAGTAACAAGTCTCCAATTGGAGTCCAAACAGTAAGTGCCAGAAACAGTTAACAAATTTGGTCAGTGAACACAGCCAATCTTCAGCACCTGTTCCTTCTCTTTTTGGTGCCAATTAGAATCAATCAAATTAACAACAAAATGTCCCCTTAGGCAACTCGAGCAATAAACGCTTGTAACTGCTTATTCCAATATTTTAATATTGTGGCATTGTGGGTCTAATTTAAAGTTTTATTGCTGTCCCCATCATTGACCACAAAAAACACGGTTAAATAAACACGCAACAGTGAATTTACTCTTTGATGTAGTTGTGCTTCCACAACTAAGCTGCACTTAAGCAGAGGAGAACACAAAAGACTAAGAAGATTAAACATGTCTTACTGTATTTGCACAACATTGAAAATAATAACTTTGTGAAGGCTTGGTAAAATATACGCCAACAAATTCATAAAAGTTGTTCTCTGTGCTAAGTTAGATAATTTTATTCAAACAGGGAGATTGGATGGATACTGATGTGTGAGAGGCTAAGACAAGGTTAGATTAGAATAAAAACAGGCATTGCTGGAGAAACTCAGCAGAGCTGGCAGCATCTATGGAGAGAGAAACAATTTGAAATTTCTAGTCCAAAATGACTATTCTTTAAAACTAACAAGAGACTGGTGAAAAAGTGATGGAATTTATACTGCGAAGAACGGTGGAAGGAGTAAATGGAACAGAATGGAAGGTCAGGAAAGGTTAGAGATTGAGGCAGATTAGAGACCAATCGTGTTTCATGCCAAAAGGCAAAACAAGTGGTGATGATTTTAGGGAAGGGAGATAGGTCCAGGTTAGGTGTTAATAGCAGAACATAGGTCAGTTCTGCTGGAAGTAAAAATGAAGAAAACCAGACTCTGTGAGGATTAGAGTGCAGTAGAATGGAAAAATAAAATTGAGACAGAGGTCATGGTCTCTGAAGTTGTTGAATGCAATATTGTATCCAAAAGACTGTAAAGTGCTTCAATGAGAAAGAAGTGTTGTTTCCCCAGTCTACGTTGGGCTTCACAGAAACATTGCAACAGAAATAGGACATGAATTGCAAGTATTTAAGTAAGATGATGTATAAAAATGGCAAGCAACTGGAAGGGTTGCAGTCATTATTGCAGACAGAGTGGAGGCATTCCACAAAACAGTCATCTAGTCTGCATTTGGTCTCGCCAGTGCAGAGGAGACCATGTTGTGAGCAGTGAATAAGATAAACTGGATATAAAGAAGTACAAGTAAATCACTGCTTCACCTGGAATGAATGTTTGGTGTTTTGGACACAGAGATCACAAGAGGTTAAAGGGCAAGTGCTACACCTTATCTCTTTGTGACTCAAGATTCCATGGGAGGGGGATAAGTTGTTTCAGTTGGTATAGGAGTGAATGAGGCTGTCATAGAAGGAATAGTCTCTTCGGGATACTGACAGAGGAAGAGAGGGGAAAATGGTATCCTACTGAAGGTGATGGAAAAGATGGAAAATGATCCTTTGAATTTGGAAGCTGATTGCGTGAAAAGTGAGGACAAAGGGAACCTTATTGTTCTGGAAGATGAGGGCAAGGGGTTGAGGGCAAAGTGTAGGAAATGGGTTATACACATTTGTAGATCATGTCTACCAAGTGGGGATAAAGGAGAATCATTACCACTCCTTTTGCTTTTTGTTCTGTGGCAGTTGTGATCTCTAATCCACTAACCTTCTCATGATCTCTCCTTTTGTTCCACTTACTCCTCCCAACCATTTTTCTATAATATAGAGCCAATCACTTTTCCACCTTCTGAAGAAGTCATATTGGACATCACAAACTCTTTCTTTCTATCTCTCTCTCTGTAGATGTTGCCATTTCTGCTGAGTTTCTCCAGCATTCTCTGTTCCTATTTTAGCTTTCCAGCATCCACAATATTTTAATTTTCTTCAGTTAAATTGGAATCTGATGTGAATAAACTTTTAAGATCAACAGACATAGCTTGTACAAAATCAGATACTTGCAGTCTCTAAAAAACTAAAGGACTCTAAGGTATTGTTTCCTCAAATTTAATGCCTATGCAAAAGGGGCATTATGGAGACCAATATTCAGGCTTGGGCTGACAAATGGCAAGTAATATTCGTGCAACACAAATGCCAGGCTGTAACTAACACCAATAAGAGACAATTTAACCACTGCCCCTTGACATTAATTAGTGTTACCATCATTGAATCTCCCACTGTCAACATCCTGGGGGTTATCATTGACCAGAAACTCAACTGGACTCATCATATAATCACAGTGGCTACAAGAGAAGGTCAGAGGCTAAGAATACTGCAGCGAATAACTCACCCCCTGACTCCCCAAAGCCTGTCCACCATCTACAAGAAGCAAGTCAGGAGTGTGATGCAATAATCTCCACTTGCCTGGATGAGTGCAGCCCCAACAACATTCAAGAAGCTTGACACCATCCAGGGCAAAGCAGCCCGCTTGATTGGCACTACATCTACAAGCATCCACTCCCTCTACCACCGACGCTCAGTAGCAGCAGTGTGTACTATCCACAAAATGCACTGCAGAAATTCACCAATGATCCTCAGACAACACCTTCCAAACCCACAACCACTTCCGTCTAGAAGGACAAGGGCAGCAGATAAATGAGAACACCAGCACTTCAAGATCCCTTCCAAGCCACCCACTAACCTGAGTTGGAAATATATCACCGTTCCTTCACTGTTGCTGGGTCAAAATCCTGGAATTCCTTCCCTAATGGCATTGTGGGTCAACCCACAGCAGGTGGCCTGCAGCAGGTCAAGAACATAGTTCACCACCATATTCTCAAGGGCAACTAGGGATGGACAATAAATGCTGGCCAGCCTTCAACATTCTCATCCCACAAATGAATAAAAAAGAAAATAATGGTACATTTATACCTTGGAAACATTTATGTAATACAGATATAGATGGACAACATTTTTACAGGAATGAGCCAAGTAACAAAACTGCAAGTTGTTTGGGTCGGGTAAGACATGGAACGAATAGACTTACATGGACTGTATTGTATAGAAACAGGCCATGCAGTCTTACTTGTATTTATGCTTCAAGTCCTCCCCAGCTCCATTTCATCTAACCTTAAAAGAATATTCCTTCTATTCTCTGGTACATGTCTAGCTTCCCCTTCAAATCCTTTTTGGCCTTTTTGCGTCAGATCATGTACAGCCTAGATTCATCTTATTTATTTAATTTATATTTTCTTACCTCAAAATTTAAAAATATACCATTTATATAAGCAATGTTTAACAAAAAAAACTTAAGCATACAGTCCACAGTATAAAATTATAAATCTTCTTATAAAATACAGGCTTACTATTTCATTGTACATAAAAACATTGTGCATTTTTTGAAAGATTCTTTTATTCATAAAATTCACAAAAGTGCAATATATGAACGTTCAAAACTGACATTACATAAAATGCCAAACTAATCACTTTCTTTCAATATTGTATATTACACATACAATTTCATTCGATATTTACAACGTTCATTGCACATCAAGCACATAGCTTGAGGGGTTTATCACAGTTTAAATTGGTCGCCTTAGCCCACTGCACCTCTGCAGCAGCAGTTCCAACCTTGAGTGCATTGCTCAGCACATAATCTGGGTCATTAGAAAGTGTCAGTCTGCACTTGGTGGTGGACAACTATTTGCACTAGAAGACCAACATTTTAGCTCAGTGAAATTTCAAGCTTTTCAAATGCTTTTGTAACTGGCAGAAGTCCCTCTGATGAGGTTGTTATTACTTAATGGAGCTTGGTAGTAACAGTCAAGTTGAACACTTACAGACACATTTGTTTTAAATTTTAAGCAAATTTACAAATTGGCCTGCAAGGCATTTAGGCAGCTTAGGCTATGTTGGAACCATTGTTATGGCCAATATATTATCTTGATTTCATTTCAGTGAAAATGTGCAGATTAGGTGGATTGACCATGCTAGCTTGCGCATAGTGTCGAGGGATGTACATGCTAGGTGGATTAGTCATGGGAAATATAGGGTTATAGGTTTGGGGGTTGGGTCTGGGTGGGATGCTCTTCAGAGGGCCAGTGTGCACTCGTTGGGCCAAATGGCCTGATTCCACATTGTAGGGATTCTATGAAAGCAGTGCAAGCAGGGCACAACTTGGTTTTGATGCTTATAAATTGGGACTTTTGATTTTCTTGCCATATTTATGATCTCTGAGGCATGAAATTTATAGCACAACAAGGGCACAATAAACTGTGATCATACTGAAGTTTTTTTTCATATATCATATAATGCTTATGTTGGCAATCACCTGATGGCATTTTGTAACAGAGATATTGTTGCAGGTCAACTCTTTGTTCTAATAGTACAGTCACACTAAGTTCATGGAACTAAAACCCCAGCAATGTCCCCTCAGGAATGGACACAATCCGAAAGAAGGTGAATAAAATTAACATTAAAGGGACTGAAAAGTGTACACACACGTGCTCTTAATTTCGTGGAATATTCAAACTCCCATGTTACAGCCACATTTTTCTTGAAATATGAAAGAACTGGTTTGGTCTGAATTTGATGTCAGTATGAACATCTCTGGAAAGGATCTAACTCATTTGAAGTTGTTGAAAGAGATGTTCTTAAAACTTCTGCTTTTACCGGAAACAAACTAGAAGTTAAAAGAAAAAGTGCTGGAAGTAGTAGATCAGGTCAGTGAAGAGGAGAAGGGTTAATATTTTTAGGTTAGTGACCTTTCATCAGAGTTGAGAAGAGTTTGAATTGTAATATATTTCAAGCAAGTGAAAAGAGGAGAGTGGGATATGGGCAAAAGAGAAGGCCTATGATAGAATGGAATACGAGAGAGATTAAAGAACAAATTAGTTGGCCGTGCAAATAGTGGAACAAGCAAAGATATAAAGTCTAGAGGAAGTGTGAGTTGGCACCTGAAAGAGAAAAGAAGAAAAGAGAAAACCAAAACATCAGACAAAGCCAGGCTGTTATTTTAATTCTCAATCTTTCTACCATGCTGACACCTTCAATCCATGGATTTCTGCAATGCTCCAATGAAGTTCAATACAAATGCAAGGAATAAAACTTTATCTCTCAGTTAGGCATTTTACAAACTTTCTTAGCATTGGGTTCAACAATTTGAAACCATAGCCTTTGACCTCATTTAGTTTCCCTATCATAGTTTTACTTTCTTGTTTTCCTCTCCTTTTGTTTGGGTGGCAGATATTCATCATTCTACCATTCACATCTCTTCTACACCTATTTTTTGTTTCTTTACTTGTCACAGTACAACACATGTTAGACTTGCACCTTTTTACTTGTTTATAACCTATTATATTTCTAACACTTTCCAGTTCTGATGGAAGATCATCAACCTCAAACATTAACTGTTTTTCTCTCCACAGATAATGCCTGACCTGCTGAGAATTCCTGACATTTTCTGTTTCTATTTCAGATTTCCTGCATCTGCAGTATTTTGCTTTTGTTTTAGATAACTTTAGCTTCCCACAGCATTAAGAAATCCAAAGTAAAGAAACATTTAAATTTATTTACAGAAAGGAAGCTCAGCTCATTGTGTTGGAGTCTCTTCAGAAACATATGCAGACTATCTAAACATTCAAGCCTATCCTACCATCATATTGGATGATTAGTTGATCTGTATTTTAACTCCCTTTGTTCCATATTCCTTATACTCTTATGCAATAAATCTCATTATGAACCATTTCAGTTCCAGCATCTGTAATCTTTTAAGAAAATATCCAACATTGATGATAACCTTTGTGTGCAAAAATGATTCTTGGTTTCACTCTTAACTGGTTTATCACTAATTTTGAGATCACAAACTTTATATTGGATACCCCCTGAAGAAAACAAGCTTGTTTGTTTTCACCCTTTGAAGTATTCCTAATACTGGCCTTGACAGTGATGCTGACATGCCATGAAAGAATTTAAAAAAAATTACTTCCAACAAATTTCTCACCTAACAAAATGCACCACATCAAACCTTTGAAAATGCTCAGCTCAATTTTCCCTATCACTTAATTTACACTTTGTACCCAAAATAACTCCACAGAGACCAATGCCCTGTCACCAAGTCACCAAGTCACCCTTTATTTATATGTGGAAAGTCTTTGACACTGACCCAGCTCTCTCAGAGTGTAAGGATGTCTGACACTCCTGTTTTTATTTGTGAGCCAGGCTCCCTGTTTGGAGCAGATTGACAGTCCCAATCAGGGAACTGCTATTCCATGAGGTCCACCTGGCTGACCTTGTTACAATCATTACTACCCAGTTCCATGGTTCATTGTAACAGCCATGAAATAAAATTATTACCTTCCACATATGCATCAGTTTTTTTTTCTAGCTACAGAATGGACACAATCTCCTGCACACATCAAATGCCCAGTTTTCACCAAAACACACAATACTCCTGCACCCCAACATGGATTTCTGCACACTGCAGCTACATTCTGATTGATTTGGTTGTAATGTTTCAATTTTTTAAAAAAAGTTTATCTACTTTTCGAAATGTAAGGGATTCAGAACCCAATAAAACATGTGTATTTACAACCTCAAGGAATAAATCCAAATGTTGCTCTCAAAGCAACATAATCTTGAATACCTTGTACAGTAAGACTCTTTCCTGCTGCATATTTTAACAAGAAGCCCAGCAACACTTCTCAGCAGAACTAAGGATGGGCAATAAATCTGGCCATCAGTCACATCCCAGAACAAGTAATAAATTTTATATTAAAAGACAGCTTGGTTCTTTTTTTTTACATGGCTACAATAATTCAGGGCATCTTGTGTAATAACACTGCATAGTTTATAAGGTTTCAAAGCTCAGGTATAATAACATTTTTTGATGTTCCTTTTCAGAATATGAAATTGAGCGTTCCTTCTTTCTAAGGATGAAATGTGTTCTGGCCAAAAGAAATGCAGGTTTGACTTGTGGTGGTTACAAGGTAAGAAACTGTAAACAATCATTGAAAGAATTGTACTCAAATTCTAACATTCAGATTTCTCATAGCCTAATTTATAAGTATATGAGTTTTCGTTTTGGGATAATTGAGATGACATTTTGGCTGTCTTATGCTGCAGCTCCAGAAGGAGGACAAGTCTTTTTTTCAGGGAATAAGGCAAAATAATATCACAATATTTTTACTTAATGCTTTAAGCTACAACAGCAATCAACTTGCATTTATATGGTGCTTTCCATGTAATAAAATGGTCTGAGGCACATCACGTGAGCATTAGTAACATTGGGTCACATCAGAAGATATTAGGAAAGATAAGATGTTAGTTTTAAGGAGTCTTAAGAGGAGGAAAGAGGTAAAGAGGCAGAGAAGTCTAACAATTTTTAGAGCAGTTGAAGGTGCAGCTGCTAATACAAAATAAACAGGAATATTCATTGTGAATTTATCCTTCAACTGAATTTTAAGTATTGTAATGTCACTAATGTAATGTAATCTGATTCCTTTCTCCATTTCTTTCTGGATGTTTCAGTGGAGAGATGCACTTTGAAAAGTTTGATTCCTTGCTCTGTATGATTTTAGCTGTTTGCATTGAATCCTTGTATCTAGCCTGTGGAAGATCAGTTTTGGATCATGTTCCTTGTAACCATCCGGCATGAAAATAAACATTTGGAAGGGATTGTGTCCAGCTCTGAGTCACCTCCTATCAATATAACTGACTGTTGCCAATTGGATGAAGTTGGACTGTTGAGTTTAGATAACGGCAAAAGTTTGATTCTTCAGAACTTAAAAAGAAAGAGAAAGTCAGAGGGAAATGCCAGGAAAGCCTCCTGAAGTACCATGCCAGCTTCACACATGTAAAAAGATTATTTCTCCAGCCTGCCCTCCATCAGTTATGTTGATACTGAAGTCGGAAAGCTTGGCACATTATGAATCTTGATACTGATTTTTACCTATATCAATGAAATTTAATGACAACATATTGATCACTATTAATATGAAGAAAAATTTAGAACCTGGGCTATTCACTACAAGGATGAGAATTTAGTAGCCTGAAGATTAATCTAAGGAGAACCAGTTTTCCATTCTTGACAATATTAATGGAGATGGAATGTCATTTCAGGCACAACTTTGGCAAGGATTATGAAGAGTTTTTTATATATCGGTTTAATTTAATAAATTAATTAGTAAATTAATTTAGCGCTCACCTGCCATGAAAGAATTAAAAAAACTTATTTCCAACAAATTTCTATCCTACCAATATGGAACTTGTCAGACCTTTGATCTCTATCACTTAATTTAACTTTGCACTTTCTTCCATGGTTTGCTATAACGGCTGAGATAAAATTGTTACTTTCCTCATTTTCATCAGTCTTTGTTCTAGCTATGGAATGGACAGAATGTCCAGCCAACACCATATGCCCAGCCTTTTTCATAAATATGTTTAATAAAGCTGGTCAGTGATATTTGCAACAGTCAATAAACAAATCCCAAGATAACAGCTTGTTATATTACACAGCTCAATGACAGACAGCTGCCAATAGACACTGCTATGATGTCCCTGTCAGTGAAAAATCAATCATAACACTTTTATATGTTCTATAGAACAACAAGCTAAGGAATTTCAATAACAAGGAACATGCGTGCGTTATACTTTTGTAGTCTATAATGTCACCTCTGCCTTTTGGGTTGGACTTCAATGAGAGAATAGAGTTGAAACGGACAATGACCCAGTCGACCCAGTCTACCCAGTCACCAAAAATTAAAATTACTTCTTCTATCTCCCATGGACTGAATGTCAGCTATAAACACATAGGGTATGCAAACTTCAATTGTAGCCTGAGATGAGTAACTGCAGCATGCAAGCAGAGTTACAAAACCAAGTGATGCTATGCATTCCACCTGACTATGATTTTCACTGGACCCCATGTTGCAGAGCTCCACATGGCCTGTGGCAGTTTTATGTTTGTGACCATACACTCAGATACACACACTCGCACACACATTTTCCATCAAGGTCACTGAACGCCAATCAATAATTGGTATTGTGGCTAATTTAGGCAAGGGCCACAAATGTTCAATTATAGTATGATTGCCAACACCTGAGTTGAATTGGTTAAATCAGTAAATGTCTGGATGGAAACTAATCCTTTGTGTGGTTCAATTTCACTTTAGGCAGTGCATTAAACAACAGAGTCTACATGGATCTTGGATAGTTTTCCTTATGAATAGGAGTAATTGACAGTTCAAACAAATACCTTTCAGTATCAATAGCTGAATGGAAACCATCTGACAATTTAAATTGTTTTTATACTACACCATACGACAGGCTTAGACTTCCGATTACAACGAAGTTTTTGTATATTATGGGATTATTCCCTTTTATTGACTTCTTTTTTGGGTAAGTGGATTTTTCAATGTATGCATTCCATCCATAGAAGGGAAGTGGAATCCTGCAAAATAACTCAGTTGACTTGATTTACAAGTAAGGCAAATCAAACCCGTTCTAGAAATCTTTCCTCAGAAACGTGCTGAGCTCAATGTTGAAACAGAACTTGATGAACAAACAAATAAAGAAAGCTGAGAGACAACAAAGAAGAACAATCAAAGTTATTTTGAAGCAAGATTAATAAACACAGAATAGAGAAAATGAGCATAACTAAGAAGGAATTATAGTGGACATGCTGTCTCGAACATTTGTGGAGTTGAAACAGTAAGCCGCAAAAGAATAAAACAGGGATGAAGTTGGGGTTGTACTAATCAGAAAATAAGTTAACTTAAGTGAGAATTGGGCAATTCTAAGATGATCATTTGGTTAAATATTGGATTTTATGCAAAAATCCCTGCCAATTTTAAACAAATTATTCATTCATGGGATGTGAATTGCCCTAGAGAAGGTGATGGAGATCTGCTTCCTTGAACCACTGCAGTCCCTGGAGTGTGAGTACACCCATTGTGCTATTAGAAGGTTCCAGGATTTTGATCTAGTGACATTGAAGGATGGTGAATAGCTTAGAGGAGAACTTGCATGTGATGGTGTTCCCATCTCCATGTATTTCTTGACAGCAGTGGTTATAGGTTAGGAAGTTGGTGTCAGAGGAGCTATGGCAAGTCACAGCAGTGCATTTTATAGATGGTGTACACTGATGCTACTTCACATCGTGATGCACGGAGTGAATGTTGAAGGTGGTGGATGGGACGCCAATAAGCATGCTGTTTTGTCCTGAATGGTGTCAAACCTCTTGAGTGTTGGAGCACTGCTCATTCAGGGAAGTGGACAGTATTCCATCACACTTCTGACTTGTGTCTTGTAGATGAAAGAAAGGCACTGGGGGAGACAAGAGGTGAATTATTCACCACAGAATTCCTAGACTCTGAGCAGCTATGTAGCTACAGCATTTATGTGGTTGGTCCAGTTCAGTTCTAGTAAATGGTAACTCAGAATTACAGTAGGATATTGAGCAATGGTAGTGCCAGTGAACATCAAGGGGTGATTGCTAGATTCCACCTGTTTGAGATGGTCATTGCCTGGCACCTGGGAGGCACTAATGTTACCTTAAAAGTTTGATTACATCTGAAAGTTATATGGAATAAAACAAGAAGGGAATAGAGCCATCAAGCCTATTCCTTTTGCAGGCAATCTATTTTAGGCATAAAGTGACAGTAACCACACAATATAATTCATTCTATAAGAAGAACTTCAAAATGATTTGAGAGCTGAGTTAAGACGTTATATAAATGCAAGTTCATTACCATGGAGCCGATGTAATCCATTTTCCCCAAAAAGTTTTCGTAAACTTTCTTCTGTTCTCAAAATGCAGAACTCCAAAGTGTCTATTTAACATTATGTTCTGCATTATTGATCCTGACCAGGCTGCTGACCTTGGCATGACATTCCCCTATCCCAGCAACCATCATTTAGCAGGAATCATCCAACCATCTGCCTGCATTTCCCAAGCAACTTTCAATTACATTAAGTCAAAGGTGCATTGGATTTTTTTAAAGGCCTAATTCAACAATTAAGAAGAAAATTATTTAATGCACTAGATTCTTTATGCTTACCATTTTTATCCATTTTTTTCTAATTTTGATTGATCAAAATGAGGAATATCACTGGTAATGTGTGGGGGGGCGGGTGTCAACATTTTTTCACGAATAACAACATGAAGATCATGGGTTAGATATCTGTCTTTTTGGTATCTCTCCATCTCCCTGCTACAGATTATCGTATACTCAAATGGTGAACAGAAATCTCCTCCCAAAGACATGGCCGGCAATTACAATTGTGAACGTACATTGTGTTCTGTCCGTACTGAACCATATTGGCACGGCAATGCACTTCAGCACCTGGACTGCCCTTTTTTTGGCAGTTTTCTGTTGCTAAATAGATTGTGGGACAAGTTAGTGTGAAAGTAAGTGTACGGTTTAGTATTCTTTGATAAAGTTCCCACTTTCAGCTTCCTTGAGTGAAACACATCAGTTTCATTTGCTTAGACTCTTCTGTGTGTTTAGAAAATATTTTCACTATGCATAAATCAACTGAAATTATCCTTCTCTATAGGTAATCCACTGCAGTGGCTATTTGAAAATCCGCCAGTATGTATTTGACGTTACTCTCTATGATGGCTGCTACCAGATTGTGGGACTGGTGGCAGTGGGACATTCACTCCCACCCAGTGCTATCACAGAAATCAAACTTCACAGCAACATGTTCATGTTCAGAGCCAGTCTGGATCTCAAACTAATTTTCCTAGATGCAAGGTAAGAACTTCAACTGGTAAAATGATTTAACAGCAACTGATAGTTTCAAAGATTGAGCACTTTAAGAGTTAGAATTTCCAGGGCATAGATGTCAAGGGGTTTCACTTCACTGAAATCCCAGTTTCTAATGCCTTCCTTCAAATTGCACAGGAGAATGGAAGACTAAACCAGGCCAATAAGATTTTGCTTCTAATTGAAGATTGCATTTTCGGATACCAGTGAGCCCTCAACTGAAGGAGACTGATACAAGGAAAGAAAACAATTGATGAGAAAGACTTTAGGTCCTCCAAAAGAAACATAACAGCAAATCAATTGCTCAGATCTGGCTGATAGACTTGGCCTGAGACTTTTTTTTTCGTTTATTCGTTGGATGTTGGCTGGGCCAGCATTTATTGCCCTTGAGCTAAGTTTCAGAGGACGGTTAAGAGTCAACCACATTACTGTGGCACTGCAGTCACATGTAGGCCAGACCAGGTAAGGTTGACAGATATTCTTCCCTAAAGGACATTAATGAAACAGATTATCTTTTAACAGCAATTACACGGACTAGATTTTTAATTTTAGATTTTCCCTTTCGATTCAAATTGCACTGCAATTTGAACAATGTCCTTAAGACATGTGACTGGATTACTAGCCCAGTGACAATACCACCACTTCTCCTTTGTGTAGACTGTCAGACCAGACCACAATTGGTCCTCTCAATGAATACCTTTTGCTTGCAGTGCACATCTGGTTCACCCTTCATAGAACATTGTCAATTAGACAAGCATTACTTTTGTAATAATAAGACATTCAAGATCATACTTGCAGCTGAATCAGTTGGTTGCACTTGGATAGAAAAAAAGTTAAAAGTTCTGTGCTAAGAGGATGGGTGTATTAATGATAACAGCCTTATTTGGACTCATTGGCCCATTCCTTTGTGCAATTGTCTGTACAATATACCGCAATTATACAATAATCACCTCCTGTCATATTGAAGTGTTTGCTATTGTAATGATAAAGCATAGCATAGAGCATAGAACAGTACAGCACAGTACAGGCCCTTTGGCCCATGATGTTGTGCCGACTTATTATCCTACTAAGATCAATCTACCCTGCATACCCTACATTTTACTATCCTCCATGTGCCTATCCAAGAGTCGCTTAAAAGTATCTGACTCCACTACCACTGCCGGCAGCGCATTCCACACACGCCCCACCACTCTGTGTGAAGAACCTACCTCTGACATCTCCCCTATACCTTCCTCCAATCATCTTAAAATTATGCCCCCTCATAATAGTCATTTCCGCCCCTGGGAAAAAGTCTCTGGCTATCCACTCTAGCTATGCCTCTCATCATCTTGTACACCTCTTTCAAATCACCTCTCATCCTTCTTCGCTCCAATGAAAAAAGCCCTAGCTCCCTCAACCTTTCCTCATAAGATCTGCCCTCCAGCCCAGGCAGCATCCTGGTAAATCTCCTCTGCACCCTCTCTAAAGCTTCCACATCCTTCCTATAATGAGGCGACCAGAACTGAACACAATATTCCAAGTGTGGTCTAACCGGGGTTTTATAGAGCTGCAGCATAACCTCGCAGCTCTTAAACTCAATTCCCCTGCCACATCCTTCACATTACACATCAGTATTTTCCCTGTGACTAACGGGAGGCTAACAATTCCGTCTGTTCCCGTTTTCCTTCTCCCTCCCTTTCTTCTCAAATAGCCGGGTGAGATTTGATACCTTCCAGTCTGTGGGAACCACTCCCCAAAATGTTGAAACACTATTATCCATGATTCCGCTATCTCCACATCCACAGTTACCTCTTTCGGGACTCTGGTACACGTGTTAGAATACCAGGTATCCTCCAACTTTCTCCCTCGTACTAATTTCCTTGAATTCCTGTTTCCCCACTCCATCCCCCTCCTCCCCCAAGCCCAGGGTCCCTCAGATCTCCCAGTCCAGGAGATTCCTTGTATTCTCCTCAGTGAAGACAGACACAAAGACATCATTTCGCTGTACCCAGTTATAAATCCTGTAACGAACTCGCCTTTGTCTTCGTCAACGATCCTTCTTCCCGCACCTACAGAAGCTTTTACAGCCTGTTTTTATGTTTTCTTTCCTCCTCATTTGGATTCACACTGTGTTCTCCCTTTCTTTACCAGTCACTTGGTCCTCCGTTGCTGTCTTCCACAATCGTCCTGAGGTTTATTACCACTCCTGGCAACTCCACTGGGCCTTTTTTTGTCAATCTTATGCAATGCTTCAGCCTTTGATCTTAGATGATGTTATTATAGGACAAGATCAGACCAAAACTTGGCTTGATAGATTATATTTTATTTTGGTTTGATTTTAATGTAGTGGTCTCTCACTAAAACATAAGCATGCATTGGTGTAGATGCTTTTTAACAATAAAACAAGTTTATTAACAGAAAAATGAAGGTAAAATAGAATAAACTATCTACTTATGTCACAAATTCAAAGATTTTTTTAAAACACAGTAAAAGCATAAAACTATTAATCCCCAAACAATCCTTTATAAATTGAAAAGAAAAACAACAGCTTTTGTACAGCATCCAAAATACACCTTGCATAATGCCCAAAAACACCATCCATACAGCACTAACTGTACTGTCTTCATCCCTGTCTCCACCATCTAGTAGGTTTAAACACATGTGACTTTAATTTAGACTGGAACTTCTTATAGCTTCTTCCTGGAGTTATGATACATCTGAACCTAAATGTATGCAACTTTAAGTAATTTCTTCAGGGTTTTATACCAACACATCTTGTCTGAGTTTACCATTTACTCTTTACTCTAGAATCATAGGGATATACAGCACGGAAATAGACCTTTGGTCCAAATCACCCATGATGACCAGATATCCTATATGAATCTAATCCCATTTGTCAGCATTTAGCCAACATCCCTCTAAACCCTTCCTATTCATATACCCGTCAGATGCCTTGCAAATGTTGTAATCATACCATTCTCCACCATCTCCTCTGGCAGCTCAGTCCATACACGTACCACCCTCTGTGTGAAAAAGTTGCCCCTTAGGTCCCTTTTATATCTTTCCCCCTCTCACCTTCAACCTATGCTCTCTAGTTTTGGACCCTCACACCCCGGATAAAAACTTTGCCTATTTACCCTATCCACGTCCCTCATGGTTTTATAAACCTCTATAAGGTCATTCCTCAGCCTCCAACACTCCAGGGAAAATAGCCTCAGCCTATTCAGTCTCTCCCCACCGCTCAAACCCTCCAACTCTGGCAACATCCACGTAAATTTTTTTGAACCCTTTCTAGTTTCTCAACATTCTTCTTATAGGAGGGAGACCAGAATTGCACGCACTGATCCAAAAGTAGCTGAACTAATGTCCTGTACAGCTGCAACATGACCTCCCAACTCCTAGGGTAATCTGGTTTCATTATACCTGTCCTTTCTCAGTAATTCTGGTCTATATTGCCATCTTAATCCAAGAACTTTTCAGGACTGCTAAAAATTCTAAGTAAAACCAAAGAAATCTCTCCCTTAAGCTTGAAAAATCCTCTCCTGACTTTCTAAACTGGAGCTGGTTTCTCTTGTTTGGAAGTAAAATCCATTAATTCTATAGCTAAGCCTCAAAAACTATTTTACAAGAAATTACTATGGCCAGAAATACTTACAAGTTAATTTTTAACTTCAGACTCACAGAAAAACTCATGTATCTCACTAACCTAGAACCCAAGAACCCAAACTTACAGAAAATGATATTAAAAGTATACTTAAATCACACATTATATTTACATATATTTAATGGTGAAATTGCAGGAGTCCATGGATTCCCTTACAATGGGCCTATTCCACAGCACTGGAGGCAACTTTTTAGAAAACCTAATCACTTAATTCCGTTTCATAGGAACTTTGAGCAACTCTTCTCTTCCCCTTTATCTGCTCCAATGAAAAAAGCGTTCGCTCTGTTGTTTCTTACTAAGGCCTAAACCTCAAAAATCTGGTTTCCTCCATGTTTTCTTTTCCACTGTGATCTAAAACGCTTCAAGAAATAAGGCACCAAAATAAGACTCACAATATTATAATTCCCACCAAACCAATTGTTTCACAATACATTTCATTCTTTTATTTTATTTCTCTCATGCAAAGCCTCGACTCACATGAACTAGTTGACTTTATTTCATTTTTTAAATTCATTCATGGAGTATGGGCATCACATTTATTGGCATTTATTGGCCATACATAATTGCAGTGTTAAGTGTCAACCATGTTATCCAGTGTCTGGAATCACATATAGGGCAGACTAGGTAAGGACAGCATATTTCTTTCTCCAAAAGGAACTCAGTGAACCAGATGGGTCTGTACAACAATTGACCGTGGCTGGCATTAATATTTATTGCTGCTTTGTACTGAATTCAAATTTCACTATCTATCATGGCAGGATTTGAACCCATGTCACAGAACATTAGCCTGAGGATGTGGATTGCTAGTCTAATGATAATATCACTACACTATTACTTGCATCATTGCAAGTAATTTGCGATTTTATTTGTCTTTATTATCAGGGTTGCGGAGTTAACTGGATATGAACCTCAGGACCTGATAGAGAGGACGTTGTACCATCACGTGCATGGGTGTGATGTTTTCCATTTAAGATATGCACATCACCTCTGTGAGTAACAAGCTGCTCACCTGAAATGGTACTCATTCAAGAACACATCATGCAGATTAATTATTGCACATGGCATATCAGTTAAAACTATTACACTTAATCTAGTTTTAGATTTGTAACTGGTAGGACAATTAATTCAGGTTATCATTTGCGATTATCACTCAATAGTCCTACAGTAATCATGGCATAGCTATCCATATTTGACATTATCACTCATCAAGAACAGAAGTAGTTAGCAATGTGGATAAGTCGGACAAATTATTGTTCGTTTTCATTAAGAAGTGAAGTCTGAACAAAATCATCATGACTTTCAAAGCATATGCTCTGAAAAAAACAGAATGATAAATGAGATGCCAAACACATCAAGTTCACTCCCAATCCAGTCATCTTTTGCTGAGAAGCCAAAAGGATTGGCTAAACCTCATAAAACAGAACAGTTCAGAGAAAAAATAATACAAACAAACAAATGAAACAAACCAGAAGGCAGTTTTTGGATCCAGCTCACTTACAATTTAAAGTCTGAAGTTCAAAGGTGTTGTGTATTTGTGTGTGCGTGGTGAACTGACACATTGAGTCCAACCACGTGACATAATGATGACATCATCAACCGTTTGGGAGGTCAAATAGCTCTCTCTCTTTCTTCAACCTTGTTTCCTGTAGAGTGAATACCTCCACAATAAAGCTACTGCTATTAACAGTTCTGCCTCCTGATTCTTCTTGGAGTGTAACAGTGGGATAAAGAAAACCTAATTCAGTTAAGATATCTCACAATTTTAGGCTCTTGTAAACGATTGCATGAGAATAGACTGCAAATCATGAGCATTTAAACCAACTCTATAAATGTTTCTCAGATAAGGACAAATGCTTTTAAATAATGGGTGACTTCTTTTCTTTTAGAAAGATTAGCATCTCTGTTAAATCATAGAATCCCTACAATGTGGAAGCAGACCATTCAGCCTAATGAGTCCACACTGACCTTCTGAAGAGCATCCCACCCAGACCCCTTACTCTACCTGAGATAACAAGGTGTAGAGCTGGATGAACACAGCAGGCCAAGCAGCATCAGAGGAGCAGGAAGGCTGACGTTTCAGGCCTAGACCCTTCTTCAGAAATCTGAAG